>NC_139237.1:72405241-72481235 GCF_977018435.1 Lepisma saccharinum
GGGTGATGTGATCAGCATCACGCCCCTGACCGCCTTTACCCCCCAGGGTTTCCCCCAGGTACCCATGTTATTCGACGCTGGGTGGGCGCCGGGGCCGCTTCCATCGTTAGAAAAGTTCCCGGATTTGAACCGGCCGGGGATCGAACCCGGGACCTTTAGCATGATAGTCAGACGCGTTACCGACTGAGCCACCGCGGCCACACGGGGAAGAATTAAGGGTAATAAAATTGATCATTACAGATAGAGAGAGAATTAAGAAAAAAAATAGGAACAGATCGGAAGGGAGAAAATTGTAGAATAAGACATCATTAATAAGTAACAGAAATAGTAAAACTAATAAAACAGAAAGCACTGTATACAAGTATGTTTTAAACAGAAGCGTATATTCTAGGCTAGCTAGGCTACCTGCGAAGCCTGAAGTCTAGAGAATAAAAGTCAGGAGAAAAATCGATCAGAAATTGTAAATAATATTATTCATATCAGTGAGATGATGATGCTGATTCTGGAGTTGGCAATCTGATTTTTTATGAGTTGGTAACTTGATTTCCTATGAGTTGGCAACCTGATTTCTTATGAGTTGCCAACCTGATTTCTTATGGGTTGGCAACCTGATTTGTTAGGTGTTGAAAAATGTATTTATATTCATAGTCTAGGACCACGTGACACAGTGAGATAGTCCACATCTTGGACTCAGTATACGCCACTGGTTTTAAAATAATTAAAAGTTAGTATTAAATGTGAAAATGACAGGAAATATGTAAATATATGTACTTAGGAAGTAAAAATATGCAAATATATGTACTTGTGACTAAAATATGAAAATATACATACTTTAAAATGCGTTTTAGGCTCTATTTGGCATGAAACGTCAACATTTCGTTCATGTGATTTCAATTCTCTTTGGATGAAGGAAAATATTGGATGATAAAGGGAAATGTTAACCTTTAAAAGGGAAATCTTGCTTTCTGGTTATGGCAACATTGGTTCGGAGAAACTACGGCCTAGGCGGCGAATTCCTGCCATCTTCCGTCTTATCTATGATCTGGCCATTCGGAAACCAACGCCAATAAGGCCTTTGACATGCCCCACCTAGGAGATGCACCAGTATCGTTATTTATTCCGCCATATTTCGTTTCGGTGACCTTCAGCAAATGAGAGGCCATTAATTAGGGGCACCGGGGAAGAAACGTTGCCACGCCTTGCTGTCTGGGTAGACTTCCCATGAAGATACATCCCGGGGCACAGGTGTTGTCCAGTAGAGAGCTTACGTTACTTGCCCTGGCGAGAATCGGTTTCATCGGAAGGACTAGAATGTTCCTTTTTAGATCAGTGTTTCTCAACCGCCGTGCCGCGGCCCGGTATGGTTTAAGTCCTCATTCAAACGTCAGTTCGTTAACTTTGACGTAGCCGACCGGACGTGGTTTCGAGGCAGCACCTCTTTTTCTGAGAAGTGTTGTTGTACCTTTTACCTTCAGTGTTTCGACATCCAACACGAACTGCGACGACGCTAATCCCCACGTTATGAAATCTCTAAAGAAACTGAATTGGCTACATCTCATTTACTCCACATGGGCTTGAAAAATATTTGTCAGTTCCTAAAACGGACGCTATTGGTGCGAAAGGTTTGAGAGGAGGATTTACTGGGCTCCACGTGGACTTAACATGTGGTTGTCAGAGAGAAATTGATTTCTCGGAACTTTCTTTGAAGTAAAGTGGCGTTACAATGAGGACTGGAACTGTACTGGACCCTGACTGCTTGAGATTCTTCTAGAATTTCTAATTTTGTTTGCGCGGTAGTTGCATTAAGAAATATTTAATTATTTATATTTGACAAGAAGCATGCCCATGAGGTTCAACTTACATTCGCCTAAGCATAGCACAATTTAAATATTTATAATTGAATTGTTATTAATATATATTTATCGTTACTGATAATCACATTTAAATTAAAAACGATAACAATTTCCATAAATAATGTGGATGTAAATATTGGCTTAATGTTTGTTAATTACATTAACTTCGACAATATTATTTTTGGTTGTTTTATGTTACAGCTAAGCTTTTATTTTTAAAACGCGTATTAAAATAAATTTCAATCAATATAGTATATTTGCAAATTTTGAAATATTGTTTATTTGATTGTATAAAATGTTTACTAACCAATGGGAAGGGTTTGCACCCATTAAACCTTCCTTTTGTATGCGATCTTGTCCACAAGCTTAGACATAATCGAATTATAACTCTTTATGGTTATGCCATATTTTATTCATCAATATTTAAGTTCAGATACATATTAATTAATGTATAACGGTAAAAAAATAGAAGTATGTTTACGAGTAAAATCGGGGCACAGACTTTTAAAAAATGAATTTTCTGGGTCGCGGTCTCACGGAGGTTGAGAACCACTGTTTAGATCAGGCAGGCCATAGGCGTCTGGCAAGACAAAAGTTTCACCTGGGCGAGGTGCATTTTTGGAGGGAACATAATTTCTTACTCTGCCACCCCTCAACCTTTCACCCTTGTTCCTGTACTTTCCCCCACCCCTTAATAAAAACACGCCCATGTTATATATTTACGGTTTTTAAAAATATATATATACCTGAGGTGCTACTGTTAAAATCACTTATTTTAAGCATGCATTTATTTAATGTCGGCATAATTGTATCAAAATAATAGTAATTGCTTAGCCTAAATTGCTACATGATTTTGCAGTATTCCTACTTCGTATGTTGCACAGCAGTAACTTCAATTAAATGTTGTCTACAAGATCCGACTCCTTTAAAGTAAATAGACACACTTATATAATCAGAGATAAGCTTTTGCGCTACTCAAGGGTCGGCGCTCAGGTTTGGCGCCTCCGAGGTCGACGCCCCAGACGTTAATCCGTCCCTGAGGGGGATCGAACCGACAGAAAACTTGTTACTTTTTTTGTCACTAAGAGTAATAAGGTTCAATTAGTATTCGAACAGAACAATACAGGAACAAGTTTTTACCATTTAAACCAAATAAATTGTTTCAAAGTTTTAAGAATTTTAAAAATTAGAGTTTTGTGTGATATGTCACACTAAATTTATACCTAACTTTGAAAGCTTCTTGTTGATCGAGGTTGGGCAAAAGTTAATAACAAAATAGAGTAACTATGCATTTCAGTACACTCACTGTGTGCAATGTAAAAATATAATGAAAAACACTTGTGATGAACATTCATCATGGTGAATCGAGTAGAAAAGTTTCCCTGAGGATATAAATTTGGAATGAAATTGCATTGCTTCATTTTTAAAATTTAATAATTATTATTGTATAATGATAATCATTACTGTAATAAAAAACATTGCAGCTGCCAAGTGCAACAGGTGGTTATTACACAGAATAACATTGAGATGTACGACAATCCGTTGTTCTTAGAAGACACAATCTTTGTATTATTTTAATAATGACAAGGTCTCAATAAACCTGAGTATAGGGTAATTCAATTCAATCTTTTATTTTGGAAGTTACTGAAAATAAGATAAAAGACAAGGTTACTGGAATTATATACGTAAGAGATTACGTTTTTATTTTTGTCGACAATTCCTGAAAAGGCTCTCAATGCAGCCATGATTGGACCGTGACGTAGTAATCTTGACTCAGAAATGAACGTCACAATGTAAAGAGCTGGCTGTAATGAAAATTATCTTAAACTTTGAACATATCGCCAAAAAGTCCACCAACGCTCTTGCAAAGTAAGTGAAAATCTAAATGGATTGTACATACCGCGCAAGTGATGGAAAAGGTGACGTCACACGTTTCCTTGCAAATCATTTCAGTACAGGGATCGGGAGAAGATTCTGTTCTGATTTCGAGAAATCATTTACCGACTATCGGGATCCTGAACAATTGAGAAATTTCTAATGGTCGTATGTTGAAATTGCTTAATTCTTAGTTTTCTACACTATAAGTGTAGTAAAGAATTATCGCAAACATTAAATTTTCACTACAGGGTTTCGAGAATTGCAGTGAGAAGTAGTGTGCAGATTTCGGGATTTCCATATACGTTCATGTATGTCAGGAATTGTCTGTGCTGATACACTATTTCTTCTTAAGTGTTCATTCCTGTGCGTGTGTAAGAATCCGTTCTTGAAAATTATGACTCTTCAAAAGCCCTCCTGAAATATACCCCTGGAGGGTATAAGAATCATCTCGCAGGGACGTAATTTTACCTGTTCTCAGGGATCCTTGTGCCTAGTTGGGGGAAATTCCTGATACCCCCCTGTTACTTCGCATCGTTTTATTTCTACATCTCAAGCTTAATCGTGACGATAAGGACGAATGGTAAACCGATAAAATAGTCGATTTGGGACAAACAAATTTATTTATTCGCCAGGATTCGAAGCTAGGACCTCTGACACCTAAATGCACTCCGTTCCACACGTTGGCTACATTACAGTATGCACGAGACTTCCAACCGAAATTGTTCGAATGATTCGTGAGGTCTGGATAAATCGACAATCTTGCTTTTTCGGTGCGAAACACATCAGCATCTTATATATTCATAACTAATGGTATGATAATGAATAAGTAATGAACATATAACCAGACCATGACGGTGCGCGGCCTCGGGCAACTATACCTCCCCCTTTTAGGGTAAGAGAGCAATTTCGCAGTATAATCAATGATGAGGTCACCAGGTGCAAAATTACTTAAGGAGGACACTGCTTCCAAAAATGGAGTGTATAGTTATTTAGGAACATGTAGGTCATATTAAATATTCATTGCATGAAATTTAAAATATAAGACAGTCACTCTTGATTTTAATTATTAGCCTTAGTAATCACTGGGCAGGTATTCTGTCCATATTTGTCGATGCCACCTACTTTTAAAATAGTATTGGATGCCTGTCTGTCCTTCATTCGACAATTATGAAACTGTTCACCGATGTTGGTGGACCAGAACGTTGTAAACTTATGAACTTCAACGGGAGCAATATAAAACCTCATATCATAGATAACTAAACTTATATATTTTCTATCTCTTAATTTAACGCCGACTTCCGTGGTGAAATTGTTATTGAAGTGCGCAACAAAGCTTGGGGTCTCGGGTACGAATCCAAGGATCACTCATACTCATCGTCGCGATTAGTCAAAGCTGACAGAAAAGCGACCTTAAATAACAAAAATCAAAATCCTTTTTAATATTCCAGTACGGAGAGTTGTTTTGGAAGCCCTTTTCTTCATCGACCCTATGCAGTATAATCTTGAGGGGCAGTACAAGCGCTGGCAGCGATCTTGAGGGTAACTTTTCCAAACCCCATCCTTGGCGAGGCTTCGTTACTCAATTCAGCAGATGAGTAAATATCTAACAGATCTATTTTTCATTCTCTCTTTACGTTTCATACAGTGTACTGAAATACATAGTTGTTCTATTTTATAATTAACTTTTACACACGTAGTTCAAGGAAAAGCTTTAAGAGTTAGAGGTAAACTTTAGACTGTGACCTCTCACGTAAAACTATAATTTTTCGAATCTTGAAAACTATGGAACCATTTATTCTTTGGATTAAATGGTAGAACATGAAAAAATAACCTGGTTCCTATATTTTACCCTCAATGTTTTCGATCTAACGCATTTTTTTTATTCGTTGATTGAATTAGGCTGTTTTACGTCGCTTTTCTGCCACTTTTGGCTAATTACGACGTTGAGGATGAGTGATGATATGTTGAAATTGATGATGAGACAATCACAAAGAACATCCATGCCCAAGCCGGGACTCATGGCGTTGTAGCTTTGTCACGCACTTCGGCCAACGCATTTTATCCTTGTTGCTCTATTCGAATACTAACTAAATTAACTTTTTATTATTATTAATGGCTGAGGCGATATCTATGCCGATGTACCGCTATCGGCCGATAACAGTGGAACCAGTATAGGTTGAAATTCATCCACCGATACCAGCTCATAATTTTCCGGCACATTGGTGTCTCACGGGGTTCGCAAGAATGACGTGAGACACTTTTGCGGACACTAATTAACCTGGAAATTATTCAAAATTCAAACTTTATTTTATTTTGCACCAATTCTGAACGAAAAACTATATTTTGTGATTACATACATTTCTTGGTAAATTGATGCATATAATTGAAGAAGAATATTTACACACCAATATTGATCAATATTTTGAACAAATTTCATTTGTTCCAATTTTCCAAGTATCGGTATCGGTGGGAATCGGTAAGAGTATCGGCTCAGTCCTAGTTATTAACAATGAAAATAACAAGCTTTTTTGATTTTTATAATTCGAATTGAACAATGCCAACTTCCAGAAAAGCGAGTGGCGACGAACAGGTTCGACACCCTCCAAACGACCATTATTTATACTGAAACTGAACATACTTGTATTTGCAGCCGACTTTACCATGCACCGTTTCCAAGGCCAGTTGCAGTCCTCTTTCGCAAGTCACACACGACAAAGGCTCTGGCGAAGTCTATATTTGGAGCAGGGACAAGGTTTTTATCTGTCCCGGTGCAGCGGAAACCTGCTTTCCATGAATGATTGTCATGCGGGCACACATATGGCGACACTGACGCGCTTGCATTCGCCTGCAAGCTTATTAGCGCCTACGACAATGTTTTATGGACATGTATGTTATTTCCTGTCCTTACTTAACTTTCCAGGTTAATCACATGTGTGTTTTGCGTGCAAGATGCCGGAAACATGTTAAAAGACGCAGTGTATTTGAAATTCAAGTATGGAGACGAGGCCCTGAGTTGTATATCTGGAAGCCTTGACGAACAACATTGCGAGGTCTCCGTACATACAGCATGACCATTGGCGTACGCAGGTTTTATCCCAGAGGAACTGGAATTGTAATGGTAGATAATACATAGCTGCTTTGCTTATTGTATAAACAATAAGATATTTCGTATATATAGAGCTTTTTACTCTCAAGAATGGCAATCGGGAGTCATTTTAAGAGTCAATGTTTTTTTCCCGAGTTCTTGACTGCTTTTAATTGAAAATGTTGATTTTCTCGAAATTCCGTGATGGGCTGTAGCCCTATCAGTTCTCCCTATGCGTACGCCAGTGAGCATAACTGTTCGGTCAAGTTATGCCAGGTGGCTATATTCTTTTTGCCACGAATAGGCGTCCTTATCCCATTCCCCTACCTGCCGAAACCACAGCGCGTGCCATAATTGACGGTCGAAAGAGTTTCCCGTTTTCGGTCCGTCAGCAGCCAGCCTTTCTCTGAGTATGGTAACCGCATCGTTCAGCATATGTATGCGAGGCAGGGATGAAGGCACGAAAGATAAAAAAAAATTAGGGAAATTCGGACCAAATCTGCTCTAAAAATACATATATTATTTATCATTAATTGTTATTTACTGAGCTAGAATGAAACAATTATGGAAACAATTCACTTCAAGTACTAAACTGTTTATAAGTGCATAATATTTATTCATTTATTCAATTATTTTGGACATAAAAATCACGATTTCCAATTTTTCACGCCATTTTAGAAATCGTGGCTATTGTTGCAACAATGCACGTTTGTTCTTCTGTGCAACTCGTTTGCATGGAAACGAATCTTAAATTGCATCTGAAGATTTCTTTACACGTGAAATACTTCATTTCGTTTCGCTTATATTCGAATTATATTCGTTGCCGAACAAGCTGGAAGACACCAAGTGTGCATGTGGTCATTATAAATCGGACGGACAAGGACAGCTTACAGCGCTTATTTCTCCTATTGTATTTGAGTAAGTACGATATCAGATATTAGATAACGCTCGGCAAAACGAGGCGCTCGAAGCCCAGCAGTACACGTACAACCGTAATTTGTCCTCAAATATGGATCATGAGCTGAAAGACGCAGTCTAATCGAAACTTAGGTAAACATAGTCATTAGCTCCATGTCAAAATGTGGTTTAGTCTATTTTACTAATACAGTGATATGTGAAAATGAAATATATGATTGTAGGCTGAAACACCAAGACGGATATTTTACATATATGTGTCTACGACGCTTATTGTCACATTGAAACGATATTCCATTATACTAGGGACGTTCAATATATAAGTTTCCCTGTGCTATAAAATATTGTATAAAGAATGCCATTAAAAAGAAGCACATGGTTGACAAGCGCCATCCTTCGTCTACAAGGAACAACAATCGATTCGTTATCAGACGTGAAGGCGCATGCGCTCAAGGGCGAAAAGTAAATGCTTGTTCGGAAAACGCGGGCTCGCGTCATAAGGAGTTCAGAAGCGTGGATGGTACACGTGTGTTGGAAAGCTGGAGTAAACATCCCCTGTCACAATGCACATGAGGAATGCATTGCCATCTTGCTGGTATTGCATTAAACCTTCAAGGCTGCAGCCCATGCTCATCAGTCGATTATCGCGACTCAGTTGATAAGGAACCCAACGCTCGCCCCCACTCAGCAGTGCAAACGCAACACAAAATTGAAGAATTGGGGTGGGAACGGCTGCCTCACCCTCCATACAGCCCCGATTTAGCGTCGAGTGATTTCCATCTTTTTCCGGTGTTGAAGTCTGAATTGCAAGGTTACCGTTTCGAAACAGATGAAGAAGTGAAGCGGAATGTGAGAATAGTGCTCAATAGCCAGAGCCCTGATTTTCTTGGAAAGGGTATGGACAAATTGATGCAACGGTGGGACAAATGCCTTAATCTCTATGGGGATTATGTGGAAAAGTGAAGAAGGAACCTCCTACACATATATGTATAGTTTTCTAATGTATCTTAAAAATATTTTTTTTTACAGCATACGGAAACTGATATATTGAACGACCAGTAGAAGCTCGAGCGTGGGAGACTCGAGCGAGCGAAAGTGTGAGGTACTTTACCCTCTTCCAACACTTATCTGAACGTGATAGCTATGCTGTAGGGTATAAACATACACTGTTAGAAGTTACCGTATAATTGACAATATTTTACCGATAAAAATTGCACAACCTTCTCGTTAATTTATAAAAACCTTTGTCTACCTGTATTTCTATTTAAATATTTTATTACGCAAGAAGACAAATAATAATTATAAATTACAGTTACTTTCAACATAAATATATTGTTTAAAACCGAATCTTTCAAATTACATTAATTAGGGCAACGATATCGTGGTCGAAACAAGAACAGCGAAAGCATACCACACGAATTAGCTTGAATACTCTAGAAGAAATTCTGAACATTAATTTTTCCAAATTAACATTTTTTAATGAAACTTCTGAAAAGTATTTGTGAGACAACTCGAAGATCCAGAGCAACACTTGACGTTGGCAGCAATACACAATGTGAACAATTTTAAACAAAGTATTTGCCCAAATTTAAATGCCCAAAATGAATTTCAGTAAATTACACTTCATGTTTGAAGAAGCATTGGGTCGGGTACCCTATTCTACACCCTCGAATTTTCATTTATTTTCTTTATGAAGATTATGTGATCCTAATTGTGAATAAAAATAAATTGGAGCGCGGAATGAAGTATTTACGACTGTACAACCGTTTAAAGTTGAGAATTTGTCGTTTGAAATTGTTGAGTCCAAATTTCCCACCGATTCCGGGCTCCGCCCCCGAGTTAATTGACTTACCGCCCCCTACCGCTACCGCGACCCCGCCTTTATCTATAGAGTCGCTTTTAAAGGCATGTTAGAAATTTGCCGGAGTTACCTGCCCCCAACACTATTTCTCACTGTTTTCCGCCTTGACACATGAAGATACCAAAAATGAAGGCTAAAATTAAACCTAACAAGGTAACTTACCTCTTTTACCAAGGCCAGGCACTGAATTGCAGGTCGAAGTTAAATTTGTAAGTCCAAAAATGAAGTAAATCCTACGTTGAAAGTCCTTGTTGTCCTTTTCCACAGAATACCACCCTCCACTCCCTTCCCATCATAAAAATAAGAAGTCGCAAATTATCCCATCCCACAAGCCATTTAGAAAAGACAATCCTCCCCTTTACGGCCTGCAGTTGCCAAAAAAAAAATAATTAATTCCAATTTCTGAAGTCGCATAAATGAAATCCAATGTCTGAAATGTCCAATCCACCAATATATCACACAAATAACATATCGCAATCGCAAATGTTTCCATTGCACAAGTCAATCATAAGAAGAAAAAGAAAAAAAAACAGACGTGCGCCTGTGACATGAATCCATGGTCCGAAATCTTTAGACTTGTGCCTGTGACATGAATCCATCATTCGCCATCATAGAAGTTCTGAAAAACCTTTTTGACGTTACCAAGGAATTTTAATTTTATAAAAAACGTAAGTTTCGTAGCACGTAGATCTAAAAAAATAACTTCCGCGCTATTTGCAAACACTGTTTGTTATGAGGAACTAAATATTTTCACGAAAATATTTCACATGTGCCTGAAATCGAGGGTGTAGAAAGGAGTACTGGAGCCGAAACGTTTAAACATTTAAATATATAACTCTTTTATTTGGAAGAAAATGAAAGAAGACAGACAGAAAGAGAAAGAAAGGAGAAAAGACAAATAAAGAGAAACAGAGGAAAGGTAGAAAAAGCTTTATAGAGAAAGGAAGTGAGAGAGAAAAACTGGAATAAAGAGACAGAGAAAAGAAGGAAAAGAGGGAGAGATAGAAAAAGAAGAATGGAAGAGAGGGAGGGAGAGAGAGAGGGAAACTTTATCTTAGTAACCATAACTACCGAAGCAGAGCGAGCTGTTGGGGCTACAACCCCCTACAAAATTTTGAGAAAAAAATTTCAAGTGAAAGCAGTAAAAAATTCAGGAAAAATAAAATTGGTAAATGCAAACCTCCCTTAAAATGACCCCCAATTACCAGTTTTGTCCGTGAAAAACTGTTTAGAGGAATGTTCATATGTGGTAATTAAGAAATGTTTTTATTGTGTATCCCGCTACCACTAGAAAACCAAGAAAAATAAAGTTGCATCATACACTAGTATAGCTTTCGTATGTCTCTTTTAGCAGTAGAAATATACAAAAGTATCCAATGGAAAGGAAAAATAAAACGTGATACAATTGGGAAACTGGAGCTCGAACTGTTGAAGTAGAATGACAAATGTTTACTATTTGCCAGTGTGTGTGCAAGGTAAGAATAATAATATTGTTACAACTTGGTAGACTAAACAGTAATGTGAAAGAGAACACAACAACATGCTTGTTGACCTTCATTGTAACAAAATAGTTACACCAATGTAATTTCACTTTGTAGAATTACAGTCGGAGTGAAGAATCGGGATATCGGATAATGGCCGGAAGTGCGTCATCACTTTGAATAAGAGTATCGTATAATTTGAAGCTTGAATTTCATTGGCCAACCCAAGTTGCCGTAACTTTATGATTATTTTAGTCCGCTTTTCTAGGAAATTGCGACGATGGAGATAATTGGTGAACTAAAAAGGGAAGGAAAAAGTGTTAAAAAATGTCTAATCCATCGAACAGCATGTTGTTGTGAAAATAACATTCTTGGTTGTTTTTTGGTACGTTCCACTCGCGACAGTCACATTGTTGTCACAAAAAAGAGTATCCATTTGCCAACGTTGACCCAACCCTTTTGTGCTACATAGGTATTAATGATTTGATACAATACACTGATATAATTTGTGTTGGTAATGCCATTTCCTCTTCTTTCTCAATATTTGAAATGTGAGAATGGAGTTGCCAAGTCCTCCCCCTCACATGTATAGGTTTACTTCAACTCGCCTCACGGACGTCCAGAAGGGAGGGGGGCAGGGCTGCTCAGCCCCTCTGGCACTGCCATCAGCTCCCCTTGACATTGTAAAACTATTTTGTATAATTTGCTTGCAGTGAAGAGTGAAATTGTAAACAGTTTACAATTTTAAGGATAAATCCACAGAACACAAACAGCAGATATTACATTCGCTCATCTTGTTTATGAGCTGAAGTGTAAGTAGCTGCAAGTATTTAGAAGATTACCTAGACTTTGTAAGTTCTTTCATAGGAAAGCTTCTTTATCTGTATCTAAAGTAGTATGGGGTGTGTAAGGGAGAGTTCAGTTTCAGTCAATTAACACTTCAAGAGATGTTTTAAAAGATGTAGTTGTATTTGTATGATATTTATGAATTTTATATAATTTAATGACCCCCCCACACATAATTGACCTTCATTTAATACTTTTCATTTTTTAAAAAAATGGACTTGGTTTACAAAGCCCCCCCTGATAACCTATGAGCCCCACCTGGAGATCATTTCTAGCTACGGACCTGGGCAAGGGGGGCTCACGCCTCCCCCTGAAAATGAATGTTCACCTTAAAATTATATATTTCGCACATAAATTTCAGCAACAGTAATTTATGTTATTATAAGTGCGTTGAAGGATTATGATAATTTCAGGCTGAAGCACTGTTCTTTTCTGAGGGGGCATCAGTATTGGAAAAAAGTGCCTTGCTTGGCCCTTCCTGGAAAAAATCCTGCGGACGTCCATGACTCGCCTTCCATCACCCCAAGCCATTCAGAGCTGGAAGCTGACTCCAGTTTACAACTGAAGAGATGAGATGAAAGATTTATTTCCTCAATCTTCCACATGCTCTAAAATGCACAGGGAGATGGGTGTATGGCTAAAAATAGCTTCTAATCTCGCACACACAAAGCTGTCTTTACGTGTAAGCAACTCAAGCTGCAAGAATATGTTGCAAAGAAACTAAGGAACCTCTTTGTACTGTTCGTATTTTTGAAATTTTAAAATCCTTTCCCGCCACTTTTGTCTAATCGTGACGCTGATGATGAATGGTAATTGATTGATAGATTGATTTGGAGTTTTAAGTCCACTTTATGCACAGTAAGGCTAATCGGGACTGGACCTACAGCTTAAAGTTGGATCCGAACCACTATGTGCCTCCACCGGGTATAGAACCCGGGACCCCTTGATTACAAGGCGACGACGAACATGAATGGTTACTACCGATGAAGGAACACTTAATAGAGTACTGCATGGAACCACTTTATCTCGCTTGTACTCGTTCAAGTCCCCCTCCCTTGAGCCTTTACAATGGAATGCCATTTTAATGCGACATTAATCGTAGACACATACAGGTAAAATATCAGTCCTGGCAGTTTCAGCCCACAATCATCTATTTCATTTTCATTTTGGTAATATAGACTAAACTACATTTTTGTATGGTATATTATACATGCACGAACTTTTTGGTGGGAATGTAATGTAGCCTGCTGTAAAATTGCAGATGGTAATCCGAGAAGCTATTTCTTTTGCTACATTTCTGGAGAATATTTTTCTCCGTTTTCACTTAAGGCGATCTCCTACCCCGGCGAAGGTCTGAGCATTTTCTATGTAAGCTTATGGGATGTTTTCGGTATTTTGGTCACGATTATCTCGAGAACCAGTCGACAAAAATTTTCCAAATTTTGATTGAACACTGAGAAAGGATGTTTCAAGAGACCCACTGATTAATATTTTCATTTTTTGCATCAACGTCCCGAAAATTAATTAGTTCATTTTACTCTATTTTCACTTTTCTTGACACAGCAACCCTGCAGAGCCCAGTCGCCTGGCTCTTCACGGACCCTCGTTCACGACTAATGAGCCGGGAGGAGAAGGGAGGGAGGCCCGAGGATAACTCACCAGATGTTTTCGAGCTGTAGAAATCTGCTTCAGGTATAAATATCCGGGGAGGAAAGCTCTCGGAAGATTTAACTGAGTATTTTTGAAATTATAGGGCTAACTTGAAAATGGACAAAAGAAAGTGTTCAGGAATGCGAATAGAATCAGCACAGATATATATTCACTTAGTCTGGAGTATGAAATTTCTCGAAGTACCGGGATGGCGAAAGTATGCTGTAAAGCATTGCTGTTCTCAAGGAGGGGTTGAGGGCAGCATATTCCCCAGTATCTCAGATGTCAAGAAGAGAAATAAATTACACAATGTCCATTTCAAGAATATTTCGGCAAAAATAAAGCGCAGGTTAAGTAGTTCATGAATATCTGGATAATGAACTTCTAACAATTGTATAGATCAGTCTCCCACCCCATCCATGACCAATAGCGCGTCCCCCCCTTAGATCATGCCATAATTTCCATAAAGTATTTTATTGCGACACTCTCCTATTACAGAAAGTCATTTTTTAAGATTTACTGAATAATTTACTTGATCTGCCCCTTCTCCAAATTATTCCTTTTCTTCATCTTGGAACCAATTATAGTGAGTTGAATTAATTACTAATCAAGTATGTTCCTCTCCGCCTCATCGCACACATTGCACAACGATGTCCTTTTTATACATATATTTTATAAAAATATATTGAATTTTATGATAGTGAAAGGAAAAATATTCCACACCAAGAATTTAGATGGGGCGGTCTGCGTCATTATCCCCTCACGCGCGAAGCGCCTAATAATCTGGGAGGAGGGGGAGACCCAAGAGAATAAAACCCAGATGCACTCGACCTGCATGCAACCGGTTTCGGGTATATGTAACAGGGGAAAGACCCCTCAAGATCAATCTTGGTATTTCTTTTTCTAAATTGTTGACGGGAAGTTTCGGAGCAAACGTTTGATGAATAGAAACAGAATAATCGCAGATAGTGTATATTCGTTTAGTGTGGAATATGAAATTACTGTGCTGCAAACAGTGCTTCCGGCAAGGAGGGGCTGCGGGCGGCGGCATATTCCCAAGAATACAGATCAATTGCGCTAAATCAATTTAAATTTCAAAAATATTTCAACAACGACCAATATATTGTTTTGTTCCGTGGTGGAGGATTCTCCCCGATGGCACATTGTTAGCTTCATCGCCTTGTAATCAAGGCGTCCCTGGTTTAATAACCGGTGGAGACACATAGTAGTTCGGATCCCACTTTAAGCTGTAGGCCCAGTCCCGATTAGCTTTACTATGCATAAAATGCAATTAAATCAATGTTTCATGGTCGCAAGAGTGTAAAACATCTGAGTCACATAAAATATAACGTTTAGCTTGAATTAACAGTGTTACCTTCTCAAAGCATTTAAATAGAAATGGCATATGCATGGTTTCGTTACACATTCCAACTTTAGGCCAAAACCTAAATAGTTTTACTAAATTAAAAAAAAAATACTCTCAAAAGAGGAACACTGAAAAATTTGTTTAAAAGCAGATTTTCAAATATCGTACTAACAATAATATTACATACGCGTGTATGCATAATCACACAATAGCAGTAAAGTGGAAAATAAAATACGAAAATTGTATTTATTTTAACTCCACATACATACATGCACCTCCATAAGTGTGTTATGTATTATGTATCTGCATGTCTGTGTTAACTTATATTTCTGTTATTGGCCTGCAACCGTGGCGGAGTGGTTGGCACAGCGCTCTACGACGCCATGGGTCCTGGGTTCGAATCCCGGCCTGAGCATAGATGTTCTTTGTGATTGTGCCTTCATCAATTTCACAATATCATCACTCATCCTCATTTTCGCGATTAGCCAAAACCGGATTAAAAGCGACGCGAAATAACAAGAAATCAAAATGATCCGTAAATATGTTTCATGCTTCAGGACGTACTGGTAACCTTCATTTTTCACCCCCTGGAAGTTTTTTGCCCTAGTCCATGTCTATGCAAGAATACGTTTATCTACGAATACGACAATTCTATTTATTACGTAAGGCATTATACAATATACCCCGAGGAAATATCATTATTTACGAGATTTTCTTCTCTCAGAAGATGTAAAATTGGGTTTTTATGTTGTTGTTTTTCCGTGAAGCACTGTTCTTCCGTCGAGTAGCTAATCTGGAGTACGTACATTTAAATCTTCTTACACATCTCACTATGTCCGAACAAACTGTCGTACAACATGATTTTTACTCGCCAAAAGTCGTACCATTTGTTTTTATTGCGCTTTCTGTCCTGCCAAGACAAGCAGAATGTCCTATTGCGCATGAAATACATATATAACAGCGATGTACGTAACGTATCTAACCGTTATGGCCAGGGTTATGTCTGTCCGGTTGTTCCTATGCTAAAACATAGCACCAGCTATCGTAAGGCACAACCAACACCCCCCAGCTATCAATTTTCTCTTGGAACCTTGAATATATGTGTACGACAGAAACACACTATTAGATTGTAATAGAAAAGGTCATATGGTTCAAGAATAGTAGAATTTGATTACAAGTAGCAAGAATGATTTCGAAGGATTTAAATTTGAAACAGATTTTCGTAGTGATTAATTCTGCATAGGTATAATAGTTCTGCAGTTGTGATGAAAAGATCTAGTATTGAAATGCAAATTGGAAGCCCTTTTAATACTAATCTTTTCATCACGATTTCCCTCTATTGATCGCTCTTCGGTCTGATTTTCCGTGTGACTATGATATGTACCGAGATTCCATGTAACACTTTCCTAGTCTTCCACGTTCATGACAAACATGCCGCTCTCAATATAGCAACTGCTACCGATATTTTCATTTGATACTACAAAATTTATGAGGATAATCCGAGCTTTTTCTCTTGGAAAGATCGACATCTACCATTTATTCCCGGCCCGTCATTCACGCCAAAAATAGTTTAGGCCTAGAGGCCATACCAGATGCGCTGTCCTGTTGAGCGATCATATTTCACGGCATGGTCCACTGCGTTCTTTCACCTCGTGTCTGTTCAAATGTGTGTGATCTTCCTTTGAGACAAGTGTTTCGGAAAGCAGTGTCTGTCGAAGATTTGTAAAATGAAAAGTGGCGACGATATCAGCAGAAAGAGGAAACGGTGCTACAGTTACGGAATCTTTGCGAAGAATATTACAATAATAAGGTTGACATTGGAAAGGACAAGATTACGGATATTGAACGACTTACCAGAGAACAATCAACTTGCAAACAATGGAAAGCAGAAAGACGGATCAGAGTAACTGCCTCAAACGTAAAGAAATAGCTTGTAGACGAGCAGGCACTTCAACATCGCCACTCGTCAGAAATTTATTATATCCACCATTCCTCTCTGGTAATGCTATAGCTTGGGGTAAAGCCAACGAACCAATTACCAAAGAGCAATATGAACAAAAGTTTTCAGTCTCCATAAAAAATTGTGGCCTATGCATCGACGAATTCCATCCATTTCTTGCAGTATCCCCCGATGGAGTAGTCACATGCAATCAAAATTCCTATCTCATAGAAATAAAATGTCCATATGCAGCCCGATATTGTAAGACCATTGCTGAGGCCGCCCAAAACATCAAGAGTTTTCCACTATCTGTTAGCAACAGTGGTGATTTATATCTTCCCAGAAACCATCAATATTTTTACCAAATTCAAGCACAGTTACAGTGTTGCAACATGGAAAGATGTGATTTAGTGCTGTATATCCCTAGTGATTTGAAAGTTCTGACCATAACTAGAGATAGAGATTTCATGCGACAGATTATGGACAAGTTGCCAAGATTTTACAATGAATGCTTGCTGCCGGAAATTGTAGATTCTCGTGTAGAACGAGGATTACAAATCCGCGAACTAAAAACGAATGTAGTACAAACTGAGAAGAGACAAGAAAATAGCTGAACCTTGCAAGTTTTCAGTTCTTCCTATTTTAGGAACCTTTATGTCAAGTGAATAATTCAAAATGAATTTTATAGACTACACAAACTGTTCAATTCCATCAGAACTATGACATCTAGTCTTCAATATGTATATTTGTGTTTATTTCATGTTATAGTGTGTAATGAATTGTTCGGAAAGAGCCATTAAAGTGCCCCTTGCCATTTTACGAACATTTATATGAAGTAAATAATTTAAATGAATTTTATAGACTACACAAACTGTTAAATTCCATCAGAACTATGACATGTAGTCTGCAATATGTATATTTGTGTTTGTTTGTGTTTATTTGTGTGTTATAGTGTGTAATGAATTGTTCAAAAAGAGCCATGAAACTCCATCTTTTCCATTTTACGAATATTTATATGAATTAAATGAATTCTATAGACTACACAAACTGTTAAATTTCATCAGAACTATGACATGTAGTCTTCAATATGTATATTTGTGTTTGTTTGTGTGTTATAGTGTGTAATGAATTGTTCGGAAAGAGCCACGGAACTGCCTATTGCCATTTCACGAACATTTATATGAAGGAAATAATTTAAAATGAATTTTATAGACTACACAAAGTGTTAAATTCCATCAGAACTAGGACATATAGTCTTCAATATGTATATTTGTGTTTATTTGTGTGTTATAGTGTGTAATGAATTGTTCGGAAAGAGCCACGGAACTGCCTATTGCCATTTCACGAACATTTATATGAAGTAAATAATTTAAAATGAATTTTATAGACTACACAAAGTGTTAAATTCCATCAGAACTAGGACATATAGTCTTCAATATGTATATTTGTGTTTATTTGTGTGTTATAGTGTGTAATGAATTGTTCGGAAAGAGCCACGGAACTGCCTATTGCCATTTCACGAACATTTATATGAAGTAAATAATTTAAAATGAATTTTATAGACTACACAAAGTGTTAAATTCCATCAGAACTAGGACATATAGTCTTCAATATGTATATTTGTGTTTATTTGTGTGTTATAGTGTGTAATGAATTGTTCGGAAAGAGCCACGGAACTGCCTATTGCCATTTCACGAACATTTATATGAAGTAAATAATTTAAAATGAATTTTATAGACTACACAAAGTGTTAAATTCCATCAGAACTAGGACATATAGTCTTCAATATGTATATTTGTGTTTATTTGTGTGTTATAGTGTGTAATGAATTGTTCGGAAAGGGCCATGAAACTGCCTATTGCCATTTTACGAACATTTAGCTATATGAAGTAAATAATTTAAAATTAATTTTATAGATTACACAAACTGTTAAATTCCATCAGAACTATGACATGTAGTCTGCAATATGTATATTTGTGTTTGCTTGTGTTTATTTGTGTTATAGTATGTAATGAATTATTCAAAAAGAGCCATGAAACTGACTCTTGCCATTTTACGAACCTTTATCTGAATTAAATTAATTCTATAGACTACACAAACTCGTTCCCTCAGAACTATGACATGTAGTCTGCAATATGTATATTGTGTTTGTTTGTGTTTATTTGTGTATTATAGTGTGTAATGAATTGTATGGAAAGAGCCATGAAACTGTCCTTTGCCATTTTACGAACATTTATATGAAGTAAATAATTGAAAATGAATTTTATAGATTACACAAACTGTTCAATTCCAACCGAACTATGTCATGTAGGCTGTGACACACACATATTTATGGGTGTCGGAACCAGAAAACAGAGGCGATGAATTTGATGGTCTGGGTGATCATGCGTCACCCAATTAAAAAGGCAATGTGGCAGGCCCTGGCTCATAGCTGTCGCACCATCGAGTTTAATACATATGTCTGTAGTTTTAGTTTCTGTGTGTGTGTCGGATTACGTTTATTCATCTTCCAAACCTTTGGAAAGCACTCGGCGGGAGAAACATGATACTTCGGTGGTGATTCTCGGAATTTGACCCCAGCTGGCAGGCCCTTCCAGTTTCTCTACCGCTGGAAACCGGCGATCTGGTGGTAGGAGGGAAAATGCCAGAAGTAAACAATAATAGCTGCAGAAAACAGATCGAGGTTGAGAAAAAGGATTTCTGATGTTTTACAGTCTTGCAAGAGCCGAAGTGGTCTATTTTGTCTACCCCCGTCGCGAACCTGTGAATGCAGCGCGCTGTGACGCCAGAGTCCCGGGTTCAAATCCCAGTTCGGACATGGATGTTTGTGATTGTTTGTCCTCAATGAACAAGTCGAGATTTGACATCAATTGAGATGAGTTTTGTGTGAGGAAAGCGCCCCTTAGGGGCTTCACTTTAATAAAAAGAAAATAAAAAGGATCTGACTGCTATGCGAAAGACCCGGGTTTGATTTCCGGGTAGGTGATCTAAGGTTGGAGTTTTTCCGGCCTTGTACCCGTATAAAGCGGCTCTGGGGCTGCCCCAGCCTCAAATCAATGGGTACATGGGGGGGGGGATAAAAGCTGCAGTAGTATGGGGCTGGTCACCACCTCCAAAATGGTCCAGTTCGAGAATGTGTGGGGCCCTATCCCCACATCCTCTAAATGTGCCTTCATGCCACAGTGGTACGCACAGGTAACTTTATCTTTTTATAGTGTTTGCAATGGAATTGAAATATTAAAATATTATACTGGCATAAATAGGCTACTTGTATTTTGTGCATGAAATGTTTCATTGCATTAGTGATAAGAGCTTTCGAAATGATTGATTTAATAGTTAATTGGTTCTAATGTAGCCATTATGTAAAATTCATACATCCACAACCCGAAATCCGGACAGTCGGGCCGACCTGCGTGCGAAGTGATTAGCATAGCGTGCTAAAACGCCGGGTGTCCTGGGTTCGAATCCCGGCCACGGCGTAGAAGTTTTTTTTTTGTGAGTTGCCGTTCAACAATTTCATCTAATACGCATTCTTCATTATTGTTGCAATTATCCAAGTATCAGAAAGCGACGAATAATAACAAAATTAATCAGTCAATCAACGGACACTCGGTTCTAGGATCAGATCCAGGTACCCGGTTCCGCCGAACTTTATATTGTTTGCCATCTCTAGTATATACGTATGTAATCATGTATTATTTATACGCGGATCTTCCCGATGCCGTAGTGGTTACGTCGTCGTCTTGTAATCAAGGAATCCTGAGGTCGATACCCGGTGCAGGCACATTGTGGTTCGGACTCCACTTTGAACTGTAGGTCCAGCCCTGGCTAGCCTTTCTGTGCATAAAACAAATTTAAAAACAAACTCTACATTTATTTATGCATATATAGTATGGTCCGTTATCTACATTTATAATGGAAGAATAGTGTGTTTTACAATAATAAAAATAATGTATTAACCAGCCCTGTTACGGAAACGCCACTGCTTTAGAAACATATTTGTCTCTCAGACTCAAACTCTCGGACCAAATTCCAACTTCATATTTTTCTTGGTCCGGAACACACTTCACCAATTTCATGCCACCACTTCCAGTCCATAATTTAAAAGCTACCCAGTTAAAAGTCAAAAGACATGTTGCTTTCTTTTCATCTTCTAAACCTGTTGTGTGTTGGGGCGAAACCACCCGCCGTGTTCCAAACCCTCTTTCTACAAGGTCATTAGGCGACCCCGAGCAGCTGCAGTGAACCTGCCGGCCGGCAACAGGGTTGCCCTGTCAAGAAAAGTGAAAAAAAGTCTGATATTTCACAAATAAAATGAATTAATTAATTATGGGGACGTTGATGCAGAAAATGAAAATATCGATCAGTGGTTCTCTAGAAACATCCTTTCTCAGCGTTCAGATAAAATTTGAAAATTATCTGTCTACTGGTTCTCGAGATAATCGTGACTAAAGTTACGCCCATAAGCTTACATGGAAAATTGCTCAAACCTTCGCCGGGGTAGGAGATCGCCTTAAGTTTAAATTTTACAGCGTCTTTTACTTCAGTATCCATACTTAAGGTCCACTTCCACAGACAAATTACAGAAGTGTACTGGGCTTAAAACGTACACCACTCGTTTTGCCTGTTCGAGCGTTATTCGCTCGAGCAAAGAAGCTCTCGATTCCGTATCCTATCTGGCACCTTCCGTTCGAACTATTGGGTGCTCGAGCGAAAACCGCTCTCTACAAAGGAACCTTCGGTCGCATGATCGTGCAATCAACAGACGTGATATAGGACACCGAGGTGGCTGGTACTTGTACAGTGGGATCCATGAATAGTACCGTACAAATTGTCCATGACTATTTTCATTAATTTTTCTCTTACATCCTGTGTGTTTTTAAGCTATGGATTTTTATGTATGCTGGTGCAGAAGTTGTAAACAGCTTGCTTTGAGTTTTCTTTTAATTGTTGAAGCTCTTATTGGGTGAAATAAAGTGCACGAACATGGTGATGGACAATTTGCACGGTAATACTCATGGATCCCACTGTACTAAGCACCAACTTTGTGCTCGTCTTATTTACCAGCGTATGCAAATTAATTGTACGAACCGTATTTCAATGCATAATCGTCGCACCCTGTTCTTTCAGGCCAAAAATTGGTTTATAACCCTTTGTCGCGTAAACGTCGCATCGCCACGTCAGATAAGAAAACAAATCATAGCGGCTCAAAATCTTCGGACGCAGAATATTGAATTTTTAAAGTCCGTGTTTCGCAACAATCTAGTAAATTTTCTCAAGTGTAATATTTCGACTATAATGCGCAAACCAATGCTGATCAATTGCTTATCTGCACAATGTTAGCCCAATTGTCGTAGCTTCATGTTGCTTTTTCACAGAAACTATAAAATTTTAACAATCTCTGAGTAATCGTTATCACTTTAGCACAGGATATCCTTTCATTGTGACGATGTTCATATTATTTAAATAATGAATGTAAACAATTTAAAATCAATATTTTTACAAAATAACGAACTCGAACAAGTGCAATATGTACATACGTACAAGACAAGGCGATATTACTACAGATAATATTAGCTGCGATTTTTAAAGTGAAAAATATCTTCTTTGTTACGTTATTATTGACTATTATAGTAAACAATATCACAGTGTTTTGGATACTGCCAGCGTATCTTTTTCCCTATTTTCTCGGGACTCATTTGCATCTCTCCTTACCCTATCTTACATACACCCCTTTGTTTTTGAACTTTCTATTTTTCTCTCTACCTTTACCTGTCCATCTTCTCTTGTTCATTTTCTCTTCAGTTACTGGCTCTCTTACATTCAAGGTCAGCGACCAGGTTAGGATTTCCTCCCACCAATACTCTTGTCCTAAAAAATGCCCCCTGCCAAAAATGTTAGAGCTTGAGAGTTTTTGTTATAACAACAAAGATAAGCAATCAGTTGTAACTTCAAATTTTCTTCACTAAGGATAACATCTAAAATATATACAAATGAACGAAGGATAATGCCTACCTCTATGTGTGTTTGTGAGTGTTGCGTGCGTGATTTCTCTCTCTCTCTCTCTCTCTCACTATCTATCTACTGTATCTCTCTTTCAAGAGACCATTAACAAATGTAGAATAACAATATAACAATATTCACAATAAAAGTAAAACAGGAATGGGAGACAAAAATAAGTAAGAAATCTAATTTATTTATATTAATAGAAAACAAAAAGTTAATAAAACGTATCGACTCTAACAATAAAACAGTTGGAATGGTGGAGTGTCTGTCTACCAATATCTTAAACAAACTCCCAAGAGTGAGATTATCCTATATTCTGGGAGTAAAGTGGGCTCAAACTTAGATACAATTTTTTTGACATTATTAACTAACTTCGAAATAATTTTTTGTAGTTTCTGCAACTCAACTAACAACTTCTGAGAAACATTTGGACGGCAATTAAGAATAGTTAAATGAGGAATGTCGACCCCATTTGCTTAAAAAAAAGAGAATTCCACAGAAGGGATTCAGACCCCTTGTACCAAAAGGGCGTTCTGGTTTGTAGACAAAGGGTTTGAAGGGGGACGTGCATCTCCTCCCCTCTCTACAGTTGTTTCGGAACCAGCTGGAAATTTACGGCGCCAGAAGTCACCAACTCTTCCGCACAGTGAACACCGCTTGTGAAGATTAGTTTCTGGGAGCGATAGAGAGGCTGTTATCACCAGAAACCAACCGGAAGCTCGGAAGGGTCCACGGCGGAAATGATCTGTCGCAGGAAACTCGGGCACGATTTCGTGAAGGTCGAAAACGGAACCGTCTTCACAAATCTTATGTTCTCATTTTTTTTTAAACAAAAAAGGCAAAGTAAGGTAAAATGCATTCATGGCATTGAGGTGATATGATCAGCACCACACTCCGGCCGTCTTTATCCCCCAGGATAGGTGAGCCACACAGCCGCTTTATGCAAGGACTGGACCGGAAAAATTCCCACTTGGAGAATTGAACCTGGGTCTTCTGCGTGGTAGTCAGACACCACACCGACATTTTTCTTAAAACTCCTAAGCGGCATATTTCCCCAGTTCAACATCATATAAATTCAACTAACTTTTTCCATTACCTTTTTTTCATTCAGAACTTCAGTATGTTTATTAAATACATCTACGCAAATATCTAAATTTACACAACTACAGCAGTTTGTATATATTTTTTGTAAATGAATCGCTTATTTCAGAAACCCACTATCGACCACTTCTGGCGAAAGCGATAATTGTACAGTTTCACGTAGCCCTTTCCAAGACGCATCGTTTGATGCAGAAATTCATCACGTAACAGCGTAGAGTCAGATTATTTTCATAACTCCAGCTGACCGCGCGAATCCAGTTAGTGACCCTACAAACATTCCAGAGCGCGAGCAACAGGGATAGCGATAGGTGCT
This sequence comes from Lepisma saccharinum, assembly GCF_977018435.1. Taxonomy (NCBI): domain Eukaryota; kingdom Metazoa; phylum Arthropoda; class Insecta; order Zygentoma; family Lepismatidae; genus Lepisma; species Lepisma saccharinum. The sequence continues at coordinate 72,429,536 of NC_139237.1, forward strand.
GGGTAGAGATGACGCCAGCGGTTTGTTTGTTGATTGGCTGCTCCGGGACTTATGACTCGCTCCAAATCTGCCAATGCAAAACAGCCAGACATGTTACGAAAGTAATCTCACTCTACCTATGGTGGTTACATGAGCGATTTCTGCATCAAAACAGGCGTCTTGGAAAGGGCTACATGAAACTGTACAATTATCGTTTTCGCCAGAAGTGGTCGATAGGAGGTTTCGGAAGCAAGCGTTCGAATATTGTCTAATGGCATAAATTTCAACGTTTGAATTTGATATACGATACGAACATGCTCATAAAGCAAAAAATGAATAGAAAATATTGCTAATCTTTTAACACACTTATCAAATGTATACCCTTAATGATAATATTATTTGTCAGCCCCGTGAAGGAGTGGTTAACACATCACGCTACGACGCCAGGGATCCCGGGTTAGAATCCCGGCCTGGGCATGGATGTTTGTGAGTGTCCATTCATCAATTTCATCATATCATCACTCATCCCCATCTTCGAAAATTAGCCAAAAGTGGCACAAAAAGCGAAGTAATGTAAAGCAAATAAAAAAATAAAAATACTATTATATCTTGAACTAAGATTATATCTAAAATTCAAAATCTAGTATTAAACCCTTTACATTTGTCTTCAGCAAATAACTATTAATATTCTTAATTTCAAATATATCACGAATCCATCATGTATTTATGCATGATATCGTAGAATATTCACCTTTCAATATTCCAGGGATTTCTGGTTCGAATCCCGACCTGGGCATGGGTGTCCTTTATGAGTTTCTCTTCATCAATTTCATCATATCATCACTCCCTCGCAATTAGCGAGAAGTTGCAGAACAGCGAAGTAAAATACACCAAAAAGAATCAATCTAATTTGAATTTTAACATGTAAATTTTACAGTAACTGTAACGGTAAATATTTATTTGTTATTTGGGTTATTGCTATTGAGATGAAGCCTGTGGACGCAGGAGGTTCTTATATGACACAAGAGTCAATCACACCTTCGCTAAATGTCACTATAATATGGTTCGTGCATGATCTGCACGATAACAAAAACACGACCTTTATCAAAGGTGTAGCTGCCCTCCTCCTGCGATCTAGCCCCTTAAGATTCGTCCCCGAAATGTTGAACAACTGCGTAATTTATTGGTTAATGACCAATGCATGCAAGATTTAATTCAAGAAAGAGATATGCTGGTAAAGGTGTATGGATTTATAAGCAGATAAAAGTGAGCGACTTTCAGGTGAAGTGAAATATAATTTCTCAAATTTTAGTTTTCTAGTTATTCAAGCAAATATTCTTGCGTTATTTCGTATAATTTTGTGTAAAATGCTTGCTTTATAAAGACAATGACATCGACGTAAAGAGACAGAGGGAGTGGAATGCTTCGTGGGTTTGGTCACATTCAAAATTCCATATTTTGGGCACGGATTGTGCCTGTGCAACCAGGAAGCTCTGGGAGGAGAGAGGCGGGATGGTTGCTGCTGAAAAAGCGTTTTGATTTCTGAGTAGGGAAAATGCGGTCTAAAGGCGAATTTGTCTACTTGCCAAGTTTGTATCATCTGTTGAGGGGATATCTTTCAATTTGCTCAAAGGCAAACAAAACAAAGGCATGAATAATCAAGAAGCCCAAAGACATCAAGCATAAAAAAATGTTAGATCACACCAGAAGCGTGCCCAAGTTTTCGAAAGAAGGCCGGGTTACGTATACCTTTTTAGTAGTCAGCCCTCATTTTGCCATTTTTTCTTGCTTCAGACGTTCTTATTTTGTAGGAATACTGGGACTGGAATTTAGGAATACTCACAACCCCTCCCCTTTTGGCACGCCACTGGATCACACACGCAGACTACATCTCGTTCTACACAATTCGTTACAAGGTTATCAATATAATTTCCGAACAGACCAAAATGTTTTATATTCCTATGCACACATAAAAGTTTTTGAGAGGAGGGTTTTACTGGTGATCTGTGAAGACAATTATAAATAGAAAATTGAGTGAATTAATTATATTGCCCCTTATTTTCTTCACGAAAATGACATTCAAAGGAAAGGGGGAGTCTGACCCCCCCCCCCAACCGTCTTTCGGTACATCACTGAATGAGTGAAACAAAATAATGTATTTGTTTTTGCAAAGGACTAAAGCAAATGATAAATTTTATGATTTTCCTTCCTTTACGAATGTTCGTAAACCTAAGTACGTTTCAGAAAATTTATTACTAGTAAGTAGAATCGTTTCAGCAATTCGTACATATATTTAAAAGTCACTGCGTTACTGCCACAAGTAACAAAAAAATGTTCTACGGCCATAACCTTATTCTACACGAAAAATAGAAACTTACCTGATTGTTTCAACTTGCTTCCATTTGTAGTTTCACACCTTCACACACTGTTCATAATGTCACTAAATGCAAGCAAAGGAGTTGAGAGAAAAAGGCGCGCAATTCTGCTTCCTGTTTCCGACAAATGTAGTAGACGAAGATAACAAGCGTGCGAACCTCCCTTGCACTCAGCGAACTTGTTCCAACTAAAACAACAAGCGGTTCTTGCTAGTATCGTGGGAAGAATAACAGCTTCAAAGTTTACTCCACAGATGTCTCTGTGGTAGTGTTCGTCTGCTTTCAACTTTCAATAAAAGGCAAAACAAACAGTAGTTCGTTGATTATACACAATTGCCGGTCCTTGCGCCAAACAACAGAAATTGAATGAAATATTACGAGCTTTGCGCCACGATAAAAAAATTGTTATGTATTAGCACCAGGAGGTATTTTAACAATATTTAACAGTCGAATTATCCGAACACAAGCAATCTTACGTTAAGCACGGATAAAATATTGACAATGAATGCTTCACATCACAGGAACAGCACGAAATAAGCTGTCAGCTCGTTTTCTGTGATATACAGACCCAACACTGATCTATTTTGGTATCTGCGGGAGATCAGAGAACCCATGCTGGGGCCGTATTGTATTGCCCCGTAGCGACTGCAACGCCGCCACGCTATGACCCACATTAATGAGAGTTGGAAGTTTCAGCCGAAAAGCAACACTTGGCAGTGTTCACTTGTCGCGGGAATTTTCCCTCTATGCCGGGAAATTTCAAAGCTAATTGTAATACAGAAAGGGAAAAAGAAAGGTTTCTTGAAAATTTCCGGCGAATTTTGAACATATTCGGAGTCCGGGTTTAACGGCACGACAACTGCCCAGATAGATATGCACTAGAATTAGAAAGACACAATAATAGGTACACAAAAAAATATGTAAAATTATACTTTTCTAAATAATAAATATGTTTAAATAAAAAATTCCCTCACCCACAAGCAAATATTCCCTTAACACTGAGCGACGACATTCCGTAATGTATGTAAGCTTAAATTGATTTGGTTTATTTTACTTTGCATTTTTCCCACTTTTGGCTAATCGCGAAAATGAGGATGAGTGATTATATGATGAAATTGATGAAGGGACAGTCACAAAGAACACTCATGCGCAGACAGGGATTCGAGCCCAGGACACCTGGCGTCGTAGCGCGCTGTACTAACCACTCCACCACAGAGGTAATGTATGCAAAGCATATATTTTCGTTTATGTTCATTTAATTTCTCTACGCATCGCAACAAGTTATGGAGGCTCAAAAGGGGGAGGGCTGGAGGTAGGATTATAAAGGTGATGCGATCATCACCAATTGCATGAGAGACTGAGTTAATACTCATGCAGGGACATGGTCTGGAAATGAATTTTAATTACTTCACAGTAATAAACACCTTCTGCAGTAAATTAATACTGGCAATTAATTTAAGATTTCACTTTTAAATAATTAATTATTGTGTACTTACCTCAATCATAGCATGAGAAATAATCCGTCTTCTTAGGCAGCGACTGTAATTATTAATTTTATTGATAGTGAAGACATATTCATTTGCTGACTCATAGTTTCTGTTTCAGCAAAGGCATATATACACACAGAACGTGAACTACAGTCTACATTTCAGGATGAGAAAGTAGTCGTTATTTTGTTGGCTCACACCTCTTATTCTTATAGATTTCTAGCCAAAGATGCCGGGATCTAATATTGATATAAATGTTCCATGTTGAGAAAATTCGTCAGATTTATTTTAATATATGTTTCCATGAAAACAAGCAACATAGAAGCCAAATGCAGAATTGTTTCAACAATATCCGTAGTTACCTAAATTGCGCAAAAGATGTAAGCCAATCAATCGCGAGTATACCACAATTGAATATTCGCATATTGATGTATTGGAAAGAAAGTGGCATCTGTTTAAAGATTTTACCACTACGCCATCTGGGAGGCCCAGGTAATTACGGACTAAACCACATTTACGGAAAGTTGGGATTACGCAAGGTAACTTAATATATTACGAACTAGTGCTGCATCGAGGGATTTTTGTTAATAGTTCGCACGGACGACGCTAGATAGCGTATGGAATTGACAGCTTCTTCGTTCGAGCGAATGACGCTCGAACTTACAATACGATTGGTATACGCTCTAAACCCAGTAGTACAAGAATAACAGCAATTTGTCTGTGGTAGTGGGCCTTCAAATATAGATCGTGAAGTGAAAGACACAGTGAAATTGAAATTTAAGTGAACATAGTCATCATCTCCATGTTAAATTGTTAGACTTCCTTGCCAATACATAACGACATATGGAAATGTAATTGATGGTTATGGGCTGAAACTACCAGGGCGGATTTCTACTATTATTGTCACATTGAACTGATATTTGATTCTATACACTAGCGTATAACGCTAGAACGTGGGAGTGAAAGTGGTCCCATGCAGTACTCCATATTACGAACACCGAGACATCAATATTAACAAATTTATTGGACTTACAGGTTTACATGTGGCTCTTTACGCCCATCATACAGGGTGTCATTTTAATGGCGCCCACGGACCACGGAAACGTATAGATGACATCAAAACAAACAACATTTCTCAGTAACATTTTTCTCGTCGGTGCGTCATTTCAGCGCAACAGTCGTTCAAAAAAGCCCGTTTTGCGGCCTGAATGCTGACAACCACACACATTTGATTGCATTTGTGACGTCATATCCTGTCGAAGCAATGCGTTTCACCATCACCTTCTCAAACTGGAGAAAGCCGAATGGCTTGTTCTAGTCACGTGAGCGACGTCATCATCTGTAGGCGAGACAGCCGCCATGTTTGATTTATTTGTTGGAAGCAATGTTGGATTGTTTTTAGCGTATGTGGAATTGCAATGCAATTTTAAGAACTGCAACGAAATATAAGTGAAGTGGGAGCGTACAAGAAATATGGTCTATAAGTGTTGTGTTCTCAATTGTAGAGGAAATTATGATGAGAACAGTAAGACTAATGTACTGTCTGGCTGCCTTAGTCGAGACCATGAACGAAAGTGCGCATGCGCCAACCGGACGCGTTCAGTGGCTAAATAGGGGTGACGGAGCTTTGAACAGGAAGCGGGTTCCTTGAAAATCGTCTGCTGTAGAAACAGCAATGAAGTTTCAACGTAGTAACATCGCCGCCAAAATACATACAGAGATGTATACGAATTATGTAAGCCAGTCATATACTATATCAGCAAACATAATATATCAGGAAAGTATTCATATCGTCACGTTAGTAGATAAACTTGTTTGTAAACCAGTAGCTTTATTTTAGATCATTCAATTAAATTGATCTTCTTAGTAAATATTACAATTAGCACAAATGTACACAACATTAATCAGGATAGTATTCAATAATAATAATAATATTGTTGTATATAGTATTATAAATATAAATGTAGTAACTGAATGGCTTGTGACATTTTCTAGCATAACGAGTGTGTTTTGTAGAATGTGCAACAGGGGCCAAAACGTCCCAATTTTCCTCATTCCACTTCGAAACTGTTTGTTGCGAATTGTAAGAGCCATCACAAACACAACACAGAAAGCAGTAATACAACAAGCGAACCTACGCAAGCGAAATACCACAGGGTAGTTTGGCGAGTGCTTTTACCTGCTTCCCCTCTCGAGATTGGAATCGTCCTTTCCAAGTAGTTTCGTCCAGGGGGTGCTCGTTGCTATGTGAAGTACGTATGCATTACGTCATCTGGGAGGATCGGGTTTGACGGTGCTCATTGCTATGTGCATTAAGTTTGGTGCGGGTGCTATGTGCATTAAGTTTGGTGAGGGGTACATTTAGCTACTAACACGTCGCAAAAATCGGAACAAACAGGTTATTGATTTTGTCGCAATCGTTATATTTTTATTGTATTATTTCTCTTGAAATGAGATTGTTTTGTTCATTCCACCTATAATCATGCCTAATTGTGCAGTAACAAGCTGTGAGAATTATAACCAAAAAAGTAAAGGAAGTGATATAAAATATCATAGATTTCCAGCTGATACTCGTGTAAGTAAACAGTGGATTCGTGCTTGTGATCGAGAACATAATATTAATATTAAAAATGCGAGAGTGTGCAGTGCCCATTTTTGTAAAGAAGACTATGTGCGAGATCTAAGAGCAGAACTTCTGTGTTTGCCAACAAAGAAAGTACTGAAGCCAACTGCAGTGCCATCACTAAAATTACATCATATTACTTGAGTGCGAAATAATAGAGAATGTGGTGTAGCAAATTCTCCTGAACCTTCCTCTTCAAAACATGAATCATTTTTAGGATGTGCTGATAAAGACTGTGGAGATGTACGCTACGAAAGGTGTGAAATAAGGAAACGTTCCATAAATAAGATAAATACTATGTCGCCGAAAAAAAGAAAAATAGAGGTAGGTACAGAAACTGCTAGCAATGTTTCGTTGTTGGAAAACACTATTCATCGCTTACAGAAGAACAACACACGTTTACATAAAGAAATTAATAAGTTAAAGATTAAGAACAAGCTCTTGCAACTTTGCTTTAACCAAAAAACTAAAGAAGTTCAAAATCTTCAACATAACCTAACCGACAATGTAACAAGAAAACTCACGAATATCTTGGGGAAAGTGTTCAGTGACACTCAAATACAATACTTAGTACACGGTAAAACGAAATCCCTATGGACTAAAGATGATATAAGCAAAGCGTTGACTCTTCGAGCAGTTTCAAAAAAATGTTACGTTTATTTGAGAAATACAGTTGGTATACCTTTACCTGGACTTTCTACGTTAAGAAGATGGGTGTCAAATTCATTTCGTTGCCGGCCAGGTATATTAGGTGATGTTTTGCAATTGATGAAATTACAAGCAACAAAACTTAGTGAGGGGGAGAGGTTATGCGTTTTGAGTTTCGATGAGATGAACTTGGAAGCTCGGGTTTGTTATGACCAAGAAGAAGATAGAATCTATGGTCCCCATAGTCAGGTACTGGTTGCTATGGTCCGCGGGCTATGCACAAATTGGAAGCAGCCTATATATTACGATTTCGATGTGCTAATGACCGGCAAATTATTGAAGGAAATAATATTAAACATCGATAAAGTAGGATTCACAGTTGTTGCTGTTGTTTGTGACATGGGAGGTAAAAATGCCAAAACATGGAAAGATCTAAACATTGATTTCAAGGATAGCTGTTTTGGAAACCCTGCAGATCCATCAAAACGTGTATGGGTTTTCGCAGATGTTCCCCACCTTCTTAAACTTTTAAGAAACCATTTTCTAGACGATGGAATTACGCTGCCTGATGGCAAGCATATTGGAAAATCTATTGTTGAAGACGTTTTGTCTATAGACAATGCCGAAATGAAACTATGCCCGAAGTTAACACCTGAACATTTATCTGTGTTCGGTAGACAACGCCAAAGAGTCCGGCTTGCATGCCAGTTGTTTTCCAATCAAGTTGCACAGGCAATAAGTTATCTCCTGCCTGATCAGCAACATGCTGCAGATTTCTTCAAACTTGTGAATGACGCGTTTGATGTGCTGAACTCTAGAATTCCAAGGAATTACGACCAGCCGCTAGCCAGTGGTTTTGGGTTAAATTTAGAAGAACAAGAAGCAGTTTTACAACAATTCTTTTCAGTAGTTGAAAAAATGAAAACCGGTAAAGGCAAAACTATTCTCCCGTTCCAGAAAGGTTTTCTTATGTCTATTCGTTCCTTGTTGGGATATTTATCTGAACTTAGGAAATTATATGGTGTTCAATATATTTTAACTTCGCGTTTAAATCAAGATTGTATTGAAAACTTGTTTTCGCAAATAAGAGGCATTGGACGAACATACGATCACCCCTTGCCAGTGGAATTTAAAAGTAGATTGCGACTTATCATAATGAGCCGCAGCATATTACACGTTTCCCTAACCAGTTCTGCACCTGTTTCTCAAGAAGATCGTGAAGATTATCTAACATCTCATCTGTTCAGTGGACTGACTCCTGACATGGAAGATGTTATCAATATGATAGAAGGAGACGCAGATGTAAGGGAAATGACACTTGGAGATCTTCCATCATTTCCCAACAATGCACCTTCCGAATGCTCTGCTCAAGGCCTTCGCTATTTAGCAGGGTACATTGCAATGAGATGCCGTGTCGTTGATCCATCTCTGGGTAATTCTAGTGGTGAGAATACGAGACACGCCCCACAAGAACAAAGCAATGGGTGGATTGAAAAACTGTCGCGAGGAGCGTTAACAGTTCCATCGGACAGCTGGCTGGAGACAGTTCAACAATTTGAAGTGGTGTTCCTAACCTTTCACGGCAATAATTTATCTTGTAAGCCATATGTCATGAGGAATTTGATCAACATATTAAAAGAAAAATACCCTCGGCTTCATCCTGACGTCATAAGAACATACTCCAGAACGCGAACTTTCATTCGCATTCGCCACCTGAACGCAGCAGCCAGGGCTCAAAGGGCAGTGCAGTTACACTGGAAGAAGGCTCGCAAATGGCAGGCTTCACACGTTATGGCAACCGATTTAAAATAAATATGTGTGAACTATCTCTAATTGTAAATCACATTACACTAATAATTTGTTTAAAAGTTTGTTTTATTTAATTTCGTATTAATTATGTTCGGGTCTCTGTGTTCCATATTTTCGGAAATTTTAGATACAGGAGGATGAGGAAGTAGAGTGTAAGATTGGCATTTCGTGCTACAGAATTTGTGTTGTAAATAAAACCCCAAACCTTGAAAACGCAAGTCCAGTTTGTAATTTCCATAAAATGTTAATTTTCGATATCAAAGTGAGGTTGTACAAGTTACCGTGCTGATAAGTTACAGTTGTGTGAAATCGTTTTGCGTATTAAAAGCTACAATACGTGTACGTGCAAGCGAAGAGCGAAAGTGTACAAATACGAATGCAACACCCTTAACTAGCCGAACCTACTCGAAACTGGATGCTAAGAACACCAAACCTAATTCACCTAACCTACTAATTCAAGCGTACAGGAAGGGATTTACGAACACACGGAAAATTTAGCTCATTGATAATATTAAGCAAAGCCAAAGCGAGATGCAAAGGACAACACGGTAAGCTAGTCAGGAGAATGTTGCCACTATTACTGCATTTTTTGTTTTCAATTCCATATAATTTATATTCCTTTGCGGTGGACAAGTCAGGTAATGGTAAAAATCAAACAGTAATAATGCCTTTGAGGATAGGGCGTGAGATGTAGAAATTTCATGAAGTCCCTATCATGACAACGGCAATCTACTTCTGGCGTACATACAGTCATATAGTACACATGTACCGAAATCTTGTCATGCGATTTTGTGTGTAATGAAGAGATTATGACCCTGCAATCTAAACTTGGGCCAAATTACGAATTCAAAGGACATAATTAATTCTTCAGAGAATAGTTTTTCTATTAACTCTGTCCATTTAATTGATAATCATTACTTAGATTTAACTTGATGTTCACTGACGTAAGGTTAATAATGTTGATAATTATATTTCTCCCTTGTACATGTGACATTTAGAACAGGTTAAGATAATATATCTGAAGCATAAATGAAAATATAGCAAATAAGTTACAAGAAATCACAATGAAAGACTGTACAAAGGTATGAATCGTTAAATAGTAAAATTTCATTTTTGGACTTTGTCTTAGATTTTCCTAATACATTTCCAAATACATTTTAGTCGTCTATAACCAGGAAAAAATATTCTATATGCCGAGCTCGTGGCACAAGTATATAGTACGTCAACTACACCACAAATAACTTACTGTTTTAAATAAAATTTTCCACGAAAGGAGAGTATGACATCCATTGTTTACAAAATCATCCACATTATATTTGTGAAATATTAAATTGAACGAAGTAGTAAAACTTCATTAATGGGCATTATATTTATTTCATACAATGCTCAATATCGTGTACATAATGTTATAAAACCGGAATATACATTTTATTCAAGAAGTGTAATTTCCTTTACTGTCGTTAGAAGGCAATTACGTGACATTTTACTATCTTGTCTTCGCGATTAGCCCAAAGTGGCAGAAAAGCGGAGTGAAACAAATAAACAAAATAAATCTATGAAACGATCATTTCCTTTTTAACTCTTTCATTCATGCAATTCTTCTTTAGCATGTTAAAATTATAGTATACTATGATTATAGAATGAAGACACGGTAAATGAGAACATGCGGAACTATCTTTGTAACACATCGATCAGAAAGTTTAAAAAGTATGGATTTTCACAATACGTTTGCAAGTTTTCAATTATGTTACTACTAGTGCCTCCCCGATTGCTCAGTGGTAGTGTCGTAGACTTGTAATCAAGGGATCCCGGGTTCTATACTCGGTGGAGGGACATAGTAGTTCGGATACCACTTTAAACTGTAGATCCAGTCCCGATTAGCCTTTCTGTGCATAAAGTGGACTTGTTGAAACACCAACTGAATCAATCAGTCATGTTACTAATCATTAAAGGAATGCCTCAATACCATCCCAAAGTTTCGATATTTAATAATTCCCCCTCCTCAAAGTAATAAAACACTTTCCCTCTCTGAACCTCGCATAGAAATTATAGCGGCAGTTTGCTTCGGCCAAGCCCCGAACGAACATAACCGAAGGGGCACCGAGCATAACCGATCCTCCCACAAGACGTCACGCGCTCGTGCATGATCGGCAATTTTCGGATGGCGCTACCTTATATAAAATTACCTTGGTTTCGTCTTCCTTGGCCGGACTGTATTTAGATTTCCTCGAGATGTTACTGAAAGGCAGAAATGGATTAGGGCAATTCCACGTAATTTTGACCCTACGATGAACTCCAGGGTAAGTAACACAGACTTTATACTTATAAATAAACGAGAGATAGTTTAGTTCATAATGTAAAGATTTAATGTGCACGAAATAGACATCTAACATAATTTCAGATTTGGTCAAGTTATACTTGTTTCTTGCAAATCATTCTTGATCACCAGTATCGAATTGGTAAATCTAACCAAGCTAATTTCTTAGAAATGCCAAATTTAACTTCAATTACTATATTTGGTTAACGTTACATGGTTGTTTATCGATGCAAAATGAAATGTTCAACGTTATAAAATATTGTTACATCTACCAAAGCAGTCTTTTTCGATAACATGTTCGTCATCGAGAATTCTATACAAATTTTTAGTTTCAAAGTATGCTTAAGGAAAGAAAACTATAGAACTGAGCAAAATTGAAATATATGCACATTTATAATCTTATTTTTAGCCCGTTGATCTGCCTCTTTAGGTTAATCGGAGATAATAGAAGGCAAGTTGATATTTAGGTTATGCATTGAAATACAAAGTACATTGTGTAACAACAAGCAATTTGTTGGAATATTTTCTTGTATAATTATACAAGAATATATTGTTTATGTTTCAAATAAACGTTTTCACACAAAAAACCATACTTTTTACCGAACTATGTGAATAAGCAAACATAGTCAATTCGTTGAACTTTCTTTTTCTTGAATATATTTATTCATATTCTTTACTTGCATGTGTATAAATCATTTTGGCTCTACAAACTTTTATGTGACAGTCATTTTTGGTATTCCTAAACAAAATGATTTAGAAATTTTTACTGATGTTTGGTTATTGCAAACAAATAAATCGCCAAACTGTCAACCTAACCTTTTTCGTTAGTCTAAGCAATATTTTTTTCTCTGTACCAACCGTAACCTGAATCCTTAAACAGTCTTGTAAAAAGTATTGGTTCAATTTTTTTAAAAAATTGTATAACTACTAGTACTGAGGCTTGCTGATGTCATGTTTCATTGTTGTTATTTAGCGTCGCTTTTCTACAATTTTTGGTTAATGGCGCCGATGAGAACGAATAACGATATGATGAAATTGATGTAGCACTCACAAAGAACATCCGTGCCCCGGTCGGATTCGAACCCCGGATCCCCTGGCGTTGTGCTAATCTCTCAGCCACCGAGTCGATTCTGATGTCAGGTGACCTCAATGAGAGAATATTATTTTCCTTTCAACAAAGTATTACATGTCTACTTGACTACAGATTAAGTAACTAAATACTGTACATGTGTATTGTTAATACATTGTAAGAGCTTTACCAGTTTGTTCATTCTATGCTGGTGAAAATGAATGTCATACCCGCCTATTGTCTTTTTACTGCCAATTCCTGGCATTCTTAACCTCACGTCACGATTTGCTGAAAATTTTCATGGTAACCACACACTTGTATTTCTATATTTCAAAAACGGTCACAATTTCTGCAAGATTTGCATTCCCTTATATCTTAAGTTCTGCTTGTATAAAGCAAGTACCTAATAGTTCACTTCATTCTAAAGCTCCCACTTTACCTTTATGTTCCCAGTTATAATGCCATTTTTCATTATGATATTTCCAGGTGTGCCAGGCACATTTCAAGACTGGGGACATTGAATGAGAGACTGTGAATGTGGATAACCGTACAGGAAAAATCTTCAGGCTTGCTTTGTCAAGACCTCGGATCCATCCAGGTGCAATCACATCAATTTTCCCTGGATGTTCATCATACCTGTCTTCTGGAACGCAATATGAAGAGGCACGAGAATGTCCAGAAAAGAAGAAAGAAAAGAGGGAGGCAGAAGCTTTAAGAAGAGCAATTGCAGACAGTATAGGGACAAAAAAAGAGTATGACGCAACTCACACATTTTCGACTTTAAATGAACTGAAGGATCAGATTAACAAAATCCATCGTTCTTTGCAGTGGGATATTTTGCAAAAGAAAAGTTGTATTATTTTCTTATCCCTCAACCTCTCTGAAAAGCCCCATGCAGTTAAGTATGTTGTTGTAAATTACTCACTTTCTTTGTCAATGTTTTATCGTGGAGATGAAATTAATGAGAAGAGATTTTCACGTAAGGTATCAACTACACATGCTATTGAAGATGCAATACATTTTCTGGAAATGTTCGACAGTGTAGAATCAGCATGTAATATTAGTGATGTTTTGGAAGCCATTGAAATCCTTCTGGACAATGTAAAAGAGACTGTACATGATAGTAGAGTGTCAGTGCTTCATTTTATAAAATCACAGATACGGCTGTTAAATGTTCGTAAAGAACGGCTGAGACATGATTCTGAGATTATTGTTTTCTCATCGTTGTTGAATTTTATGTCTCCATGTGCATATAGGTTCATCCGTGATTAAGGATATTTTATTTTACCCCATCCAAATACTTTGAAGAAATTATGTTCAGATATCCTCGCAAGTCCAATCGCAGAGCAAACTGAAGGCAATTTTCTAATGCATACAAGAGAAAGTGGCTCACCTTAAAGACTATGAGTTGTACTGTTCATTGATATTGGATGAAATTCATATCAAATCCTACATCGATTATAAGGGAGGTACAATTGTTGGCACTGCAAATGATAGTTCTGAAGCTGCAAAAAGTGCTCACGTATTTATGATTAACAGTGTGCTCTCTAAGTACAAGGAAGTTGTACATATATTACCCGTGAAAACTTTAACTGCTGATTCATTGCATTGCGTAATTAAGAATGTCATATTGGGACTTAAAAATTTAGGTATTAAGATTATATGTGTTGTTTCAGATAACAACATGATAAATAGGAAATCTATGTCCATGTTTAATGTTGAACATAAACAGAACTTTGTGTATATTCACCCATGTGATAAGAAGAGGCCTTTGTTTTATCTTGTGGACACTGTGCACTTATTTAAGTGTATTAGAAACAACTGGATCAATCAGAAAAATGAAAATGTGAGTGTTATTTACCCAGATTTTGAAAACCTGTGTGATATTCATGTTGCATCATTCGCAACTTTAAGAATACTCTTTAGTATGGAAAGTGATAATATCCTAAAATATGCTCATAATTTATCATTAAAATCTCTGTGGCCAACTTCCCTAGAAAGACAAAACGTGAAACTAGTTGCTCAAGTTTTCAACCATATGATAATTGAAGGTTTAAAGCAACAAGTGCCAAAACACAATTTGCCGAACTATGAAGACACTGCAGAGTTCATTAAGATTGTTTTAAACTGGTGGGAAGTAGTTAATGTCAAGTCTCCATGGAAAGGTGCGAGGTTAAGAAACATTTTACAGTATCCTATGACAAACGAAGCCTCAGATGAGAGACTCTTGTACCTACATAAATTTCTTGATTGGTTGGAAAAGTGGGAAAGTTTGAACATCTCGTCAGGAAAACTCACTAGAGAAACTTCCAGTGCCCTGAAAATAACCACACATAGGCTAATTGAAATAACCAGATATTCTACAGAAGAGTTAGGAATGCAATACATTTTGCCAGGAAAATTTCAATCAGACACACTTGAAGCGAGATTTGGCCAATACCGACAGTTGGCAGGTGCGCAGTACAATGTATCTCTCCGTCAGATTTTTGAGACGGAACACAAACTGCGTCTTGCCAGCAGAATGAAGTTGAAACTGAAGTCACTAAAATATGGTGACATCTTTGTAAATCAAATTGACGAGCATGGTACATCTGAATTGACCCTGGCAGTTACAGACTTGGCTACGTTTCAGAGTTTGAAAATTTGTGCTGCGGATATTATGGAAGCGAAGAGAGATCTTCCTATTTTGATGTACCTAGCAGGCTATTGCTCTTACATTTCAAGAAAAAAATTGACGTGTGATGACTGCAGCAACATTCTAGTTTTGGACAAGACTATGCAATATCTTCCAAACGATTCATTGGATTTTATAAAAAGTTTGGAGAGGTGGATTGTTGCGTCCTTCAGAGGTGGTTGTTGATATTGTGCTGATCAATTATGTTGTTGTCAAAAAACTGATAAGCTGTGAATATGAAGTGGAATTCTTGAAGCAGTAAACCAGCGGGAAGTGGCATTCAATCTCAGTCTTGTGAAGTTGAGAGAAGATGAAGATAAGTGGTGGGTGAGCTGCAATAATGGACACGAATGCGAAAAAGTTTTGAGAATAATTTTGTGGTCATCAACAAATGCTTTGTTAAATAATTATTGTAAAAAAGCAAATAACTTTGTTTAAGGCCGACACAAAAGAAGGAAACTCTCCACACTCTAAACTTCTTTGCTGTTTGCCTTATTAATTGTTGAAAAAATAATTGATGTTTGTAATAAAGTGCTATCTATCGTCGTCTTTTCATGAACAGAAAGACAATGATATAATACTAATAATAATAATGAAAGTGCTAGCGACGCTTCTGTGAGTTTATTAATTGATTAGGCAACTCGGCGAATTTTCTCTGAACGTAACATGCGGGGTTTAACTTATTCTATTTGTTTTTACTTTTTTTATATATATAAAAACTGTAACGAGTTTTATGTAAAACTTAAAAATATTACCGATAATATATCACAAATACACGCATTTTTAAAAAAAATTCCACCAGGAAGTTTGAATGATTTTCAACATGAATTTGTGTGACATTAGGGATTTTTTTGTGGTGGCCAAAGTTGCTTCTTGAACGAAGAATGTTGGTGTAAATATTTAATATTTCTTCTATCTCTTCTAACTATATTTACGGTGAGGATAAATGTTCAAATGTAACTTCCTCTGAGCTTCCAGTCCTTCCAAAAGAGAAACAAATGAACTTAAATTCTCTACGATAAAATATTGTCTTCCTTGTACAGTGTTGAGACGATCGCCTCCAGATGATGACGTCAGGACTGAGCGCTGCGGCCTGAGCCTCTCTAAGATGGTCTTGGTTTCACGGTTGCCAGGAACACTCATATTCTGTGAAAAATGACATAGCTACAATCAGCCACATTATGTACCGTAAAAGAATGCGAGAAAACACGTTCTTTAACTTAATAGGAAGTAAACAAACTATACGAAAAATGGTAGAAAGAAAATAGAATTCAAGTGGAAGTGGTCATATCGAATTTTGTCTCAGCTTACATGTCAAATATTTGCAAATCTAGTTACCAAGTTCGCATTTACAATTTAGTCTATCCACTTCGTCCTTCTGATACTAGTTGTCTGTGACACACTGAACAGACAAAATAGAAATGAAAGAACTGAAAATTCCAAAGGTAAGCAACACATAATATAATGTAGCCTATATTTAGGGCATCATGAGACAAGTGACAAAAATGGTTGAAAAAACAGGGATATAAGTAGTAGTAATACAAGCTCCCCGACAACTGTGTTTATCTATGCACCGGATACACATGTAATAGTTTGCAACTGTGAACAGGGCAGTATATTCGCTACTGATTCATCATTACATTGTTCCTGTGGTTGTTCGTGTTATAGTCGTAACGTAACAACGTGAACCTCGGATACTTCCGTTATCAGCACAAAAGTACCACAAGGCATCTGGACACAAACCTGTAGATATCAACCTTGCAACGAGATTTGCAAATATTAATTGACATGTAGCTGGGCGTAAACAGCCAAATGTAAGTTGTAAGTCCAATAAAATTTAGTGTTGTTGATATTTGACATATAGGCTTAGACAAAATCCGATATTGACACTTCATTTTGAATACGTTTTTTACCATTTCTCACACCGTTGGTTCACTTCTCCCTTGCCCTGAGATGACTGCTGATCTTCTGGCAGGTAGACTGTGATGTTCGGTCTACTGGACGCGTTTCTCGATTAGTTTTACACCTGATCATGTGGTTGGTAGTTTTTCAATTTTCACAAAATTTGTGTGTTCCTTGCAACCATGCCGTGCGGTGTTTCGCCGCAGGAAATGACGTCACAGATACGATCAAATGTTGTGTTGGGTTGCCAGCATCCAGGCGGCAAAACGGTATTTTTTGAACGCCTGTAGCGTCGAATCGACGCACCAACGAGAAAAATGTTACTGAAAAAACTTGTTTGTTTTCATGTCCTCTATACGAATCTGTGGTTCGTGGGCGCCATTAAAATGACACCCTGTACATTCTTGACATACATTTCTGCACATTAAGTTCAAATACATTCTTAGATAACGTGTATTTATATACAAGAAATAAATTTATAATTTGATATTTGTTTGCCTCCAAAAAAAGCCAGTATAATATCCAATGCGAATATCTAGTTAAGTTTATGGAAAGAGGCACATTATTTTTTTTATATAATGGTTTGCATAAAATCTATCGTACGAACAACAATATATTTCAATGTGATTGGGCATCACTACCCGTATTTAGGGGGGGTTAGGGTTCAACCCCCACCGAAACGTCTGGCATGTAGGATTAATGGATGTTCAGAAACCAAAATCCGTAACTCATTTTCAAAAATTTATTCGCAGCTTCACAAATATTCAACAGGGAGACAGACAATGCTAAAACGACCGAGTTAAAATTTTCAAACATTTGAAATTCTGAAATTTGAGCCAAAGATGTTTACTTCTCGTAATCGCAGCCCACCTGTGACTCCCTCCATTTTCACTTCTGCTGTCCTCTTTTCTTTCCAGTGTTGTTCCTGGGTCAGATTAAAAATTCTCTTATGATTGTTCCAAAATTCCCGTTTCAACTTTTAGATTCTCTATTTGATAAGGATTTAAATCCCCCTTGATATGATAAGAGTTCAAACCTGGGATCTCTAGCAGCTTTGTTGCACGTTTCGTTCACTATCCTTCACCCAGCGGTTGAGTTCATACATTTAACCTATATGCAGTCCTATAAAACACATACTTGTACAGTGCATAGTGGTTGTATATAATGCTGTTTGCTACATATAGTTACAATACTACTAGCACAGAATATGACCGCCGGGAAGTGGGATCAAACCGGTCGATAGAAACCCCCCCCACACCCTTCCTTGGAATCGACATCGTTTAGTCTATTGAAAATTACGAAATAGCAGAATGTTTGTTAGTTTTATTCTTAATAACAGAAAGAAAGTTGAAGTTAAGTTAGTATTCGAGGAGAATAACCAAATAACTGCGTTAGATTAAAAAATTGAGGTTACAATATAAACACCAGGTTATGTTTATTTTTTTATAATATTCTACCATTTAATCCAAAGAGTAACTGGTTCCAGTTTTCAAAATTCCAAAAATTAAGTTTTATGTGACTGGTCAAACAACAAACTCCACGACTATAAATTTCCTCTAACTTTCAAAGCCTTTTCTTGAAAGTGTATAAAATTTAAGAACAAACTATAATAATTGTGCATTTCAGTTCAGTACACACTGCATGAAACACAAAAAAAGAAATATGAATACTGTTGTGCTGTATATTCACTCATTTGATGGATCGAGTAGAAAAGTCTCCTCAATGATATAATGACAGCAGTATTATTATTATTCATAATAATAATAATAATAATGAACTAATTTATTCTCAAATTATTATTATTAAATTTTAATTATTATAAAATAACTATGATTGGTCAATTGCATTGTCGCTGCTGTGTGACGTTAACACTAACCCCCATTTTTTCAATTTCCACAAAAGGGCAGTATACGTGCTCTAAATTTTGTGGTCTGAAGGTGTAACAGGCCGAAATCCATCGAAAACTATCAGCGCAGAACAGGAACAGTGTTTTGCTGTGCAAGGTGATGTCTACAACACGAATTGAAAAGTTGACAAATTGTCGTACAAGTGTTCCGCATAGAGAAGTCGGACGCCCACACCAGGACTCGAACTGTTGAAATACTAATGAACCTAACTTTATTTCTGTTACAAACTACAGAAAGTAATACTTGTTTGCATTTTTTAATGAACGATGTCAATATCCAGAGCTGTTCAACTGATTCGACTCGATAGTTGATTCCGAACCAGTATATGAGTCCACCGGGTATCAAACTGAAGTACTGTTTTGATGTTAATGAATGCGACGGATCCATAAATAATTTTTTGGTATTTCTGGAATGTTAACTTGGTGAGGTTTTATCTCTATACTTAGCACGTGTTATGTGTGTGACCAGAAAGAATGATTCTAGCTTAGCTACTGAATTTTTAACTCAGGAATATGAAAGACTAACTCTAAACTTTGGCATCTTCTGTCAGTTTCGGTCGGGGCGGGGATTGGACGAAGTGTTGCCAGGTCATGGCTGTTACGATTATCTAGTTTCCTTTCTCTTCTTTTCTAACTTTTTCTTTCACTTTTACTACCTTTCTCTCTCTCTCTCTCTATTTCTCTCTCCCTCTCTCTGTTTCCCTTTTTACTTCTGTGCATCTCTTTTTTTCCTCTCTCTTTCTTTTTCTCCATGTTTATTTCTTCCTCTATTTTTCATTTCATTCTTCCCCTGTTTTTCTATCTACTCTAATTCTCTTTCTTATTGCCTCCTTCTCTCAATTTTCATTCCTGTGTTTTTCTTGCTGTACTAAATGATTCTGATAGTTTCTCACGTGTGAGGTAAGATCATTTAATGGTGGGCTTAAGTCCCTTCGCTCAACCGATAGCGACGCCAACTGCGTGTACATTCTCATCCAAGCTTATGCCGAGATTTCTTGCTGTTGCTACTTTCTGAATTCTTGAATTATTTAGTGCTGTTTCAAAGGTAAAACCCAGATGAATTCAGTTTGAGTGCATCATGTTCAGACCATTTACATATTGAATTTAGATCGTGTTGTAAACTTTTAGGCCCATTGCACGGTTTTTACTTATGTTTGTATTTATACCGTGAGCCAAAAGTCACGATCGGATGTACCGGGTGTCCCAGAAGTCTTTCCCTGATTACAAACTTTATTCATATCCGCTATATGCAATGTAGAGATGTGAAAGTGGTGCCAAAATGTTGGAAAACTAATCAAATTTATTTGTTGCAGGTTTCAGTAATGTGGCTGTAGTATATCCGTGTCAGTGCCAAGGAATCCGGAATTAATGCTCTTGACATTGGGTGGCATCTTTCCATACAATGTTTCTTGGACTTGACAGGATTTGGGAAGATAAATTCCATATTTTAAATACCAACTTATTGATGGCAGATTTCGAAAGAATTCTGTACAATTGAAAGTTCCTCTGCACTGTAATTGGTGACCGGGTCTCGTGAAACCAAAGGACATGCTGAGCTTTTTCCTGATTTGTGAACATTTCCGGTTTTCTGGGCACTGACACTGCTACACTCCAGCCACGTTACTCAAACCTGCAATAAATAAACTTGTTTAGTTTTACAACATTTTGGCACCACTTCACATCTCTACCTTCCATATAGCGGATATGAATAAAGTTTGTAATCAGGGAAATACTTTTCGGACACCCGGTATTTATAGTGCAAGAATATATTATTCGCAAGCGAAATTATTGTAAAGAAGTTTGTCATAGGTTTGAGAGGAATTTTTATACTCATTAGTCATTACGTACGTTGCGTGATGATAATTTGTGTTTTTGGATAGAAGTCGTTCAATTCCAATACTGTGGATATGAGTTCAGTTTTCTGATAGAGATCTGTGCAAATGCTGCAGTTAGAAGCCATGCTGTAAGGTATTACATGTATTCTTGTCCTATTTAACTCTTTAATGTACCTTGTTGATTGATTGATTTGCTTTATTTACTTCGCTTTTGTGCCACTTTTGGCTATTTTCGAAGATGGGGATGAGTGATGATATGATGAAACTGATGAAAGGGCACTCACATACATCCAGGCCAGGATTCGAACCCGGGACCCCTGGCGTCGTAGCGCGATGAGATAACCACTCCGTCACGTGGGCCGGCTTGTTCAATTCAGTATAGTTTCTTCAGTATGCATTTTCTTTAACAATAGTAACATTATAACAATATTCGATTGTGCTTATTTCAGTCTTCAAGTGTCTTGCTTAATATCACGTGTACTTTCATATATTTATTAAAATGGTTCTTACATGTATTATAGTTTTTATATAAAAAATACATATAATTAACCTGGCTTCAATTCTGTAAACCAAAAGTGTTCATTTCCCCTTAATGTGTTAACTTTTTTTCAGACCGGAAAAAACATTCGTTAAAGTATCACGAAGAAAATGACCGTCAATTTGAACTTTATCCAATTTTAAGGCGAACAGTGACAGTTTCCTACCAGGTATGCATCGAAATGGACACTGGTACTGATAAATGCAAAACATAGGATATGGGAGTATGAATTTCTCTTCATGGTGCAATTGGAATCGGTTTTTTAAGTTGATTATTAAGCAAGATACGACATGTAAAATATAGGATGAATATTTATTCATAGACTCTCATGTATTCCTTATAGACAAACAACTTCAACTTTGAAGTTACGGTTAATCAAATGAAAGTTTCGACTTTTCCTAACACAAGCATAATCTTCAACCTGTTCTGTTCCCGCTGATGTGGTTTTCTACACAATCAGAAGTTTGGTATTTCCAAAGAGAGACCGACAAAGGTCGGGTTCTCGCGACTGGCAGGACGTGGAAACTGTCCCTCGTGCCCTTACCGTAGTATACTTACGAGTATTCCGTGCATCCTAAATCTTGCACCAAACACAGTTTAGTAATAAATTATTTTTAATTATTGGTGGGTATTACCGGCACAATTCCTTTCTTTTTTACACAAATATTCACATTATGGTCACACCCCACCTTTTAGAGAAAAAATGGCATAAAATCTACGACGATTATGCCGTGAAAAACTATATCCTCGCGGTAGTACATTTTGTTTGATGTACAGTCACCGGCACTAAAGATGGGACAGCTATATCCTAATATTCTCGCTTCCCTGCAAGGTGTTATGTGTGTTGTCTAACTATACAGCGATAACTGGATTTCAATAGTAAATTTTCAATAGTAACTTCTACCACCGCCGTAGAGTTAGGCAACACACATAACACCTGGCGGGGAAGCGGATATTTCAGGATCTAGGTGTCCCATTTTTATTGCCGGTGACTGTACAGTACAAGAAAAGTTGATACTGATTAATTTTCAAGTATAAATTTACAGATTATTGTTAAGAGGATCTTTGGAAGAAAGGGAATTTTTTGAATACAGAGATTTTTCAATAATTCAATTTTGAGAGAACAAATGTAAACTTTTTTGAACAAACTGAATATTTTAAATAATGGAATTACAGGATGTGTCATAAATAATAGCGCAAACTGATACAGGTGAAAGTACACGATAATAGAAGCAAAAAAGTCTCAGTAAACATGGGTCTGTAAACGAGCCGTTTTCGAGATAATCGCGAATGTGTGATTACAAGCCGTCTCTGACTTCATTGTTTGTAAACGTCGTCCTAGTTGGTAAAATTCTAATAAATGAGTGCGAATGTGCGATTACAAGCCGTCATTGATTGCTTTTTGTAAATACCGAGTGCTTTACTCCTTGCGCGGTCCGAGGTTTGCTCTTTGTTACAAAACAGAACATTTCCGAGAGGTAACGTTGTATGGATACAATCAGTACACAGTCTAATCACACATTCGCACACATTATTAGCATTTTACCAACTAGGACGACGTTTACAAACAATGAAGTCGGTGGCGGCTTGTAATCACACATTCGCGATTAACTTGAAAACGGCTCTTTTGCAGACCCATGTTTACTGAGACTTTTTTGCTTCTATTATCGTGTACTTTCACATGTGTCAGTTTGAGATATTACTTTTGAGACACCCTGTATAATAATGAATGAAGTTATGTTTTTAGATTAAATACTTTTTTGAAAAGAACAAAAATTTTATAATTTATTTGTGGAAAGGGAAATTTATGCATGCTGAAAGGGAATTTCGATGCAACACTGACTCAGCAGGCAGGGCGGCGATCTGTCTGGAGCTGGTACAACTGCATGGGAACGGCAATTACAAAGTGGAGTAGGTTGAGACTTTTTATGACGTAACGTTCACTTTCGTTAGAAATGATTCGCCGGGCCCACGCGTGACCTGGATAAAACGTGGTTGACAAGCATTAAATAACTGCACAGGAAAAGACGGCACACACCTGCATTTGAGAGCTATATTCAGACGCGAGAGCCAGGTGAATCCTTTGCATGTCTTGTCTTTAACAGTGGAAGTGCTGACGTTTTACGGGGGATGTGTTTCTAAGCGTGTGTTGAACAGCGTGGACGGATTTATGGGGCTTAAACCCCATCTGAAATAATTCTTGCCTTGCCAAAATCTGTACAATGGTAATAATTTCCTTTGACTTTTATACATACGTTTGTTTCATCAGGACATCAATATTCATCAGAATTAAATAATTAGAAGATTTCTTCAAAAGTGGCGCCAACTGATATGCGCCCGTGTGACCCGAGCTCACTAAATAATTTGTTGTATTACTATTATTATTATATATTTGTTATCTTTCAGTGATTCCCCTATGGCGCACTTGTGTCGACTTCCGTGGCAGTGAGGTTAGCACAGCGTGCTGCGATGCCTGTGGTTCCGAGTTCGAATCCCGGGTAAGACATGGATATTTGCGTTTGTCCCAGTGAAAAAAACTGAAAATTGAGAAAAACCGAGAAATGCAAAAATTGAGAAAAAAGTGAGAAAAGGTGGATACTACCGCTTAGGCGTATTCCTTTTTCCTTAAAAGAAAAAGTGATTGCGTCGTAGCCTTGTAATCAAGGGGTCCCGGGTTCGATTCCCGATGGAAGCACATAATGGTTCGGATCCCACTTTAAACTAGGTCCAGTCCCGATTAGCCTTACTTTGCATAAAATGGACTTAAAACACCAAATCAATCAATCAATATTTGATATCTTGATTCGTGTTAGATTGTTTATTGAAAATCAGTAAATAACATTCCTATTTTTTTTAAAGTTAAAATGCTTTTTTGACGGGCATTAATATCATGATACATGGAAGGGAAGGGAGTACATACGAGATTTCTTGTGAACTTGTAGCTAGGGTTGAGCCGGCCGATACCAGTGATATTGGTATCGGTATCAGCAAATGGTGGTATCGACTCGGATCTACTTATAACCCTAGTGTTTGAGCCCAACCCACCGCATGATTTTTCAAAATTTGGCACCCCTGCTCTACAATAAAATAAATTCTGACAATTATCAGTGTAAATTGAACTCAAAAAATGGTTTTAAAAAATCTTAAATGTTACTCATCGTATTCGGAAGCTGCTCACTCAAAATATGAATTCTTTGACTTTGAGTTCCCAGTACAGGTTCCGCAAATCCATTTTTCACATCTGATGTATCGAACGCAATCGGTTAAACAATTCGTTTTGACTTCAAATATACCTTAATAAGGATTACATCGAAAACACACACAAAGTAGTTTGGTTGTGTGTTGAATGCTTTCTCTCTCTCTCTCTCTCTCTCTTTCATTAGATCAATTAACAGATCTACACCAATAACAATAATTGCAAAATAAGAACAGAAAAAGCAAAATAAAAATAATTATGAAATGTAATTGATGTATTAATAGAAATAAAACTAAACAAATATTTAAACATGATAAAATTCTTTCAACTATTTTGTAATTTATTGTCATCTTTAAACAGTTAGTACAGAAATTAGTTTGATACTTTACAAATATCTGCTATACATATAAAAGCAATAAATTAATTTCTTTATGTGTGTTTAATAAAAATGTTTTTTAAAAATAATTAGTATTTTTACTTTTATAATTAATAACATTATACATATATTGAAAGCTAAAAGGTTAGTTATATATCACCTAACCCTACTATCGCTTCTCGCAGAGACTGACTCCCAATTTATTTCGAGAAAATGCCCTCCATCTCGTTCTTCTCTTTCCCAACCCCCAAAGAAGAGGTATATCTCATAAATCAGAAACAACTCCTCCGCTCCTGCGTTAGCGATATAAGTAACATGAAAAATCCTAGAATAACATCATTATATTTCATCGGACCTTCTATAGTATATACCAACATATTTTAGTTCAAAACGTACTCCAAAACAAATATATATATGACATCTAATGAAGTGATGGACTACAACTATCTACTACCTACAATCAGTTATTGCAACTACCTACGACCAATTGCTGCAACTATTTAATACCCACGATCAAATAATAAAACTATCTACTACCAGCGATACACTACTACAATGATCTACTAATTATGATCAATTACTGCAAGTATCTACTACATACGGTCAATTACTACAACTACCTACTACGTAAGATTTGTAACTATCTTTTAGGAGAGCAAAAATCATCATCCAACCCTTCTCACGCATCACGCAGAGATAGGCCCTCAATGCATTTCAAATGCAAGGGCATGGTCACCTCACCTCTTCATTTTACCACCCGCCAAGAAGAGGATATCTCTGCTAAATCAGAAATTATCACCTGCGCTAGCCATATACGTAACATAAAGTTTCTTAGAATGAAATCATATTTTTATTCCACGAGTCCTCTAAGGCGAACATGTTCAACAAATACTAATAAACCGATGAACTATTTATGGAATACATTAATTTATTTCTACGTTCTGTTCAAAGTTGCATTTTCCTAGGAAAGCGAAGATGTTCATACATATGTGTATATTAATGTTTCGTATGTTACCATATCCACGATTGACTCAGATATTGGCCCCAATTCATTTAAAATGCGGGATTGTGTCCTCCAACTGCCACCCCCAAAAGGTTAATACAGATAAATAACACCTGCGCTACCTATATAATTTATACAAAGTATCGTAATGGATATAGGATATGTGAAGGATATAAAGAGTTTCATGTTTTAGTCATACGCGTTAACTAAATCGTGCAAACCAAACATGTTCACACACAACATGCTAATGAAGCAGAGGACCTGTATCAATTTGTATTACTCTTCTGGTCTAAGTTCTTTTCCCATAGGAAAGCTAAAATATTACGCATAATGTCACACAACCCTACTATCGCTTCACGCAGGAAGCGGGGAATTAGGGAGAAAATGGGTACGTGGCAGGCGCGGCTCGTGCATAATTTTCCTGGGGGTTCACCAAAATTATGCAAAGTGGACTTATATAAACCTTTCGAGACACTACACGCTTTGGTTCGTAGAGATAGTACTGGGAAAATTATCAAATTTTGGCCGGTAGATTACTGACAAAGTTGATTTGCTTTATGTTCAGATAACAGTGACAGCACCAAGGAGTGTGTGTGTGTAGGGGGCGATCATTTTAATTTAAGATTTTCGTATGGTATTGTATTTAGTGGTATCTCAGAATTCAGAAAATATTCTCGCCTCAATTTTGCCTCTTCCACTCTTGCCAACTCTTTTCTAGTCCCGCCACTGGCAAATAGACTATATTATTGGAACTGGATCCTGAACCTGCAGTTAAAAATACAAATCTCTGCCTGCTAAAATGAGTATGTATCAGTAATCGAACCCAAGACCCCTTGATTACAAGATAATTCTTATATAACTATTCGAAAGTATATCGCTAAATCAAAGCGATTAGATTCTATTCTATGCAATATGTTAACTTCTCGCACAACAACAACTACACTCCTTCCAATACACAATCCACCTCACTTCACTCAACGTATCACTATGCCATATATATTTAAATCACCAGTCATGCACTTCAAAACAAACTAACAAGTATGGAGATAATGACACGTAACAAAGTCAAATGCGCGCGTCCCTTCGAACACCCTCTCGTGCTAGAGTATAACTGATCGCACGAAACCCAAACAACTTTTTGGTCGTCTTCTGACGTAAGTGCGAAATGCCTTCATTGTTAGGTTAGGCTTGAATAAATAGCAAATATTACATTTTTGGTCAAGCACGGTAAGCCCCGAAAATTGAGTGTATATATTCTAAGACAACTAAACCTAAAAAGCCTAACATGTCAACGAAAGCATTTAGTCTGACGTAAGAAGACCAAAAGGTTGTTTAAGTCTTGTCCGATAAGCAACCCCTCGCCCTCGCGCTATTTTTGACTTTTCGGCTCCTTCCACCTGAAGTGTTTCCATCTTAAAGATGAAAACTCTGAATGTGTAGGCAAGTTGTTTTCTATCATATTTATCTTATTTGTCCCATCATCTTTACTTCTAGCTTTCGTTTGGGGTCACCTCTACATTTATATTACACCCTCTTCATTAATCTAATAAGTCTTGTAAAATATAAAAATACAAAAGAGAATGCCAAATGAATTCAAATTGAAACACATAGTGCAACACTGGAAGAGAGAAGAGCGTGGTTGACTCCAGCTCGCTGGTGATCCTACGAACTGCGCATGTCCGTTTTGACGAGACGACCTTCCTGGAGTAGCCGACTGCATGTATTTTCGCCATATGTACGCGTCGAGCTTCTGCTAGCCGCCCTAAGCTTTTAGCATGGTAGGGGTTGGCTTGCGGAGGTTCAGCGGAGGCTTTGCACGAAACGGAACTAGAGGGCAGCTGAGTGGCTCTGGCCCGCGGTTTCTCCTTCTCACTAAGAGAATTTGCCACTCTACGCTTATGAACTTCTCAGTTATTGTTTATTTTGTATATTACTGGGGGTTCACTGCACATTTGCGCTATACAGCCAACCGCGCCTGGTACGTGGGGAATATGGGCACAATTAAAGTTATTGCATCACAGCGTATGCTCAGTGTGGTGAAAAATACAACTGTAAGTTGGCAACATTGGTGGAGTCTTGATTGTGACGTTCAACTGTGTTCCCATCTGAGCTGGAAAAAAACAAGCCTTCTGGACCTGTTTAAAGGGAAGTACTTCTCGAAATTGTACTAAAAAATACAGCTGATGATGTTGTTAAGATCTGAGCAGAATATTACTCGAGCTAATGATATATGAATGTAGTAACACGATTGCTAGAAAAGTAGTTCACATACTATGAATTGTATCATGGTGCTGTGGCTCATCTAAAACAGTATAGTATCAACTTACATAAAAATGTTGCAAGTTTGGTGGGAAAATGAGCACAGCAATTGGGTGTAATATGTGGACTTTAGAAAGAAGCTTCTAATCCTTATAATCTTCTTGAAACCTCAGAAACTGCCAAGAAAGAAGTGTATCCTTCACAATCCATAACAAATTCACACCCAGGCCCGTAGACAAAATTTTATTTCGAGGGGGGCTCATTCCTAATAAGTAGCTGCCATATAAAGACGAAAGGTAGGGCGCAGAAGCCCAGAAGATGAATTTCTCAGTTCATAACAACTTATTGTACTACAAGATATTTTAAGCCTGCTAAGGAAATACAACTAATTACCATCATATATAAAATTTATAGGATTTTGTAGGGAGAGTCAGTCCCCTGGCCCTCGCCCTGGCTACGTGCCTGTTTTCATCATATCACATTAACGATGAACCTAACGATGACAGTCAGCGTTCTGTATGAAAACGTTGGTATCGTAGTGAGGAGTGGATTTGTTGTCAATTTTGTTTCATGCGGTATCATAATCATTGTGTTGGTATATGGAAAAAAAATCATTTCATCTGCCCTACTTGTAAGGAGGAGGAGGAAATTTGAGGAATGCAGAACATATTTTTGTCATGCATTCATTCAATGCTATCCAGTGACTAATTGTTGCTCGTATATGTGCTTAAATGTATTCATCAAACATAGGTGCTCATATTCCTTAACAGTATGGGGTTTGCAGACTTTTCTTTGTGTATTTCTTGTTACTTTACAGAAAGATATCCTTACTCATGTGTACTACCAGATACAGTGCAATGACTTATCTTCATTTTGCAATATGAAACCTATTTTGCTTTCAAGAAATCTCTTAATAGTTAGCAATTTTGCATTAAGGTGGTCATATTCCCCCAATTTAAAATATCTGATAAGTAACTCCTGCGCTAGCAATATACTTAACATGAAGTAAACTAGAATAACAACATATGTTATTTCAAGGGGCCCTCTATAAAGAAAATATCTTAATAACATCCCTCGGCCAGAGATTGACTCTCGAACATTTCAAATGTTCTCACGGATATTCTCTTCCCAACAACCCACCCCCCTCCCAAAAAGAGGCCATCATTAGTAAATCAGAAATAACACCTGAGCTAGCCATATGCTTAATATTAAGTATTATATTATCAATTACTACAACTATCTACCAGTGGCGTAGCATGGGCATTTCGGGTGGGAACGCCAAGTCCGAAGGAAAGGTCGGCCCTTTTTTGGTTAATAATTTACTTATGGAATTAGTCGCCACAGGTGTTGTTTATTTGCCTGAAGTCAGCTGGGTTTGCAATAAAGCATCATCATCCATGCAGTTTTTAGCTTGAAAATTAGATGCCTCACTATGCAACAAATGTTTTGAACTCTGGTGTTTTATACCTTTCGGCATGACACAAATCATTATAAAACCTACCTGAATCACAAGCCTGTGGACAACAGTAGACGTCATTGTTGTGAATGATCCAACTAATGATTGATTTGGTTTATTTTACTTCGCTTTTCTGCCACTTTTGGTTAATCGCGAATATGAATATGAGTGATGATGATATTCATGAAGGGACACTCACAAAGAACACCCGTGCTCACCCCGGGATTAGAATCAGGGGCCTCTGTCGTAATTCAGACCACTGTTTATTACATCTTGAGAATGTTGATAAACATTTTAAAATAATTTTGTCGAGACCATTCGATGTTAAGAGTTTTCAAATGAATGCTAAACATTTCCATTGACACAATATTAAGCAGTTACATAATAACGAAAAATAATAACCCGCAAAACTATTTTTTTTTTTATTATTAAGTGGTAGAGCAGCCACAGGCGGAACTTCTACCACGAGGACTTCAGCAACTTATTTGACAAAAACTGTGTTGATCTTTTAGTTTTTAATGCACATCGCTGTTCGTGCGATAAAATATACAATGCGTGGCCATTAACAAGTGCTATATTTCAGTTTGGTAAAGTTACGTAAAGTCAATATTGCGTATTGTAGCAACACATAGCACGAGTGGCACGAGCGCGAAGAACCGGGTAGAAATCTCTACCGCTGTCGTCTGCTTCACAAGGCAGGAAGGGTCACGTGAACCAATCACGTAGCCCTCTGCTCCATACGCGGGCGTAAGAGAGAGCATTTGGGCGCGTGCTTTAGAGATCCAAGCTTTCCCTCCAGAAAGGCAGCAAGGAATATAAGGTCCTTGTACGCCGAACCTGCTGGTCGTCCGGCCAGGAAAGGCATTGCAAAAAAATGCTAGAACGAGTGTTGTTAGTGGAGCGTTGCAAGCGGATCGCGAAAAATAGCTATTATAATGCCATGAAGGTTAGACATATATGAAATTAGTCAAGATTTACTTTATATTTACAGCATTTACGCATTTTTGAAATTTTAAATTTGGGAACGCCGGGCGTACGGGCGTACTATAACGCTACGCCACTGCTATCTACTACCTAAGACCGAATAGCTACAACTATCTACCACGTACGATCAATTACGGCAACTATCTTCTACCAACGATTGTATCTAAATCTATCTACGAATACGATAAATTTCTGCAACTAGCTACTATCTAGGATCAATTACTTCAACTACATACTACCATCAATTATTGCAACTATGTATAACCAACATACAATTACTACAAATATCTACTGTCTACGATCAATTACTATAACTATATAGTACCTACGATCAATTACTACAACCATCTAATACCTTCGATCAATTACTATAACCATTTACTACGTACGATCAATTACTGTAACTATCTACTACTAGCGATCATTTACTACAACTATGTACTACCTACGATCATTTACTGCAAATCTTACACATTGATCTAATACATTCTTCTATTTCTAATTTCTAAGTTGCTTCTTCCTAAGGAAACTAAAATGTTACGTGTAATCCAACCCCCAAGCTTCACGCAGAGATCGGCCCCTTAATGCATAAATATGCGGGAACACGGCCATGTCAGCTCTTCATCTCCCAACCCCCAGGAAGAGGTTAACACTGATAAATCAGAAATAACACCTGCGCTAGCCATACACGTAACATATAGTATCAGAGAATAACAAAAAATAGGTTCATACGCTACAACCACCTACCATCAATTACTGTAACTATCTACTACCTACGACCAAATTGCTACAACTTTCTACTACTAGCGATCATTTACTACAACTATGTACTACCTACGATCATTTACTGCAAATCTTACACATTGATCCAATACATTCTTCTATTTCTAATTTCTAAGTTGCTTCTTCCTAAGGAAACTAAAATGTTACGTGTAATCCAACCCCCAAGCTTCACGTAGAGATCGGCCCCTTAATGCATAAATATGCGGGAACACGGCCATGTCAGCTCTTCATCTCCCAACCCCCAGGAAGAGGTTAACACTGATAAATCAGAAATAACTCCTGCGCTAGACATACACGTAACATATAGTATCAGAGAATAACAACAAATAGGTTCATACGCTACTACCACCTACCATCAATTACTGTAACTATCTACTACCTACGACCAAATTGCTACAACTTTCTACTACCTACTACTGTATCAATTAAAATAACTATCTACTACCTACGATCATTTACTGCAAATCTTACACATTGATCTAATACATTCTTCTATTTCTAATTTCTAAGTTGCTTCTTCCTAAGGAAACTAAAATGTTACGTGTATTCCAACCCCCAAGCTTCACGCAGAGATCGGCCCCCTAATGCATAAATATGCGGGAGCACGGCCATGTCAGCTCTTCATCTCCCAACCCCCAGGAAGAGGTTAACACTGATAAATCAGAAATAACTCCTGCGCTAGCCATACACGTAACATATAGTATCAGAGAATAACAACAAATAGGTTCATACGCTACTACCACCTACCATCAATTACTGTAACTATCTACTACCTTCGACCAAATTGCTACAACTTTCTACTACCTACTATCAATTACAATAACTATATACTACTAGCGATCATTCACTACAATTATGTACTACCTACGATCATTTACTGCAAATCTTACACATTGATCTATTAATACATTCTTCTATTTCTAATTTCTAAGTTGCTTCTTCCTAAGGAAACTAAAATGTTACGTGTATTCCAACCCCCAAGCTTCACGCAGAGATCGGCCCCTTAATGCATAAATATGCGGGAACACGGCCATGTCAGCTCTTCATCTCCCAACCCCCAGGAAGAGGTTAACACTGATAAATCAGAAATAACACCTGCGCTAGCCATACACGTAACATATAGTATCAGAGAATAACAACAAATAGGTTCATACGCTACTAGCACCTACCATCAATTACATGGCCGTATTTAGAGGGGGGTTTCTAGGGTTCAAACCCCCCCCCCCCGAAACTTCTGACATGTTGCATTAATGGATGTTCAGAAACCAAAATCTGTAACAAATTTTCAATTTTTTTTTTCCAAGCATCACAAAAATACAAGGAGACAATGTTGAAACGATGGAGCTAGAATTTTCATACATTTGGAATTCTGAAAGTTGAGTGAAACAGAATTTATTCTCGGAATCGCAGCCCACCGGCGACCCCTCCATTATCACTTCTGCTGTCATCTTTCCAGTGTTGTTCCTGCGTCACAAGGAATATAGACTGAAGATTCCATTATGATTGTCCCAAAATTCCCTCTCCAGCTTTTAAATACCTCGTCCGATAAAGTCGAAAATAAATCCCCCTTGATAGGAGTTCAAACCTAGTACCTCCAGTTTCGTAGCGCATTACGTTCGCGATTGAGGTTACAATCCATGCACCAGGCTAAGCTTTTAAAGAGAATAACTGGTTCCACACTTTTCAAAATTCCAAAAATTTAATTTTAAAGTCAAACAACAAAAACTTTATGACTAAAATTTCAATCTAACTTTTAAAGTTTTTTTCTTGAAGGTATCTAAAGTTTAATAACGAAGTAAAATATTTGTGCATTACAGTACACACTGTATGAAACGTAAAAAATACAAAAAGAAACTTATGCTGGATATTCACTCATATGCTGGATTGAGTAAACTCCCTCAAGGATATAACAATAATATACTAATAATTATTATTAGTATTATTATTATGGAATAAAATTGTTATATTATTATGAAATTTTAATTATTATTGTACAATTATTATTATTATTATTATTTCTATTATTCAAATTTCTGGCGACGCCCTGGGAATAATTATGAATGAACCCCCCCTAAAATTTTTCCTGCCTACGGCCATGATCAATTACTGTAACTATCTACTACCTACGACCAAATTGCTACAACTTTCTACTACCTACTATCAATTACAATAACTATATACTACTAGCGATCATTCACTACAACTACCCATGTAGCACACATTGTTGGGCCAACGTTGGGTGATTGTCGGCATGGTTGGGAAGTGGTTGGTAGTTCTAGCCAACGAATATCTTACGTTGGGCCAATGATTCACATTGTTGGCAGACATGGTTGTCAATTACGCCCATATTGTAGGTTGGCCCAACATTGCATTCAAGGTTTGGTACAGTGGCCAGTGACGTTATGCCAAACGAGAAAGAGGGAGTAAAATTCCCCCTGTCGATCAGCAAGACCCTACAGTGAGAAATAAATTCTGTTTAACGTTAAAAAATGTGCAAAAGCAATCACTTAAAGTGAAAATGACGTGTAGAATTAGATATTTCCAGAGCTTGAACATTTTCCGTCCCGAAAATTTCCCGACTTCCCATCGAGAATGTCGGAATTTAAAAAATTTCCGACCCCGTCCCGACCCAAAAAATGCTGTCCCGCACACACCTCTAAAAACAATCACTGGAAATGGAGTGTAAAATTCGAGTTTTATGAAGTGTCGGGAAAAGTAAAATATTTCTCGTCCCGAAAATTTTTCGATTTACTAGGAAAATGGTGAATTTTACCCGTCCCGACCAGAAATTTTCTGTCCCGCACTTACCTAATGTGAACGAATAGTGCGAATTCAATTTCTATTGCGCTACAATGTAAAGCTTAGGGCAACCAAATAAAGAACGAAATTCTTTCAGGACAAAACGAACCTCGGGCTGTTGCCGGAAAGTATAGCAAAGAACATTCTCAATGAATTTAGTTAAATATAGACGTAAAAACGATGGTGTGCTCTTTGATTTGTTCATCCTCCGGAGAATTTTTTTAAAATAATAATTTCACATAACGATTTATATCGAAATACATATAATCGATGTGTGTTTGAAAGTCGATTGTGACTTTGTGATGGCGGCCAAAGTGGATAAGGATGTGTGACGACTGACGAGTTAAATGTTTTTTTTTTACTGAAGACGACGTTGAGAAAGGTAAGTGACACACTGATTTAGTTCGATAATAGTACAGAGAATGAAAAATAATGTTATAATTTACTTGCAGAGTTATTCATATTTACATAGTTATAAAAGTTATGCATTCCGAGGCAGTTTTTGGTAACGGTTAGATTTTTAAGAATTTACAAAATAGCATTGTATGTATCAACATTTTTTCCCGGATTTCATTATTAAACATGTCTAGGAACCTACGAGCAAAAATTGGTGAGAGTATCACCATGAAATCGGGATGTAATAGATCGAACATGTGCCAGTTTTCTTTTCTTGGGGACCAAAAATTCAATTTTTGTGGGTCTCTTAATTGCAATTGAAATTATAAATTATTTCCTTGTTATGCATTATAAGAAACATCGACGATTTTTTCGAGAGAGACTGTGAATCACACAACCTCAACGAAGAATGTTGAAAGAATATTTTTCGTATCTTTCCAGTTGCCAGTTGCTCAAGTTCCTTTTGTTTTATTGTGATTTCATCATGTTATGAATGCAATTTTTACATGGTTTGATTTCGATTTACTTCTGCTAACACCTATTGCAGAGTTGTAGCGATTGCTTAAGATTTTGTTCAATATGTGTCTTTGTGGTAAATGTTTACTAACCTTCGGACACCTATAACTTCTGAGTTTCGTCAATTATTGACATTTCTACTTACCTATCTGCTTCGCGGATCATTTTTTAACGTGTATTCACGTTTTTTTGATCATTTTTTTTTTTTTAAAAAAAAGTGTTTTTGTAACTGAAGAACGTACGTTTCCGCAAATGGTTTGTGGGGCTATGCGGGAATGGTGTGTGGGGCTATGTGAGAATGTTGTGTGGGGCTACGCATATTTTTTTCGAAACCAATTTTTAACTATTGTAACGTATTGTGACCCTACCTAACCTAACCTTACCGGAAATGGTTCGTGGGGCTATGCATCAATGGTTGAATTTCCGCTATGAAACATTCCCACATCACACAAAACACCTTCCAGATGTTAGACAATACTACAGGAACTTACTACGGTAAGTAGTTTCTTCTGTAGAAATGAAGAAATCTGTCCGAAGGATAGTAAACTAGTACCGGAAGATACACTAACATGTTTGTAACTGTACAACGACACACTGTAGCTATTTTCCTGTTTCAATTTGTAATATGTATATTGTACTGATTGCAAGAGATTGATCTTTTACTTTTACTGGCATCTTCATTCTAGGTGAAGGCAAAGCAACTTCGGCTCTACAATCTACATCTGGGTCAGACGAGAATTGCAAATTGCCAGTTTCATGGGAGTAGTTTATCTGTTATTTCACGTCATCGGGCAAAAATTGAGAATAGACTGTTAGAAATACATGAAAATCAGAAGCTTATTTTGGAAAATTTGAATCCAACATTGATATCCTCAAATCAGCCCTTGCCTGAAAATGTAAAGCTTCCTTGTCAAACAGAGGATGACATTCAGAGGGTGGAAGAGTGGTTACTTTCTTCTCCTGAGCACATGAAGCAGATGGTAAGTTGACATATTTCCGTGAGTGAAATCATTAATGTCAAACTTTTTTTGTGTGTGTTAATCGAGCAATTAACATTTTCAGCATAATTGACTGTAGCTCAAAGTGGTATGTTGTAATTTAAGAGAGATCAATTACATTCTAAACTCCATGTGCTTCTTTTACTTCAATATAAGTTTCACTGTAAAAATCATGCAAATTGAAGTATTTCAGTTTTCATAAAAATTTCGATCTCCGGGAGACGTCTCAAATTCGTTTATTTTGTTATTTTTCACATTTGTACTTACCTATTATGCATTGCTAAAGATTCCTTAAGGTGGGATTTTGCTTTTTTGACGAAAATAATTTCAATTTTGCACATATCGAGTAATTATTGTTCGTTCCTTTTTCGCTTGCGTTACACGCAATATGGTGGGCAAATCTTGACTAACGTTGTCTATCGTCAGTGGGTATGCAGTGTTTCCAACCTTCCTAACCAAAAAATAACTATTTCCCTAGTTAAAAGAAGGGTTATCTTAGTTACGGTAGGTTAGGTTAATATAGTTAAAAAAAGGGTTACATTAGTTACGTTACATTAACTTTGTTAGGTTAACATACTCAAAAATCATGCACATTAAGATGCAGATTTACATAGGTTATGTAACGTTAACATAGTTACAAATATGTGTGGTTGGAAACACTGACCGGGGGTTACGTCATGAAATGCTCACAACATCTGGTTTATGTAGTGGAAGGAAATAGAGGCAACAGCTTTTGTGCATCAGAGAGACAAACATTAATCTAGAAAAATACATGATTTACCGGCCAAATAAATTGAACGATGGAAGAAAACACTTCCATGACCTTTCAAAAGTGTACAGAAACTCAGTTCCGTTCTGTAAAATTGAAGAAATACGTTTCCCGGAGAATGAAATTTTACGATAAAATGTGTACCTTGTATCGCCCACAGTGCAGTCAGTGCTTCTTGATTGAATTAATGTTTCGTTGTAGGAATCATACATGAGTTTCATTGGAGGCAAAAACCTACAGCAAATTGAGTGAAGAATTCTGGATAAAATATTTTCTAATGCATTGGCAGCAAGTCATAACTGGACTGGAGAACACAACAAAATACCTCTCCGACATTTGAAATTATTGGAACTTGTACCAAGTAAGTTAGAAGGCTGTTCTTTTTTTCTTTTTTCAATTGGTAACTAAATTTGGCTGTAGGGCCATTACTTGTTGATGTAAAATCCAAATAATGTACATGATGGAAAGTTTTAGAACATTTAGTATTAACAGTAAGCATTCTTTTACATAAGTCTTTAAAAATCCTCTAATAAGGACATTTCAAAAATGTATTCTGAGAAGAAACATTTTTATTTAAAAAAAAAACTTATTTGTTGTTTAATTTTACCATTGTTTTTGGTATATATATATTTTTACTTCAGCTGTCTTATTTACTTAATAGGAAAAACTAATATTATTTCATGTAACACTGAAGTATTCTGCTTTTACTAGAACAGTGTTCATAAGTGCAAACTCATTTGTCACATTTCAGCAAGCCTGGCTCAGTTAGTTGAGCTTTCACTTTATATTCAGAAGGTAGTGAGTTAGATCTCAGATGAGGCCAGGCTAGCCATGCAGTTTCTTCCCTGCAGTTTTACATGACTCACACGAAATGAATATTGTGGCAAATCTCTGTAATTCCTTTCTCATCCTTTCCCTACCATATAGTCATGGGCTTCCGGATGGGGTGCATGCCCCCCCCGGAAAATGAAAGTCAACCAAAAATTATGTATTTCACACATACAATTTCATTTTAGCCACAATAATATCTGTTAATTGTTGCATGAACACCATAAATTCAAATTTGAGCAATTTGTTTTTAGGAAACAACACTATTTTTTGGGGGAAATGTGCCTTGTTTGCCCCCTACCCTGGGAAAAAAAACCTTCCTTGCCCCTTCCTGGAAAAAATCCCTCGGACGTCCATGCATATAATATAAGTAACTGTCTAGATGTGAAGGATTAATGTCACCCCACATGGATAATATGTGAATATTAGTTTCCTTTCATGGGACAGGGAATAAGTTTAATCCTCATACTAAAGATACGCCCAAGTACACATATCATATGGTATGTTACATTTGAGTTCATCCATGGATCTAACAGTTTGAATTGTTTCTAGTTTCAGTTCGAAGGAATTCATGTGCAACAAATGCATCAGATTATGAAATACACTCAGTGATACAAAGCTGGTTCCGCTTTGTCAATGATAGAAATGGCAGCCGGGAGCAACGTAGAAAGGAAAAGGCAACTGCAGGAACATCAAGAAATAAGTAAACAAGTAAAGACTGGTGATACTTTTTCAGCAAGATATGAGAGACGAGTCATTTCTAAAGCTGCAGAAATTATAATGAGTGAATGTCATGAAGTCCCTTCTGTTTCAGGATCTACAGACATAATTCAAAGTGGTTCTGTTGTTCAGACTACAAGTTCATTTGACTTTATCAAATCTATACTTTTGAATGAAAATGAGAATTGTATTGTGGGAACAACCTCACCTGATGATTGCTTCTTAATGGAAGATGGTGGGTGATGTTGTTGTTGTAAACT
Source organism: Lepisma saccharinum (assembly GCF_977018435.1). Taxonomy (NCBI): domain Eukaryota; kingdom Metazoa; phylum Arthropoda; class Insecta; order Zygentoma; family Lepismatidae; genus Lepisma; species Lepisma saccharinum. The sequence goes on from NC_139237.1 coordinate 72,468,041, forward strand.
CCATTGAAAAGGATTGTAGTAATGATGGTTTGTACATATAATTTAAATTGAACATTTTCATAAACAAATTGGACATTTTCACTTCACCTCTTCCAAGCAGTAGATTGTTTATGTTTAAGTTAAAAGAATGTAAGAACAGAGTTATTGTATACTCAAGTTATTTACATAAAAAGTATATTCGTATATTCTTACAGCAGATTTCGCTGACACATCAGCATTTGGATGTATTCCATTTTGTAATAATAAGTTATTCTATTGAAATGACATTGTGTTCTTTGACACCTAAATTGACAACCTCTTGCACCTTTTTTCTTTCAATAAATACAATAGCATCTTGCTAATTTTTTTGTATTGTATGACGGTAATTATAGTATATGTAAAATTCGTTTTGCTTATTGGCTCCGCTAAGAAATGTTTTACTTTTATAATGATAAATACATAAGTTTTTTTTTTATCATTCCTTGTATTCTTCTCCAGTGTTTGAAAATGTCTTAATAATATAATCTTAATAAATTTTTATACATACAAGAAATGATGCAATTGTTTGTAAAATATTTATTAATATTATAAAGAAATTTGCCAAAACTATTAACATTGGCATGTTGGTTTTTGGTTTGAGTATTAATGGTTGGGAAGTTTTTCCACTGTATTAGCCCAATGCTGGGAAATAGATTTGGTTGGAAGATTGTTGGCAAAGTTTTTCCATTGTAGTTGGGCCAACGTTGGGAAATTGATTTTGTCGGGAGATGGTTGGCAAAGTTTTTCCATTGTAGTTGGGCCAACATTGGGAAATAGTTGGTTGGGAGATTGATGGCAAGGCGGACATCACCAACAGTTCGCCAACCGTTTAACACAAAAAATTTGTAACCATTTACCAACGTTGGCCCAACCTTTGTGTGCTACATGGGTATGTACTACCTACGATCATTTACTGCAAATCTTACACATTGATCTATTACTACATTCTTCTATTTCTAATTTCTAAGTTGCTTCTTCCTAAGGAAACTAAAATGTGACGTGTATTCCAACCCCCAAGCTTCACGCAGAGATCGGCCCTTTAATGCATAAATATGCGGGAACACGGCCATGTCAGCTCTTAATCTCCCAACCCCCAGGAAGAGGTTAACACTGATAAATCAGAAATAACTCCTGCGCTAGCCATACACGTAACATATAGTATCAGAGAATAAAAACAAATAGTTTCATACGCTACTACCACCTACCATCAATTACTGTAACTATCTACTACCTACGACCAAATTGCTATAACTTTCTACTACCTACTATCAATTACAATAACTATATACTACTTGCGATCATTCACTACAACTATGTACTACCTACGATCATTTACTGCAAACCTTACACATTGATCTATTAATACATTCTTCTATTTCTAATTTCTAAGTTGCTTCTTCCTAAGGAAACTAAAATGTTACGTGTATTCCAACCCCCAAGCTTCACGCAGAGATCGGCCCCTTAATGCATAAATATGCGGGAACACGGCCATGTCAGCTCTTCATCTCCCAACCCCCAGGAAGAGGTAAACACTGATAAATCAGAAATAACTCCTGCGCTAGCCATACACGTAACATATAGTATCAGAGAATAACAACAAATAGGTTCACACGCTACTACCACCTACCATCAATTTCTGTAACTATCTACTACCTACGACCAAATTGCTACAACTTTCTACTACCTACTATCAATTACAATAACTATATACTACTAGCGATCATTCACTACAACTATGTACTACCTACGATAAATTACTGCAAATCTTACACATTTCTATTAATACATTCTTCTATTTCTAATTTCTAAGTTGCTTCTTCCTAAGGAAACTAAAATGTTACGTGTAATCCAACCCCCAAGCTTCACGCAGAGATCGGCCCCTTAATGCATAAATATGCGGGAACACGGCCATGTCAGCTCTTCATCTCCCAACCCCCAGGAAGAGGTTAACACTGATAAATCAGAAATAACACCTGCGCTAGCCATACGCGTAACATATAGTATCAGAGAATAACAACAAATAGGTTCATACGCTACTACCACCTACCATCAATTACTGCAACTATCTACTACCTACGACCAAATTGCTACAACTTTCTACTACCTACTATCAATTACAATAACTATATACTACTAGCGATCATTTACTACAACTATGTACTACCTACGATCATTTACTGCAAATCTTACACATTGATCTATTAATACATTCTTCTATTTCTAATTTCTAAGTTGCTTCTTCCTAAGGAAACTACAATGTTACGTGTATTCCAACCCTCAAGCTTCACGCAGAGATCGGCCCCTTAATGCATAAATATGCGGGAACACGGCCATGTCAGCTCTTCATCTCCCAACCCCCAGGAAGAGGTTAACACTGATAAATCAGAAATAACTCCTGCGCTAGCCATACACGTAACATATAGTATCAGAGAATAACAACAAATAGGTTCATACGCTACTACCACCTACCATCAATTACTGTAACTATCTACTACCTACGACCAAATTGCTACAACTTTCTACTACCTACTATCAATTACAATAACTATATACTACTAGCGATCATTCACTACAACTATGTACTACCTACGATCATTTACTGCAAATCTTACACATTGATCTATTAATACATTCTTCTATTTCTAATTTCTAAATTGCTTCTTCCTAAGGAAGCTAAAATGTTACGTGTATTGCAACCCCCAAGCTTCACGCAGAGATCGGCCCCTTAATGTATAAATATGCGGGAACACGGCCATGTCAGCTCTTCATCTCCCAACCCCCAGGAAGAGGTTAACACTGATAAATCAGAAATAACACCTGCGCTAGCCATACACGTAACCTATAGTATCAGAGAATAACAACAAATAGGTTCATACGCTACTACCACCTACCATCAATTACATGGCCGTATTTAGAGGGGGTTTCTAGGGTTCAAACCCCCCCCGAAACTTCTGACATGTTGCATTAATGGATGTTCAGAAACCAAAATCTGTAACAAATTTTCAATTTTTTTTTCCAAACATCACAAAAATACAAGGAGACAATGTTGAAACGATGGAGCTAGAATTTTCATACATTTGGAATTCTGAAAGTTGAGTGAAACAGAATTTATTCTCGGAATCGCAGCCCACCGGCGACCCCTCCATTATCACTTCTGCTGTCATCTTTCCAGTGTTGTTCCTGCGTCACAAGGAATATAGACTGAAGATTCCATTATGATTGTCCCAAAATTCCCTCTCCAGCTTTTAAATACCTCGTCCGATAAAGTCGAAAATAAATCCCCCTTGATAGGAGTACAAACCTAGTACCTCCAGTTTCGTAGCGCATTACGTTCGCGATTGAGGTTACAATCCATGCACCAGGCTAAGCTTTTAAAGAGAATAACTGGTTCCAGACTTTTCAAAATTCCAAAAATTTAATTTTAAAGTCAAACAACAAAAACTTTATGACTAAAATTTCAATCTAACTTTTAAAGTTTTTTCTTGAAGGTATCTAAAGTTTAATAACGAAGTAAAATAATTGTGCATTACAGTACACACTGTATGAAACGTAAAAAATACAAAAAGAAACTTATGCTGGATATTCACTCATATGCTGGATTGAGTAAACTCCCTCAAGGATATAACAATAATATACTAATAATAATTATTAGTATTATTATTATGGAATAAAATTGTTATATTATTATGAAATTTTAATTATTATTGTACAATTATTATTATTATTATTATTATTTCTATTATTCAAATTTCTGGCGACGCCCTGGGAATAATTATGAATGAACCCCCCCTAAAATTTTTCCTGCCTACGGCCATGATCAATTACTGTAACTATCTACTACCTACGACCAAATTGCTACAACTTTCTACTACCTACTATCAATTACAATAACTATATACTACTAGCGATCATTCACTACAACTACCCATGTAGCACACATTGTTGGGCCAACGTTGGGTGATTGTCGGCATGGTTGGGAAGTGGTTGGTAGTTCTAGCCAACGAATATCTTACGTTGGGCCAATGATTCACCTTGTTGGCAGACATGGTTGTCAATTACGCCCATATTGTAGGTTGGCCCAACATTGCATTCAAGGTTTGGTACAGTGGCCAGTGACGTTATGCCAAACGAGAAAGAGGGAGTAAAATTCCCCCTGTCGATCAGCAAGACCCTACAGTGAGAAATAAATTCTGTTTAACGTTAAAAAATGTGCAAAAGCAATCACTTAAAGTGAAAATGACGTGTAGAATTAGATATTTCCAGAGCTTGAACATTTTCCGTCCCGAAAATTTCCCGACTTCCCGTCGAGAATGTCGGAATTTAAAAAATTTCCGACACCGTCCCGACCCAAAAAATGCTGTCCCGCACACACCTCTAAAAACAATCACTGGAAATGGAGTGTAAAATTCGAGTTTTATGAAGTGTCGGGAAAAATAAAATATTTCTCGTCCCGAAAATTTTTCGATTTACTAGGAAAATGGTGAATTTTACCCGTCCGACCAGAAATTTTCTGTCCCGCACTTACCTAATGTGAACGAATAGTGCGAATTCAATTTCTATTGCGCTACAATGTAAAGCTTAGGGCAACCAAATAAAGAACGAAATTCTTTCAGTACAAAACGAACCTCGGGCTGTTGCCGGAAAGTATAGCAAAGAACATTCTCAATGAATTTAGTTAAATATAGACGTAAAAACGATGGTGTGCTCTTTGATTTGTTCATCCTCCGGAGAATTTTTTTAAAATAATAATTTCACATAACGATTTATATCGAAATACATATAATCGATGTGTGTTTGAAAGTCGATTGTGACTTTGTGATGGCGGCCAAAGTGGATAAGGATGTGTGGCGACTGACGAGTTAAATGTTTTTTTTTTTTACTGAAGACGACGTTGAGAAAGGTAAGTGACACACTGATTTAGTTCGATAATAGTACAGAGAATGAAAAATAATGTTATAATTTACTTGCAGAGTTATTCATATTTACATAGTTATAAAAGTTATGCATTCCGAGGCAGTTTTTGGTAACGGTTAGATTTTTAAGAATTTACAAAATAGCATTGTATGTATCAACATTTTCTCCCGGATTTCATTATTAAACATGTCTAGGAACCTACGACCAAAAATTGGTGAGAGTATCACCATGAAATCGGGATGTAATAGATCGAACATGTGCCAGTTTTCTTTTCTTGGGGACCAAAAATTCAATTTTTGTGGGTCTCTTAATTGCAATTGAAATTATAAATTATTTCCTTGTTATGCATTATGAGAAACATCGACGATTTTTTCGAGAGAGACTCTGAATCACACAACCTCAACGAAGAATGTTGAAAGAGTATTTTTCGTATCTTTCCAGTTGCCAGTTGCTCAAGTTCCTTTTGTTTTATTGTGATTTCATCATGTTATGAATGCAATTTTTACATGGTTTGATTTCGATTTACTTCTGCTAACACCTATTGCAGAGTTGTAGCGATTGCTTAAGATTTTGTTCAATATGTGTCTTTGTGGTAAATGTTTACTAACCTTCGGACACCTATAACTTCTGAGTTTCGTCAATTATTGACATTTCTACTTACCTATCTGCTTCGCGGATCATTTTTTAACGTGTATTCACGTTTTTTTGATCATTTTTTTTTTTTTAAAAAAAAAGTGTTTTTGTAACTGAAGAACGTACGTTTCCGCAAATGGTTTGTGGGGCTATGCGGGAATGGTGTGTGGGAGTAGTTATGCACCCCCGTAGAGTCCGATAAATCAATTGATTGGAAAAGATCGATCAAAGATCAATTGATGACCAAGCAGTGTGGGCAAGCAAGGGTGGGTGTTTTGAGCGTTTTGATTGGCTGTTGGGAAAAAGTGGGCGGGGCTTAATGATATGGGTTTCCTGTTGTGAATGAGGAGAGTGATAAGTGGGGGGGCGGGTCTTTGATAAGATTGCGGGTTTCCTGTTGTTAATGAGGGATTGATATGAGTTTTAAGGAAAAGATAGCGGCGAGAGTCGGTTTTCTCGTCTGGGTGATGAGTCATTCCGGGGAGGAGGAAAAGTAGGCGGTGACGGTTGGTTTTCTCCGAATTGGAGTATGTGTTTTCGTGGGAGTCACGGGACGTCACAAAATGGAAGTCACGTGACCAGATTATATTATTAAATTATTATTAATTTAAAATATTATTAAATTATTATTAATTTAAATATTGGTATTATTATTATTATTATGAATTGTTTTAATTTCTGTTCGTGGGAGTCACGTGACTGTGACGTCACAAAATGTAAGTCACGTGACCAGATTATATTATTAATTTAAATATTAGTATTATTATTATTATAAATTGTTTTAATTTCTGTGACGCCATTTTGTTTTTGTTATGTTATTTTGGTGTGTGACGTCATATATAAATTGGAGTACGTGTTTCCTGTGTTTGAAAAACAGATGGGGTTGATGAGTCCGAAATTCTCGGATTATTATTATTATTATTATGAATTGTTTTAATTTCTGTTACGCCATTTTGTTTTTGTTATGTTATTTTGGTGTGTGACGACATATATAAATTGGAGTACGTGTTTCCAGTGTTTGAAAACAGATGGCGTTGATGAGTCTGAAATTCTCGGAATTGGGTACGTGTATCCGGTGTTTGAGGAGAGATGGCGTTGACGAGTCATTCTGGGAAATTCCCCAGTTTTCGTCCTGTAGTCAAAATGTAAGAATTAAAACTCTTTTCAGGCTCTGAAAAGCATAATAATTGAACATTTTCCTGAAGATAATCTCTGGTTTGCTTTGGGGAGAAAATGAGTTTCAAAAGAGTATTAGCATTGAATGCGAATTTTTCGAAAACCCCAGTTTTCGTTCTATAGTCAAAATGTAAGAATTAAAACGCTTTTCAGGATCGGAAAAGCATAATAATTGAACATTTTCTTGAAGATCATCTCTGGTTTGCTTTGGGGAGAAAATGAATTTGAAAAGAGTATTAGCATTGAACGCGAATTTTTCGAAAAAAAAACAGTTTTCGTTCTATAGTCAAAATGTAAGAATTAAGACACTTTTCAGAGTCTGAAAAGCATAATAATTGAACATTTTCTTGAAGATCATCTCTGATTTGCTTTGGGGAGAAAATGAGTTTGAAAAGATTATTAGCATTGAACGCGAATTTTTTGAAAAAAAAAAAAAAAAAAACAGTTTTCGTCCTATAGTCGAAATGTAAGAATTAAAACGCGAAGCCGCTTTTGGAGTTCTTATTTCGTCGAATAAAATGTAGCATAATACTGATGGACCCCCTGTACACAGTGTTTATAAAATGAAAATAACTATTGGTAGTATGAATTGTAAATAAAGTAAAATGTGTAAAATGTTCTGAATTTTTAAGCTCTTATTTCGCCGAATAAAATACAGCATAATACTTATGGAGCCCGCTGTACATGGTGTTCTTAAAATGAAAACAAATATTGGTAGTATGTATTGTAAATTGAGTAAAATGTGTAAGTTTTTTCTGAATTTTGAAACTCTTATTTCGTCGAATAAAATACAGCATAATGCTTATGGAGCCCACTGTACATGGTGTTCTTAAAATGAGAACAAATATGGGTAGTATGAGTTGTAAATTGATTAAAATGTGTACGTTTCTCCGAATTTTGAAGCTCTTATTTCGTCGAAGAAAATACAGCAAAAATTCTTATGGAGCGCACTGTACATGGTGTTCTTAAAATGAAAACAAATATTGGTGGTATGTATTGTAAATAGAGTAAAATGTGTAAGTCTTGTCCAAGTAATAAATAGAGCGGTGTTTACATACAAAAGTAATGTTATTATTATTGCGTTGCACTATACTATGAATATTGTAAGAAATAATGCTGTTTTAGAAGCCGCTTTTAATTTTGAAGCTCTTATTTCCTCGAATAAAATACAGCAAAATACTTATGGAGCCCGCTGTACATGGTGCTCTTAAAATGAAAACGAATATTGGTGGTATGTATTGTAAATAGAGTTAAATGTGTAAGTCGTGTCCAAGTAATAAATAGAGCGGTGTTTACATACAAAAGTAATGTTATTATTAGTGCGTTGCACCATACTATGAATATTGTAAGAAATAATGCTGATTTAGAAGCCGCTTTTAATTTTGGGGTTCTTATTTCGTCGAATAAAATGTAGCATAATACTGATGGAACCCACTGTACATGGTGTTTTTTAAAATAAAAATAACTATTGGTAGTATGAATTGTAAACAATGATGATTCTGGTAACTTCACAATCCACTAATCCTTTACATACCATCCTTCCGATCTACGTCATCGATACACATTGCTCGCATCCGTTCCCGCAAAGCGTCATCCATTAACACCCGGGAAAAGCTATCACCACACGGACAAAGACATCACATCAAAGCCGTTCGTAACAAACATCATTTGGTCTTGTCCATTAACAGTCTGCAACCCTTGGCTCCATTCCAAGGTCAAGGGTCAAGAAGTATATATTACATACGTATATATTTATAGAACATACTTTTTTCCGCAAATTATATAACCGATATTATAATATGCACCCTTATTAGTGGAGAGCTCAGTGCATAAAACGGATTTTCAACATCAGTTCAATCCGGCACCCGATAGATCGGACACTTTATACCATGCCTTCGTATATTTCTGTACAGATCAGCCTCGGTGCATAAAACGGATTTCGAATACCAGTTGAACCCGTCATTCGTTAAGAGTCTGGATATGAGATCACGGCGTTTTTGTGTGAGGCACAACAGTTCCTTGATGGTGTTTGCAGGAGTTCCTTGATGATTGTTGCAGGAGTTCCTTGTTCCGTGTCGACTCAACTTGTTTAACGAGGAACGAGTGATGCCTCTTAAATGAATATAACGTAAAATGTGAAATGTCCTACGGATTGAACTAGTGTTTGAAATCCGTTTATGCACAGGGGGTAATCGGTACAGTAATATACGACGGCATGGTAGAAAATGTGGAATCCTCTTAAGAGCTGATCGATTGATTGAACTGATGTTTGTAATCCGTTTATGCACCGAGGGTGATCGAAACAGATATATACGGGGCTTGGTATAAGTTGTCCTATGTAGTGATTGAGTGACGGATTGAACTGATGTTTGAAACCTGTTTTATTCAGCGAGGATGAACCGTTTTATGCACCGAAGCTGATCGATACAGAAATATACAAGGGTATGGTATATTTTTTGAAAATTTAAAATCGCTGTATCTCCGCTACTAATTGTGTTCTTAAAATGAAAACAAATATTGGTAGTATGTATTGTAAATAGAGTAAAATGTGTAAGTCGTGTCCAAGTAATGAATAGAACGGTGTTTACATACAAAAGTAATGTTATTATTATTGCGTTGCACTATACTATGAATATTGTAAGAAATAATGCTGATTTAGAAGCCACGTTTAATTTTGGAGTTCTTATTTGGTCGAATAAAATGCAGCATAATACTGATGTGATACATGGTGTTTTTAAAATGAAAATAACTATTGGTAGTAACAATTGTAAATAAAGTAGAATTTGTAAAATGTTCTGAATTTTCAGGCTCTTATTTCGCCGAATAAAATACAGCATAATACTTCTTGAGCCCGCTGTACATGGTGTTTTTAAAATGAAAACAAATATTGGTAGTATGTATTGTAAATTGTGTGAAATGTGTAAGTTTTTTCTGAATTTTGAAACTCTTATTTCGTCGAATAAAATACAGGATAATGCTTATGGAGCCCACTGTACATGGTGTTCTTAAAATGAGAACAAATATGGGTAGTATGTATTGTAAATTGATTAAAATGTGTAAGTTTTTCCGAATTTTGAAGCTCTTATTTCGTCGAATAAATTACAGCAAAAATACTTATGGAGCGCACTGTACATGGTGTTCTTAAAATGAAAACAAATATTGGCGGTATGTATTGTAAATAGAGTCAAATGTGTAAGTCTTGTCCAAGTAATAAATAGAGCGGTGTTTACATACAAAAGTAATGTTATTATTATCCGCGAAACCTACTCTTTTTGCTCTCTTTATTTTCTTTACATCTAGACTCTCCGACTCCTTTTTCTGTTTTTGCTGTACTTCCTCCATTATATGCTAGCAGACTTTTATTCTTCTTTTCTTTAACAGTATGATGATGTCATAACCTCTTCTCAATCACCAGACATATTACCATTCCACCCACCCATCCCAACAAACACGCCACACATATCACTCACTAATTCCAAGAATTGTAGCTATACAAGTGACGGATTGAACCGATATTGCAAATTCGTTTTATACAGTACGGCTAATCGAAACATAAATATATGAGGGCGTGGTAGAAAATGTGGTATTTTCTTGAAGGTCCGATCGAATGACAGATTGAACCGATGTTTCAAATTTGTTTTATGCACAGAGACTAATCGGAACAGAAATATAGCAGGGCATTTTAAAAATGTGATATTTTTTGAGGGGCCGACCGAATAACGGATTGAACCGTTGTTTCAAATCCGTTTTACACACTGAGGCTAAATGTAACAGAAATATACGAGGACATGGTAGAAAATGTGGTACCTTCTAGAGTTATTTTGACCGTAGACCCCTTCCATTTTCTGCGGTTGCATTCGAAGAGATAGATGGGAAGTTTATTGATTTGTTGCAATACAATTATTCACCTGTAGAGTTTCATTATGTGCAAGAATGTCTGTGTATATATTTTGTAAACTGATGATCGGCACTATTGATTTGTTGCAACACCGATATTATATAATTACTCACCTGTAGAGTTTCATTATGTTTAAGAATTTCTGTGTATATATTTTGTAAACTGATGATAGACACCAATAAAGATTGCGATGTGTAAATATGAACTTATTATTTGACCAAATGAAATTAATATAAGGTACTTACATCGTCCCCGTTCTCCATTCTGGTTCTTCGTTCACAATTGCTAAGTGTGAAATGATCGTAGAGAAACATATGCAGCTGCCGCAAACACAGATTCCAGTATCATATCGCCTTTCAAGATAGTAAGTTAATTGCTGAATCTGGCTAATTGGTATATCCGGTAAACTTTGATTGCAGTATCATATCAAATTGGTGTCAACACTTGCGAGATGAACTAACTGCTGGCTAATTGGCATATCCGGTAAATTTGGATCGCAGTATCATATCAAGTAGGTGTCAACAGTTGCGAGATAACTAACTGCTGCATGTGGTTGATTGCTTGGCAGACTCTGATAGAAAAATAATAAGGGTCTAATTAAATATACAGCTCTCTGACAGCCCGGTCGAGAAGTGTTGAGATAAACTGTTCTAATATGAAGTTCCTTCTTTCTGTTTCCGAATGTAATGTTATGAACCAGTGTTGTAATATCGGCAGCAAAAGTCTACAAATATGGATGTTATTAGTTGAGGCAAAGATGTATTTTATAATATCGGTTATATATGTTTTATAATGGGGTTATTGATATGGTGTTTTAAGTCCACTTTATGAACAGTAAGGATAATCGGGACCGGACCTACAGTTCTAAAGTGGGATCCGAACTTCTATAAGCTTTCACAGGGAATATATAAGTATAACATATATATTATAATATATGATATATATAATTCTTTGAACTTGACCTCGACCCTTGACCTTGACCTTTAACCTCGACATTGACCATTGACCTTGACATTGCCCTTGGTATTGAACTTGACCTTTGACCGTGACCTGATTTTGACCCCGACCTTGACCTTGACCTTGAAAATTTCAAATTCGAATATCTCGGCTCCTAATTGAGGTAGAGGGATAATTCAAACGCTATTTTACTCAGAAAAACATGCTCTTTCAGATGAACCGGGTCTCATCCTCCGGTAATTTTCTATTTTCTTTATTTCTGGGCGGAGACCTTTGATGTTACATTCAAATGAAAGGTTTTGCCGTGCAGATTCCGAATATGCAATCACTTCCGGTCTAGCTCAATTAGGGCCGGCAGGACGACTGTTTAAATTATTTGCGTTTATATAAGTAGTTATGCATCCCTGTTAAGTCGTGGTATTGAACTTGACCTTTGACCCCGACCCCGACCTTGACCTTGACCTTGAAAATTTCAAATTCGAAGATCTCGGCTCCTAATTGATGTAGAGGGATAAATCAAACGCTATTTTACTCAGAAAAACATGCTCTTTCAGATGAACCGGGTCTCATCCTCCGGTAATTTTCTATTTTCTTTATTTCTGGCCGGAGACCTTTGATGTTACATTCAAATGAAAGGTTTTGCCGTGCAGATTCCGAATATGCAATCACTTCCGGTCTAGCTCAATTAGGGCCGGCAGGACGACTGTTTAAATTATTTGCGTTTATATAAGTAGTTATGCACCCCTGTTAAGTCGTGGTATTGAACTTGACCTTTGACCCCGACCTTGACCTTGACCTTGAAAATTTCAAATTCGAATATCTCGGCTCCTAATTGAGGTAGAGGGATAATTCAAACGCTATTTTACTCAGAAAAACATGCTCTTTCAGATGAACCGGGTCTCATCCTCCGGTAATTTTCTATTTTCTTTATTTCTGGCCGGAGACCTTTGATGTTACATTCAAATGAAAGGTTTTGCCGTGCAGATTCCGAATATGCAATCACTTCCGGTCTAGCTCAATTAGGGCCGGCAGGACGACTGTTTAAATTATTTGCGTTTATATAAGTAGTTATGCACCCCTGTTAAGTCGTGGTATTGAACTTGACCTTTAACCCCGACCTTGACCTTGACCTTGAAAATTTCAAATTCGAAGATCTCGGCTCCTAATTGAGGTATTTCCGGTCGTAGATCTCTGATGTTACATTCAAAGGAAAGGACTTGCCGTGCAGATTCCGAATATGCAATCATGTCTTGTATCTTATGTCTCTCAAAACACTACTTCGATACAAGTTTGAGACAACCGCCTACGCGCCTTAAAAATTCGTCTCTTATGCCTCGATACGACCGGAAATAAAGAAAATGGGAAACCGCTCGACCTAGAGGGATGAAACCCGGTTCATCTGAAAGACCATGTTCTTCTGAGAAAAGTGATGTTTGGACCACCCTCCTATCTCAATTATGAGCCATTATTTTCAAATTTGAAATTTTCAAAATCGGAACATTCGTCCTGCAGGCCCTAATTGAGCTAGAGCGGAAGCGACTGCATATTCGGAATCTGCACGTCAAGACCTTTCATTTGAATGTAACACCAAATATCTAC
>NC_139237.1:72481335-72783162 GCF_977018435.1 Lepisma saccharinum
CAGGTCGGGCTCCAAGTCGCTTCACCCCTTTGGCCTTACTCCATAACGGCCCCACGGTTGTAATTCAAATTTGGAGGCTGCACGGGGGACAGTGCCCACTCATAGACTTTGATTTCTCACCAGCACTGGCGAGAAAGAATTTCCTCATGTCACTGATGAAACCCGAACGGAATGTCATCTTCCAGGTAGTTGCCAGCTCGGGCTGCAAATCGCAAACTTGAGAAGAACCTGTGGCGGGCCGGTATAATTGGGAAACACTGGTCTACATCATATCCCTATCCATAAGAATTCAAACTATCACAGACCCATTACACTTTTTGAGGGAGTGAAAGAAGCGTTTCAGATGAGTGTCATACGATGGAATGAGTCCTACAACTTTATCCGTTCGGGAATTCACAACAGACGATCAAAATTTGCTCCTACTAGACTGTCTTTTCAATCTCTCTCTTAATGAATAATGTATATTTTAATAATTATGAATAACAAATAAATGTACGGGCTGTAAAGAGACGAAATTTCCTTTTCTAAAAAAAAGAAGAAAGGGAGAGAGAAATGTTTGCTGTGGGAATGAAAATCTACTCACACTTTTCAGTTATGGTAGTGATTGCTCCCACTACAGTTTTAAGCAATCCTATTGGCTGACGTGACGTCATTAGTGACGCTAGGTTAGGTTAGGCTGGGTTAGGTAAGACAGAGGAAGAAGAAAGAAGAGTGTTGTGGTACTAATTCCAACCTTTCGTCATTTTGCAGCTCCACAGTTGGATTAAGATGGAGGGAGGATCTTGCAACACTGCATGGATTTTATTTCTTCTACACCTCGTTACTCCCCTGTATTCGCAATCTCAGGTGGCAGTGACGCCGTCACCGAACGATGTCGCTAGCGACTTCAAGCTGCTGCAGCGGCTAGACTTCAGCTACCACCATTACGATGAACTGACAAGTTTTCTCCATAATGTCAGTACTGCATATCCGGAAATAACGTCGTTGTACTCGATAGGAAAAACGCTGCAAAGTAAGTACATTTGAGATGTAATAAATAATGCAATAGTGGCGTATATTCTCCATGTTACTGCGAAAACATTTTTCATCATGTAGGGTGGTATGAGTAATTGCTCATTATATATTATGCAAACTATTAAAATAAGCTTCTAAACTAGAATGTAAGTAAATTTTATAAAGATATTACAGACCTTTCCATCACCATCTTTTTGTTTTACGCAACGAGAGCTTCAAGAATTCAAACAAAAACGCCAAAAAAAAATGACAACCTCTGCTCCAGCATAGGTGAAAATGTAGTCCTTAAAAACACGGAAGATACGAGAGAAAAAATAATAGGTGTATGCGGAATGACCGGGATCGGGAAAAAAAATTCCCGTCCCGATCCCGACTTTGGGAAATAACTTCCCGACTTTTCGGGATCCCGAGCAGTCGGGAAATACCGAATGACCATTTTAAAAAGTTGTTAATTCTCCACGTTTTCTGCATTGCAAGTGTCTGGAATTTATCGGAAATTGTTTGTTTTTATTCCATAAATGCAAAAACAATCACTAATGTTGAAAATTAGGTGTATTATTCGAGATTTTGAGAGCTTCGGGAAATTTCGAACATTTCCCTTCCCTAAATTGCGAATTCATGTATGACTATGAATGCATTTCCGAAACATTCAACTTCCGAGCACAGCCGAAGTCGACCCGAAGCTCACCCGATCTGAAGTCGGCCACGCTGGGCTATAGATGGTGGGAAACCAGCAGCCTGAGGCGATTGAATCGACGACTCCCATTGGCTGAGATTTTCCTACTCCATTTATTCTTTATATTCTCACCTGTAAGGTATATGTTATATATAGACGTATTCTCCGAAATCTCATCTTTACATTGATGTACGATGCACATCACAATTTTGTTTCTTAACTGCTGTCACAATAATTAAAGCTAGCCCTTCCGAAGAAAAATAGCATTGATTTGAATACGAAGAAAAGCACGTGTTTATTTGTTTAGACTCAGTCCCAGCGCGTCGTCTGCTGTGACGTCACACTATTGGACTCCGTTTTAGACCGTGTCCGGATTGACAAGCGCTTCGTCCCGTTCCTCTCGCGTACCGTCGAAGTCACGTCCAAGTTGTCCCTGAGTCCCCGGATGGAAAGGGTGTTCTACGTGACATCTGCTGCCGATTCGGACTCGGCCTTAGCCTTCCTTTACTTGAAGCAAAATGAGTTCGGTTTCTGCACCAGAAGTATGTTGTGAATATAATTATGCCTAAAATGACACTAAATGTACCCAGAACTCGGATAACACGCAAGCTTGACGTAGCTTGCTTGTAGCTTGTCAAAAGCCAGTTGGCAAGCTTTCTGCAACTTCAGCTTTTTATAGCTGGATGCAAGTTTCCAGCAAACTCACAGCTTACCATGGAGATCTTGCTGCAAGCTTTTTCACTTGACATGGCAAGCTTGCAGCAAGTTTTCTGTGCATAGGCGTGCACACGGGAAGGGAAATTTCCCCTCCTAATACGCTCACTTAGAAATTTAGTGTAATTAAATCTTATTACCGTTATTAAACAATATTATTATATTAAAAAATAAAGTATTTTCAATCCGACGAAAGATCCAAGCAACTACCCATCACTACAATAAAACGTAGAATGAGGTTTTTCAAGACTTTTGCCCCCTTAATTAGAGGGTCTGCGCACGCCTATGTTTCTGGGCTATTGGAAATGGGGGTCTCGGGGGCAGGGGTCAGGATCAACTGTAGAAACGAATATGCATCAATTTAGAGTTTGTTTAACAGTTGAATGTTGTTTTTCATTCTTCGACTGAACTCTCAAGACTTTTGCCCCCCTAATCAGGGATGTGTGCGCATGCTTATGTGTTGTTGTTTTTTGCACTTTTTGTGCAAGTTTTGGATCACTCTGTAGTGCCATATATCTTCTACACTGAAGGAGAGGTGAAACGAGAAATCGCCCATTGAACACCAGCGTGATTCATGCGAATTTCAGAGCTCGCACGTGGCAGCCAAAGAGGAAGTTAGTTCGCCCCGGGGGCCAAACAAGGCGGTACTTCAGATATCAAGCTTGACATCCCATCAGCGAATGTAATCTAACCGACCCCGAGCATCAAAAGCCCTGTTGCGCTCGGCTATCGCTTTCAAAGAGCCGATTTGCCAACCTCGAATCCAAACATGTTGCTGTTTCGTCTGGTGTTCTAAGGTTGGAACTTGTTCATTGTAATTTGTTTTTCAAAGTAAACCTAAATAAATAGAACAAGAAGCAATGGCTTTGTTTTCACAATGCATCATACACTTTATCATCGTTTCATTCATGGGCGTCGCCAGAAATGTTTACAGGGGGTGGGGGTCGGGCAAATGATAAAAGTTGAATAGTAGATGAGTTTTATTATCACGAATGTAATTATACAATAATAAATAGGGAGACTCGATCCACTAAACGAGTGAATAACAGCACAACTATTTTCCATTATTTCTTTTGCACGTTTCGTTCAAGAAAAGGCTTTAAATTTTAGGGGGATTTTCTTTTTATAGAATGTGTTGTGTGATCTCTCACCTACAACTGTAATTATTAGAATTCTGAAAACTGTAAAATCATTTGTTGTTTGGATCAAATAGTAGAATATAACCTTGTTCTTGTATTTTTCACTCAATGTTCGAATACTAACAAAATTAACTTTATTTCTGTTCTTAACAGTAAGAGTAACAATCTTTCGGCTTTCTTGTATCTTTAAATGAAGAATGTCAATTTCCAGGGGGGTCTACCGACCCGTTCGACTCCCCCCCTTTCCGACGCCTATGGTTTCATGTATCCGACGTTAGGTAAATTGGGCCAAAGGAAGGATGTGTATAACCTCTGCCAATCCCCTTCCCCAGCGCCATGGTCCCAAAACTTGCTAACTTTCGTGTAACGTTAAGTAAGTGGAGACCATTAACTTTGGATTATGTTTCCATTAAATATATCAATGAAATTATTTAACTTCTACAACAAATGTCATTGATGTTAGAATACTGATGATGATGTACCATGATTGGCATACAAGAGGCGTGTTACAATAGAGACCGCATTTCTTTAAAGAAATAAATGAAACGTCTATTTTAATGATATTGAAACACAGATGCTACGCTACAGTAGTATTTTATGCTACTCTACAGTGTGTTATTGTACTTGATATTCTTGATGATATTGCTTTTTGTGAGTTATCAGTTCGTATACTGTTAATTACAATAAAAATGAAAATCTTGAAAAAATCGTTATGTAATAATCGAAAAATGTACACACAACAAATGTCTAATCTCTCGCTCTTTCTGACGTAAACAAACCAGAAGTATTTGACCAAAATAAACTAATTGGAGTAATTGCCAAATTATGTGAATAAATATAAACGAAAGAAGATATACGATAATGAGTAAGGTTAACTATTTACTTATTTATTGAACTCAACATGTACATACCTAATTTCAGAGCCCATATAAAGGATACATAGTCAATACAATTACATATATTTCTGTAATATATAGAGAGAAATTATATATATAAACACACACACACACACACACACACACACATATATATATATATATATATATATATATATACGTATATAAAATATATTTAAAATTATTTTATATATATATATACACACACACACTATATCACATCATTTCATTAGGAAATTTTGTCTTTAAGCTTATGTCATTGTGTTAATAGTGGCTTTACTGAGATCCCTTAGATTCATAGAAAAGATGTCAATGATCTTATTCTTGATTAGCAGTTTATTGTAACTAGTGCACATTCTCAACAATGGAGATTTCTTTTTAATTTCCGATCTAGCCTTCTTTATAAGAAAAACTTCATTCTTGAGTCTAGTTTTCGACGACGGGATTCGAAAATTTATCTGGCAGAGTAGATGTTCAGCATCTAGTTCGTGATTTAACAACTTCCACAAGAATACTATTTCCTGTAACGTCCTTCTACAACACAGCTTTGTAAACCGACGTTCATATGTGGGATAAACCTTCTGAAATGTGTATTTTAAAAATCTAAGAAATCTCTATTGGACTCTTTCAATTGCTTCACTGTACTTTGCTGTGTCTGTATTCCATATAACAGATGCATATTCGAGTTTTGGTCTTACATATGAATAATACAGAACTTTTGGTGTCTCTATACTCTTGAAATCCCTTCACGTTCTAAGAATAAACCCAAGTTTCATGAACGCTTCACTAATTATTTGTTCTACGTGTTTATTAAAAGTAAGATTTGAATAAAAAAATTACCCCTAAATCCTTGACTGTAAAATTTCTTGCTAGAGTATGGTTGTATATTTTATACTAAAATTCAACTGGGTTTTTATTTCGAGTATATATTACAAAATTGCATTTATTGATATTTATAGTTAAATCATTGTTTATTGTCTGATTTGGTGTTTTAAGTCAACTTTATGAACAGTAAGGCTAATCGGGACTGAACATACAGTTTAAAGTGGGATCCGAACAACTATGTATCTCCACCGGGAATCAAACCCGGGACCCCTTGTTTACAAGGCGACGACGCTACCACTACGCCATCGGAGAGGCCTTATTATTATTATTATTATTATTATTATTATTATTATTACGGTTATTATTATTTTGTTATTGTTGTTGTTACTACTTCTACTACTTTACAAATCATAAAATTCAAATTGAATTGAAATTACTTTGGCATTGTACACAAGTTCAGATTCGAGTCTACTATTTAGATAGAAATTGGATTCGCCTTGCTTCATTTCAATAAACATCTATCACTTTGTTGATGAACAGTTTTTGTCTTTTTGTACTTTATCAAAATGCACAGATATCAATTAGAGTCAGAGACCACTTAATCAACTGTCCTCCATGGTATCTCTGATCCATGTTTGTACGTGCCGAAGGGTACTGTAAAATAATAATAATAATAATAGTTGCTGTAACTTACGGTCTGCAAGTCATAGAACACAATATTTTTTGTAATAAAATATCTAAAATTTCGCCACTCGAATTACATTAACTCTTTCCAAGAATCTCAGGATGGGCAAGTGCACCCCTTGCCCCCTCCCCCCTTCTTGCATACCAGTGACAGCAACAAAGAGAAACGTCAGTAGTAGTAGTCAATATGTACCTTTGACAACAATTTTGATTTCTTGACCCCACGACCGCCAAACCCTCAAAAACTCACTTTCTCTCCACGTTCCACGCCTCATTTATTGCGCTGACGATGTTTCACGGCGCAAAAAAAGCCGTGATGAGTGAAAGATGAGCTCTCATCCTCTCATCCTCTCATCCTCTCATCCTTGAAGGATGAATGCATCTTATTGTAATTTTCCAAGTCCCGGTCAAATGTTTGTATATCGTGACCTTTGTAAACCTCTC
This sequence comes from Lepisma saccharinum, assembly GCF_977018435.1. Classification (NCBI taxonomy): domain Eukaryota; kingdom Metazoa; phylum Arthropoda; class Insecta; order Zygentoma; family Lepismatidae; genus Lepisma; species Lepisma saccharinum. The sequence goes on from NC_139237.1 coordinate 72,487,728, forward strand.
TCTTTCGGGAACGATGTGCCACACACACGCACACACACGCGCGCGTGTGTATCACTTTCTCCCCACGTTCCGCGCCTTATTTATTGCGCTGACGATGTTTCACGGCGCAGAAAAGCAGTGATGAGTGAAAGATGCACTCTCATCTTCTCATCCCCTCATCTTCTCATCCTCTCATCCTCTCATTCTCTCATCCTCTCATTCTCTCATCCTCTCATCCTCTCATCCTCTCATCCTTTGAAGGATGAATGCACCTTATCGTAATTTTCCAACCCCGGGGGACCAAAAATGTTTATATATCGTGACCTTTGTAAACCTCTCTCGGGGAACGATGTGCCACACGCGCGCGCCTGCCTCTTATTATTTCCGTATTGTGACACAAACAAACAAATAATTATTGTTGTTTTTTAGGATTCCTGGCCCCTATAACCTCGCCAGGGTGCGTGGTGCCCAACCAAAAAAAGTAAAAGGTTTTCTAACGGCTGCGGTTCTAGATAACCACACCTCTGTAGAGTTTCACGTGTTTTTTTTTTTCTCAAACTTCCATGAAACTCTACAGAGGACCTCCGTAATGCATGCAACGTGTGCTAACGACTCTAGTGTTATTTTGATGTTGTAATATTTTTGGATATAGAGTTTTATTGTGAGATATAGATAAAAATAATTATGTTTATTATAATATTTTCTTGATGAAGATGGAGAATATATGTGTGTGTGTTACAAATAAGGTTGCATGCTTTTTTTTCTAGTGTGTGTGTATGTGTTTTTGATGTTTCGACAGCATCTGAAACGATAAAAAAAGAAAGAATTTTATTGTTAATTTTCTTGTGTAAAAACAACAACAAATTTTTTTGTGCAAATTTTCTGATTTGTCTCTCGTGCTATAGTGCAAAAAAAGATATTGTAACTGATAACTAATGAAATTGATATTTGTAACTGATCTGAACTAGTGAAATTCGTATTGTGCTATTGTAACTGATTGTGCTAGTACAAAAAATTTCTTATTTGTGCAAGAAAAGATGTTAAAAAACTTGTTAAAACTGCTCTGTGACCCTCTCGTTCTTCACGTCGTAGGCGAAGGACTTCTCTGCAATCAGGATGACACTGCATAGGGTATCCTCGGGCAAGGCATCGTGGAACTCGCAGACGACCTTGATGTTGGTTCGATCGTTGACCACCACCTGCTTTCTCTTAGATGTGTTGATGACGGTCATGGGTCTCCGTGCTTTGAATTCGCTGGGCGTGTAGTACATGTCCACGCTTCCCTCGGTCACGCGTTTGTAAGCCGAGAACGCTTCGTAAAGTTTGAGGTAATCGTTTTTTGTCATGTCGAGGTTGTAATTCTCGCGCGGGAACACTTCGTTGCGTCCATTCTTCAGATAAATGTTCTTGATCTTGCAGTCGTCGAACTTGCTGGAATCTTTTTCCTGATTCTTGTCCCTCCCGGTCTGAAAGAGCACTACGACGAAATCTGGCATATCGAACTGTATGTTGTTGAACTGCGTCGTCACGTCGAATTCCATGTGACTTCCCGATGCCACCTTCTGTACGCACTGGTAACCGTGAAAGTGAATCGGCACCTGCGGACTTTTCAAGATCTCCGCTTTGTACTTGAGGGCGTAATTCGTTTCGTATTCCACCACCGGCATTCTCAATTCCATGCTCCGGATGACGCATTTTGCTGCTTCGGGTAAAGTGTTGGCTATCGGCGTGGTGCCGTCCGGACCCAAAGTAGCGTATCGCATCAGTGCGTTGTTGTCGTTGGCCGCTCTTCGAAACGTGATCCTCAGTCCTCCCTTCCACATGATCTCCTTGTAGTCCGAGAAGAAACCAGGCAGCAGACGCATGGGAAAGAGCACCGTGTGACTTCTCGTCGATATTTTGGTCCCGGCTTCGAATCCCCCGGCCTGGTAGTACGCTGCGTCCGTTTTGGATAATTTCAACGTTCCCACTGCCGTCGACGTGATGCCTGGATAATCTATTCTGTCGATGACGGTGTTGTGTTTCCTCACCTCCACCTGCGAGAACAGGTGAGGCACGAAGTTGTCCACGAGTATCAAGTTTGCTGCTGCGGGAAACGCGTCTCCGCTTTCCGTCTTCACCACGTCGAATTGAAGGTAGAGGTCCGCTCTGTGAGGATGAATGAAGCCGTCGCCTACGTCCAGGTCGTATTCGATCTCCCTGTTCGCTTCGTTCAGATTGGCGAACGTGCGACGGTTGGGAGGGAAAGATTGCAATTCGTAACTTTCGATTTGCTCCATTTTACATGTATGGTTATTTATTATATGTTGATCTCCACGATGGCCGTCGTAGTGGCACCTGCGAAATCCACCACGTCTCCTTTCTCGTTCGTCACCACCAACTCTATGTCGTCTATGCGGTTGCGACATACTGGAAAATAGATCGGCGAAGAGGGCGTGTAGATGATCGGTTCCATGAACTCGGAACTTGGTTTGAAAGTGGCTATGATTCCCGTCTGCTTGTGACTTCCTAATAATCCGTCCGAAGATTTCGTGATCATGCCTTCCGCCACGTTGCAGTGTACGTTCAGAGTCTCTATGGCCAAGAATTTAGGAATGTTGGTTGCTACGTGCTTGATGCCAGCTTCGAGTTTTGGGTGGTTGTTCTCGAAACCTAAAAGTTCTCCCATGGTGCCCAGGTCCACGGTCTCCGTCGCGGATAGGATTTCCACTCTGTGCGTGACCGAATTTTGAGAAAGGTACGTGCCTTTGGGTAATTGAGCTTGCAAAGTGGAAAGATTGTATTGTCCTGGCGTGACGACGATGTGTTCGCTTCCGACGCTAATTTTGTTGTTGTGCTGCGTGACGTTAGGTATGAGGTACATGCTGTAGAATGCACGCAGAGCCACGGATTTAGGATAGACGATGTCGTCGTGCAGCGTGAGTTTCAAGATTGAAGATTCGCTCGTGAGATGGAACACGCCCATCCTAGTGATGCTGTTTGAGGTTCCACAATGCTTTCTGGAAATCCTTGATCGTAGGGTTATTTATTTTAGAGAGAAACGCGAGCACGGAGAGGCAGAGATGACCGCAGTTCACGTCTCCGAAATTTTGAATGCGTTCGTCGTTGTAGTATATAGAGGTTTTGTTCGTTTTCAGATAATGAATTAAATTTGTAGGTGGAACACCTCCGAAAGAATCGAAAACGAATGCTTTATCATTGTCGTTTTTGTGGTAACATATCCAATGCGTGCCTGGATTTTCTTGACCGTCCAAGTTGACTACTCCGCATTCTCTTCTTTTAACGCTTGAAGGTAACGAGTCGGACATGAAAACTCCTCTGAAGTGTTTGATTTGTAACGGTTCGATCAGAGATTCAATGTCTCGGTTGGTGAGTGCTGTTGTTTCTTTTTTTAAACTTCTTCATCACGCCCTTCCCCCTTTCTTCTCCATGGCCAGGTTGTGACGTTTCTGTTCTTCCAATTCCGCCTTGTTCTTCTTCGAGTCGATGACGGTTTTCGCGATGGCGGCACTTCCGCCAGCCAAACTTCCAACGGCCCCCAATGCTGCTAGGATGGCCGGGATGCTGAATATGAAACCTCCGATCTTTTGCTGTTTCCGCGAACGCTGCAAGCGTCTCAATTGAGGTGTGCTGAGAAGTAATTTCATTCCGTGTCCTTTGCTCAAGCAAGAACGTTTCTTCTCGCGTTGTTTCTTGGTGAGTAACCCATCGAGGGCACCTAGATTTTTAAGATTGGAGTATGGTATCTGGTACACGACACCCTTGGGCTTCATGTTGATGCTCTATGTGTTATTTTCACGGTATGTTATTTATATATATATTCTGAGATTTTTTCTTGTGTAGTTTTTTTTTTACGGTATGTTATTTATATATAAATGTTCTGAGATTTTTTTTCAAGGCCTCGCAGTCGTTACACAAATTCTATTACGTGCTTCGTTTTCTTGCCAAGAAGTTCCTTTGTCCCCTTGTACACGATTCGAGTTTTGTTCTCGATTAAAATAGATAGCTTCTCGTCGGATAACATGTTAGCGTATCGATCTGGTAAAAATAGACTGTATTGTGCGTTGAGCAACAGGCGTACCTTGGGACCATACTGGGTAGAAACGATTGAACCGGAAGTTATCGTGTAAGGTTTGTCGACTTCCAATTCCCGAATTTTTACATACTCGACTGACAAATTTAGCATTTGTTTTAATGCTTGGAGATCACTCATTTTTTCAGTCGTCATATCAAAAAAAAAATTCAGAGTGTTAGAGAGAAATTTAATTGTTTTTTCACGATGTGTGTTATTTATATATACCGAAGATTATTTTTTTTCACGATGTGTGTTATTTATATATCAAGTTTTTTTTTTTTTTTGACACGTATATATATTATTATTTTTTTAACAGAGGAAGAAAGTCCGTGCTTCGGAAAACGCGATGATGTGCGTAATGATATCTTCCGTCTCCTGCTTAGACTTGCGCCAATCTACTGTGTACCGTCTTCTTTCCTGCCTTGCCTCGTGCAATTCATCTAACCTATCGTTTAATTTTTCCCCTGCAGCCAAAAGCAGAATGTTGAGATCACCGCACCTCAGGCCGCTGATCTCCCGAAGATGGTCCTTGAGAACTATTTCGCATCCCATGTGAAATGCCGGCGTCGTTTTAGCTATGATCACAAGTTTATTAACATCTCCGTTAACTACCTTTTTGAATATTTTAGATAGTAGTTCGTGCGGCAAATCAGTTATGCAAGCCATGTTTTTTTTTTACTGTATGTTATTTATATACCCCACCCCAATTTTTGTTTTGTGTTCATGGCGATGGTGGTACCCAGTGCGGCGACCCGTTCACCCAGCGATGCGTCTCTGCTCACGAACCTTTCGAAAGCTGCGTGCTCTAACTTTCTGTCTGCTTCGTGACGTGCATCCAGATCCGTCTGCGTGGTGTTGTAAGCGATGTCGTGATCTTTGCATGCGGCGTCCAACGGATTCACACCCTTGTCTCCTCTCTCCAATCTTTTCTCGAGTTTGGTACCCGGTCCGCAGTACTGGTAGCCAGGTAAATGCATCTCGAAAGGTAACTTGTTGATGATGTCGTTCACGAGTCCTTTTCCTTCGGCCACGTTCCAGAATCTCGGAGGTAGCGTGTTGATGATTTTGATCAGGTAACCTATGCCCTTGTCGTCGTTCACGATGAAGTTGGAAAGTTTCGTGCTGATCATGTCCACGATGCCAACCTTCTCGTTGTAGAAATTACGGTTGCCTGCATTCTCTTCGCCGGCTATCACCAACAATCGGTCCACGAGCTTCCTCACGTCGTCCACCCAAACGAATTCTTTGGGTAACGTGTTGTAGCGTTTGACGCCGCTGCCTGTTTTGACCTGGTTCCAAATCGGTTTGATGAGATTCCTGTACTTCTCGCCGCTGCTCGATTTCACCCTATTCTGCGAGGCATCGTTGTTCTGGTACAAGGCATCCGTCATGATCAAAATTTCCTTGTAACTCTGGTAATCTTCGTCGGTGTAATCTTTCGGCTGCTTTTTGGCAACGAGTTCCCACAGTCCCACCGTACCCGGATACCTGGTCCAACTATCCTTCTCGCCTAAATTAACTTTAATGTCGTTGCCTTCGAAGGTCACCTTCGATTTCCCAATCTTCCACACCACACCACCGCCTTCGTTGGTTTCCATGCTAGGATACAAACCGAACACTTCATCCTTGTCGAATTTCCCCGTACTCAGGTAGTCTCGTGCCAAAGGTCCCAACTCGATCTTATCCGAAGACGACGTGCTACCAATGGCTCGACGTCGTGCCGGTGCATCCTTCAGTTCGAACGGTGTCGAAGGAATGCTCGAAATGGGCGTGGGTACAGCGTAACTTTTAGCTGCGAGCGGTACGAGTTCGTTGATCAAATTTTTATTTTGTTCCGTGACACTTTTTTCTGATGGCATCGATCACGGGTTGATCCTGACGTTTCTTCTCTTCGTAGAACCCGCGATTCTCGGATTTCCAACCTTTGAAGCGTTTCGCGAGGTAATCGCGGAGCTTGAGATTTTCCTCTTCGATTTTTCGTTTCGTCATGACGTTTATTTATATACGTCGTTTCTCACAACGTTGCAACGTTTAGAAAGTCGTTGATTTTGTTTCTGTATTTTCCGTCGTTGGGTTTCCTCGTCATGTCGATCGTCGCGAATCCGAAATCGTCACCGTTCCAGCAAGTAGAGCAGCAGCGTTCCGAAAATTGATTGTAGTTCATGTCTCCGCCTACGTAGTCATCGTACGCGTGCTTGAGGTTGGTGTGATCTTGACGAAACAAACATATGAAATTAGCGTTGTCGCGTACTAACTGTTTTGGAATTTTGGAAAACGTTTGAGCTAGGTAGAAGCAATCCATTCCTTTGTGACGACCTTGCGTGAAAAAGTTGCGAATTTCATTTTGATTTTCCAGGATGGCGTCGTCGAACACGACGACTGAATTTTCACGACAATCGTCGAGTGGTTTTATTTCCGAAGCGAACGTTGCAATGTCCAGACCATCGTACACTTTCATCAGTTGCTGGTATTTGGATTGCTCCAAACTTTTCGAGAACACGTACAGGTGCCTGTTCTTCCAATCTAACCAATTCGGTGCGAGGAGAAAATTGTCCACGAGCAGTGTCGTTTTCCCACACCCCGAAGGACCTACGATCAGACAGCGGATGCTGTCGGGAAGCAACTCGCCGTTCTTTTTTATTCTCGTTTGACTTTCCGGATCCGGTAGACGCTTCACCACGTTCCACGTACTCACAAGATCACTTCGTTCGCGTCGATCCAACTCTTTTCCGGAAGTCCCAGCCATTTGACAAACAGTTTGTCACCTTTCCTACGCAATACTTTCTCGATGAGGTACGTGTCGGGGTGTTTCGTTTTAGAGAGTTCCTCTTCGTAAAATCTTCCTTTCAAAATCTCGCCGCTACTATCTTTTATTATATACGTGTGTCGGTTTCCGGGTAGAACTCGAACCACGGTAAAAAGTTCTGTGCTCCAATTTTTTGTGAATCCCTTCTCGAAGGTGCGTTTGAATTTGCTGATCCTCACCTGGTCTCCAATTTTGTATTTAGCTTTTTTTGTCGTGGGTGTGTACTTTCGACAGTAAACTGTAGAAATTAAACGCTGCTCGTCGGACTTGGTAACGTCGGCTGGCTTCATGCCTATCGTTCTGTGTACCGTATCATTATAGGTGTCGACGAGTTCCGGCAGGATGTCGACCCATTTGTAATTTCCCCGAAGCGTGAATCGTTTCCACATGTGAGTTTTCAAGGTTCGATTGAATCTTTCCACGATGCTGGCTTTGATGTGACTGAAGGTCGAATAATGTTGAATGTCATGTTTTTGAATAAACTTTTGGAATACAGCGTTGTAAAATTCCTTCCCCTTGTCTGTTTGCAGAAACCGTGGTCGTCTGCCACCGCTTTCGCGAAAAATTGTCTTGAATGCTTCCGTGACGCATGTTCCCGTTTTCGCCTTCAAAGGTAGAGCCCATGCGAATTTCGAAAATGTGTCTATGACGGTGAGGAGGTACTTGTTGCTCTTGTTCAATTTATGTACGTTTTTCAAATTGCCGCTACTCATCTCCACGAGGTCACTTTGCCAGAGGTCGTCTATGCCCTTGGTTACCACAGCCAAACGTTCGTAGTTACGGCGTGCAGGTTTATGCAATTCTTCGACGATGGCTTGCCTAGACATTTTTTTTTAGAGATTACGTTTCAAGAGAAGCACAAGCGTGATGGGATTCAAAGAGGGTGGTACCTCGCTCGTGTTTTGAATGATCAGCTTATCGCCGGCACTCACGTCGAAAACGGTAAGATCTTCGTCTTCGTGTATTTCATATATGTTGCGCGTTTCGTTCCAACGTGCCAGAGGAATGTTTCCTGCTTTCTGGACACCACGATTCGATATCAAAGTCATGGTAGGAACGCTAGCTTTTCTACCGTGAGACCAGTACGAAAATTCGTTTATCTGAATCGTGCCATCGAGGAGAAACTTGTAGTACGGATGATAAGGATGTAACATGTACAGTTTGTTACCTTCAACGAACGTGGAGATTCTCTGTTGATTGGGTACGCTGTTGATTTCGATGGCTTGCAGAGAATGCAGTTTAGCGAATTTAGTGTCGACGCCGAGCAGATTACTGTGAACGTGTCCGAGTTTATTTTCGATGGGCAGCAAATGCTCGACTATGGTATCCGTTACGGCAGACAACGACGGTTTGATTTTCACTTCCACGTTCAACTGCTTGTAGTTTTCGTTGAGTTCTTGTAACTTGGCACCGAAAGAAGCCAGCGTCGATTCCTGCGTGGATTCCAGCACTCCGACTTGATCTCTGATGTTGACGACGATGTTCTGAAGGTTCTCGACTTGATTCAATTTCGAGCTCTTCTCAGTAAGATCGTTCACGATGCTTCGCATCTCTGTAAACTGCGTGTGAAGGTCGGCGACGCTCTGCGAAGTGGGCAGCGTCGACACCAGCGAACTAATTTCGTCTCGAATCTGTTCCACGTTCGCCGTTTCCGTTTCTAGTCGTTTCAGCATTCGAGATATGTTTCTTTTCAAAGCGTGCAATTCTTTGGAGGTGGGGAGATTGGCCACCCTACTCTCGAGATCGCTCAATGAACTTTTGATGTCGCTCGATTCGGATAGTGCCGTCACCGCCGTTTTCAATTTTTCCAAATCTTCGCTCGAAGGCACGCTCGTCCGTAACGATTCCAAGTCACCCTGTATGTTGTCCAGTACGTGATGAAAATGAGCAAGATTGGATTCGACGTTTAAATTTTCTAAATATTCGATTTTATGCTGAACCGTGCTCAACGTGTCTTGTATGCTCGTCAGCGCGCTCGCTTCAGCGTGAATATTTTTAATTTCTTCGTTGATCAACTCCAGTGACGCCTGAAGCGTAGCGATGGTGGTTTGAATGTGTTCGAAATCTTGATACGCCTCCAATTGAATTTTTATGTTCGCGACGCTTTTACCGATGACCTGCAGTTCGTCCGACGATGGTAGGTTCGTCATGGTATCTTCCAAAGTCTGTAACTTGGATTTGATTTCTTCCAACGTGCCGGTGAATTCTTCTTGTAATTTGGAAACGACGACATGCAAGCGTTCTGCGTCTATATCGTTCACGACGGTTTGAAGTTCAGAGAAATTCTTTTCTATTGCGGAAGTTCGTTCTTTGATTTCGAGTTTCAGTTTTTCCAAATCTTCATTTTTCGATTGAAATTGCTGTAATTTGGCCAAATCATTTTGAAGCGAATCCACGCTCAACTGTATATTTTGAACGTTGTCGTAAGAAGGTACGTCGACATAATTTTTTATCAGCGTCTTCAGTTCGGAATCGATTTTCAGAATGGGGTCGAGACATTGCGTTTGGAGCGTAGCGATTTCCGACTCTAAACTTTTGTTTAAGGTTTCCTGCAAAGCGATCAAATCGGTCCTCAACTTCTTAACTCGAATGTCCAACATGAGAATCTCTTCTGCGTGGTCTACACGCTTGGTGTTGCCGAAAATGTCGTTAGGCATTTTTGGTTAGCGGTTATTTATAATAGGATAGACGATTCGTAATTCTACGAAGAGAGGAATAAGTTTGTCGTAATCTCCGAGGAGTTCCATGTAAAGATAATCTCCTGCAGACACATCGTACGTAATGTTAGAAAGCATCTTGTCGTGCTTGATTCGAAAAATGTTCTTGCCAGTAGAAATTTTGATTTCGCCTACGTTTTCCGGATTCACGGTGATCCGAAGTTTCCCGTCGATCGGAATTTCGTAGAAATGTAAATTGTTATTGAAGACGTAAAACATCTTGCCCACATCGTCGTCCAATTTCGTCCAAATACTGTTGAGGTGAACGATCAGTAGACCGTTGAGTTTGGATAACATGGAAGGTAAGAGGTTATTGGAATTTGGTGGTGCACTTTCCATGTTGATCTGTTTCCGGAAACCAAAAAGATTCATTGTCCTTGTTAGTTATTTAAATTTTCTATATGCTGTGCCCCTTTGTAGATCGAATAAATAGAAGAGAAGATTTTATCTACGGCGATGCAATTCAAAAACTCGAACGTGTAATTATGTCATTAGATCAGGATGAAGAAGAAAAAAATAAGAGTTGAATTTAATGAGGCCTCGTTTAGAGCGAGCTTAACGGCATAATAACAACTTCCAACTTTTCATTCCCCGAGGGCTCCTCTTTTCCTCCATATGTTTTTGAAGAATGCCAAAAGACACAGCGGACTTCATGGCTATGGGGTTACGGTTAACACACGTCACATTTATCACTTCCATTACAGTGGCCCCACTCTCTCGTGTGGATTTGACAATCGAGAACACGTAACTTGTTGTCTCTGGCATCCAATGCGACCTTGGTTACGCGCGTCGTGTACAGTTCGTGTAATTTATTCGCAATGCGATGATCTGTGCTGAGTTGTCTTTTACCTTGAAACAGGCATTCTTTGTAGTCTTTCATGCTAAATTTGCTGGTACTTATTTTTCCTACCCCTTTCGCTTTCTTGATCTCTTTTTCTTCTGCAATCTTGACGCAGTACATTTTGGCACGAAGCCCCGCAAATTCGCTGATGTAATTACCAGCCGTTTCATCTTTGAACTTTCCTATGGTCATTTTATTTTCTATCGAATGCAAGTGATGGCCTGATGGTAAGTTGCTAAAATCAAAAAGATGCTTCATCGAACTCAGATCATGTTCGAGGCTTGGTGTTTGGATTAGAAAAATGAAGCTATCCGTATCAATGTAACATATTTGGATGTTATCTCCATAAAAAGGTTGAAACTGATCGTAGTACGATTGGTACATGTGCAATTTTGATAGTTCAAGGACGGTGGCACCTATGGCAATCGGCTTGTTGAGCATCACTTGCTTCTTGTTCTTCTCGACGAATACTAGATTCTCGTCGAAAATGGTGAAGTTTCTGAAGTAGGGAGACGCGACAATCTTCTCAAATTTCTTTTCGTCCGTGACCAACGTTGCGTCGATGTAATTACGCACGTTCTCCATCGTCTTGCCGTAGATGGCGTTATTGAACAGATCCTTGTCTGCAGGCGATGTCGATTGCGCTCTGCGTCGCGTGTTCTCGGCTATGTACGGTTCGAGCCACCTACTCTGTCGGAACTTCAATCCTCTATGTACTTTCTTCAGCTGCAAGCCGTGACTCACGTAAAATTGGAGGAGTCGGTAGTGCAGAACGTAATTCCGCTTGTTCTCCATGCTTAGTATTAGTTTTGGCTCCGATCCTCCAGGTGGCTTCTCTTTGGTGGGGGCCAGGGCCAATCCGCGATGTTTCTCGTGAAGCGTTTCGGGATAATCGAGATCCACTTCCAAGAAACAGCCCCATTCGTTATCTTCGCTCCAGTTGAGAAAATCCTCGCAGGAGAGTTCCTCTTCGGTCATCCACGCGTAGTCGCTGATGGGAAGACACTGGGACATGGAGTGGCCATACAAGTTGTTGACATCCCAGTAGACGATGTAGGTGTTGGTCTTCGATGCATCGTAACCAGGTGTATGAGGGTTATTTGCCTGGGCATGGCGTCGAGGACATTGGACGATGCCACCGCGTATCGCACTCTCCATGAAGGCATACTGTTCCTTCTCTGCGATGAGTCCCAGTTCCACGTTGGTGTATTTCATCATCGATTCCCAAGTCAATCCCGGCGTCGTGAAGAAATACGCAGGATCCAACTTGTAGATCGAGATGCATCTCTTGCGAAACGATTCGAAAATGTCCATGAGAAGAGTCACGACCAATTTGAGATAGAGATCGTGATAATCACGAAAAGTTTGGCAATTGAAGGCTGTCCACACACTACGAGCGTGTTCGTAGTCCTCTTCGGAACAGACGTCCTCCGTGAGATGAGAATAAAATGCCTCCCGGGGTGGATGTTCCGCCTCGTCAAATTTGTCGAAATCGTTGACGTACTCGTAGGGGTAGACGCCCTTGCGACGCAACAGATTCAAATTCTCATCTCTCCCCGAAAAACATTTTTGTTTGGTGGCCACAAGATCTTCGTCGCCAAGTTGAGCTGCAAGAGTAGCGAGGCTGGAGGACAGGAAATTGTAAGAGTCCAGGATTCTAACTTCCACACTTCCTCCTTCTTCGAGAGGGATCCACACTCTCACTGTAATATACTTCTCGCTCGTTCTCGGAATGATGCTGATTCGAGTTGTTATGTTGTAGAGCTCTTTGACGAACAGATGCGTATCGTATTTTTCCGTGTAATGCAGAAACACGGCAACAAAATGCGACTCCTTAATTTTAAGATTGCACGAATTACAGATGGTGCTCAGGAATAATCCATTCTGGTGGTCATGGTGTACGACCTTGTGATTTTCGGGGGGTGAAAGTCTGGTTACACTCCGCGCATCTTGTCGCCGTGTCATGTCTCCGCTGTTGTTCCGTCGTGAGAGCAGGTGGAGAAACGTAAGAGCCTTTCAGGCTGGGTGCAAGTTCTCTCGCGCATTCCGCTATCTTCTTAACAAAATGTTTTGCCGCATCGGGTCCGCAATACAAGATGACATCATTTAATTTTTCTCCGTAGATGGAGAAACTGCAAGGCTCGTGGTGAAAAATTTGGATTGTGCTTGAGGTAGAGGGATCAGGGTTGCAAGACGTCATGGGAACTTGGAAGCTTTCAAAGTCGGCATAAAAAACGACGGGATGGTGGAGAAGAGCCTGGTGTTTCTGAAATTTCATCTTGGTTCCGGGTTCCGGCATGACATCTTCGGGTTCTGCATTCACGGAACCAAAACACTTGTGCTGTTCTCTCATCTTCTTTCCCACGCGAAAAGTTCTCAAGCATCGATCGCAAATTTCGATCTTATCGTGATGCTTGCTGATCTGTCTTCCTACTAATCGTGAGAAATTCCGTATCAAACTGTAACGGCCATCTACAAGCAAGAGTCGAATTACATTATTCTGGCTTCTCGCAGGTCTTAACACACGAATGTTGTCGCAATCGTCAACCCCAAACACAAAAATATCGATATCTTCTTTTTTTTCCTCTCTATAGTTTTTTAAAAATTGATCGATCTCATTCACGGGCACAGGATAGGAAATTCCTCGCATGACATTCTTGTATTTCCCCTCGTATCGTCTGTAATTGGACAGGCGTTGGGGGTTAACATTATTAGCTGGGTGTAATGCGGCGATGACAGACCATAGGAAACTCTTCTCATCATTACTTTGTATGTTTAACACTGCATTTTGCTTTTTTTTTTTGCTTGTTTTTTTGAGCGCTACGTAAGGGTTTGAAATTGCACACTCGAAGCTGTAACGTGTGGCTGCGACCGCAAAGGGTCCATCCACTTCCTCTACCTTCAAACTCTTCTTGTTTTTGTGTCAGGTGCTCAAATAGCCGTGTCACTATCTCGTCCAGATCCTTGTGATTGCCCTCATGCAAGTCTTCACACCCTACGTAAAAGCTGAAAGTGCTTGTCTTGGATGAGACAACTTTCTCATACATGAGGGTCAAGACGAGATGAATTTTAATTGAAACATTGACGAGGCAATCACGTAATTGATCAACTACCAGAGATTTCACATTGTCGAGGAAGGTGCTCGAGTCACATTTTTCGTCACCTCCAGATTTATACGTCATGATGCGTGCACTTTTATTCAAAGCACCGCCTTCATGCGCATCAATGCGAGATTTCTTTGCCGGGGGGCGACATCATGTTCAGGTAGACGACATTTTTTCAAATGCCTGGCAATATTGGGTTTAGAAATTAATTTTTCACAGTTACGACATGCCACTTTCCCGCAAAAACCGGAGGGACCTGGTTGCGGTTCCATTTTTTTCTCTGATATTTATATATACAGAGAAATTTTTTGGGGGGGAGGGGGGTTGTGGTGGTGGTAGGGGAAAGCGCACTGAAACAGAAGGAAAAAAAATAGATAAAAAAAGCTGAAAAGTGCTAGATATTTTTTCCTTACACAAAAATGCATATATATATTAGACGCGAACAGTGTGTGCACTGTTGTAGGAGGTGTGTGTCAATTTTTATGACGCCTCTTAATATGTGCGTGTGTGTGTGTCAGACGCAAAACAAAAGAAATATATATCGTGAAAACAAAATAAAACACACTTGAAAAGAAAACTTACCTTTCAAGAGAGATAGAGAGACTTCAAAAAACTTGTAGCTCACTAAAACTTCCACGATGATATATGTATACTGTCAGACAAACAATTAAGAATACTGAACTGCCACAATTGACGTTCACCTTTCAAGAAAGGTAGAGAGACTTCAAAATAAAACTTGTAGCTCACTAAAACTTCCACGATGATATATATGTATACTATCAGACAAACAATTAAGAATACTGAACTGCCACGATTGAGGTTCACTATGATAATGATGTACAAAAAGAGAAACTGGTGTGTTATATAGGAACGGGGAGTTTGTTGCCGTTTGTGGTTGCCGAGGGTGGAGTCGTCCACTGCGGAAGCGGATGGCAATAAACACCGTTGACAGTTCCACCTTATGCGTGTTTGTCATGGTATTCGATCATTTTTCCTCAACCAGATTCACTTCGGGCGGAAGCAGATGCGAGATGATTAGGTTCGGGGAGTTTGTTGCCGTTTGTGGTTGCCGAGGGTGGAGTCGTCCACTGCGGAAGCGGATGGCAATAAACACCGTTGACAGTTCCACCTTATGCGTGTTTATCATGGTATTCGATCATTTTTCCTCAACCAGATTCACTTCGGGCGGAAGCAGATGCGAGATGATTAGGTTCGGGGAGTTTGTTGTCGTTTGTGGTTGCCGAGGGTGAAGTCGTCCACTGCGGAAGCGGATGGTAATAAACACCGTTGACAGTTCCACCTTATGCGTGTTTGTCATGGTATTCAATCATTTTTCCTCAACCAGATTCACTTCGGGCGGAAGCAGATGCGAGATGATTAGGTTCGGGGAGTTTGTTGCCGTTTGTGGTTGCCGAGGGTGGAGTCGTCCACTGCGGAAGCGGATGGCAATAAACACCGTTGAGGTTTCGTATAGGATTATCGATTTATGTTTCATGGAATAATCTACGTAAGATTCCAGCATTGAGAACAAACAACGTTGATTGAATTTTTGGCAGCATTTGCAATACAAATCCAAACTCGTGACGATTTTCGCCTCCACGCACCCTGGCGAGGTTATAGGGGCCAGGAATCCTAAAAAACAACAATTATTATTTGTTTGTTTGTGTCACAATACGGAAATAATAAGAGGCAGGCGCGCGCGTGTGGCACATCGTTCCCCGAGAGAGGTTTACAAAGGTCACGATATATAAACATTTTTGGTCCCCCGGGGTTGGAAAATTACGATAAGATGCATTCATCCTTCAAAGGATGAGAGGATGAGAAGATGAGAGGATGAGAAAATGAGAGGATGAGAGAATGAGAGGATGAGAGGATGAGAGGATGAGAAGATGAGGGGATGAGAAGATGAGAGTGCATCTTTCACTCATCACTGCTTTTCTGCGCCGTGAAACATCGTCAGCGCAATAAATAAGGCGCGGAACGTGTAGAGAGTGATACACACGCGCGCGTGTGTGTGCGTGTGTGTGGCACATCGTTCCCGAAAGAGAGAGGTTTACAAAGGTCACGATATACAAACATTTGACCGGGACTTGGAAAATTACAATAAGATGCATTCATCCTTCAAGGATGAGAGGATGAGAGGATGAGAGGATGAGAGGATGAGAGCTCATCTTTCACTCATCACGGCTTTTTTTGCGCCGTGAAACATCGTCAGCGCAATAAATGAGGCGTGGAACGTGGAGAGAAAGTGAGTTTTTGAGGGTTTGGCGGTCGTGGGGTCAAGAAATCAAAATTGTTGTCAAAGGTACATATTGACAACTACTGTCAGTCAGGGGAACAGTAAGAAAAGTAAAGTGGGAGAGAAATTTAGAGAAAAGATGCCGTGACAAGGACGAAGAAAGGGAGAAATATAAGATAACGATAAAGAGAGAGAAAGAGGCACGAAAGCAGAGAGGGATCAAATAGAGGAAAGACGGGATGAAAGGGGAATGTGGACAAATTAAGAGATGTGATTGCAGGGGGCGAGAGAGAAAGAAGTATAACAGGGTAAAAAGAGAGAAGAGAAAGTGAATGGAATTGAATTTGAATTTTAGTTTTAAGTTCACTTTATGCACGTATAGGCAGGCACGTAGCCAGCGGCGGTTGGGGGGGGGGATGAAACCCCCAGAAATCCAACAAATATATAATCTAAATAGTGCATAGTGGTAATTGTTTTACTTCCTTATCAGGATTAAACAACCTGTATAATAATAATAATTCATTTTATTTAGCTGCTCTACCACCTGTCCTTTGTCATGAGCTACACAAGAAAATATAAATCCTATAATACACAATAATACACATGAATACAGATAGAAACAATAATTTAATTTCTCATACCTACATTACAAATATGCTCATAATAGTAATTGCAGTCATAAAATAATACAAATCTGAAGAAAAATTTTAAAAAATGACAGAAATGTAGAAAAATATGGGTAGAGAAAAACTTAGTAAAAATGCAAATGTGAAGGTTAACATAAGGTTGCCTTTGAGTAAAAATAATGTAAATATAGTAATAAAATATCAATAGTTACAGTTATAGAATACGTGTTAAGTCGTAATATACCTTTAGGGATTCTATCCCACCTCACTTTTTCAACTTTAGATGGCGGCTGCTGATAAGGGATGAGCGCCCGAAATAAAATGGGCCTGCAAATAGGCTAATCGGGACTTTATCTACAGAAAGTGAAAGGAAAAACACTGTGGAAAGAGGGGGAGATTAAGAATGAGATAAAATCAGAAAGAAAGAGATAAATGCGATAAACAAAGAGAGAGAGAGGCAGAGGGTAGGGAGTACTTCTAGGCACTAATACGTATACCAAAATGTACACCATGCAAAAAGCCTACTTTGGGAACTCGACTTTGTTAAGGTTTTTGAGTTAAAATTGCAATATACTTTGTACAGGGACGGCGCAAGAGGGAACGTTGCTGTTCCCTCTCCCACCCAACAATTTTTATTTTACGTTGCTTTTCTTCCACCTTGGCGAATCGCGATGACGGGTATGATTGATGATTAGACGAAATTGATGATGGCACACGAAAAAGACCACCCATGCCCAGGCCAGGACTCGAACCCGGAGTGACGCGCAAGACCCCAGCCGGCCCAGTCAACAAGGAAAATTGGATAAATAAATGCTCATTTCGGCCGAATATCCATTTTCTTTTTGTCTTCAATGTAACTGCCCTTCAGAATAGATCGTTGCCCTTCATTCTTGGTCAGCGTCACTCACTTAGGAGCCATCATACCGCTGAAGCATATCGGATACCACTTCAAATTGTAGGCACGTTCCCGATTATTCTATCTGAGCATAAAATAAATATTTTTTAAAAAAATGGACACCAGAAAGAACTCGCTTCATAATGATTATTTCAAACTTTTCTGGCGGTAATCCACTAATATTCAAATCCTTGATGAAATTAGAAGGAAAAAATGATAAAATATTTATTCATATGGAAGATACTTTGAATTCTCTGATTCCCGTCTTTCGACTGGCGTTTTGTCTCGAAATAAGGACAACGCTAGCTTGCAAGCTGCTTCCAATTACGCAGGTCATGACCATGGCGAAGAAAATACGTCTATCGTGCTAAATCCAGGACGTCTGGTCACTGAAAATTAGGGGAACTAGAGTTAAGGCTTAAACTAGGACGAACAGCTGTTAACCTCGACTCCACCAATTGCTCTGACTGGTGCTGCAGTTGCGCTGGATTCCGCAATTGAATAATGAACAGTGGGTTTCGTTAAATTAGGAAAGCAAGGTCAGAGTGGAAACCGTGTGTGTTTAAGGGAGTTTAAACTTCGTGACATAGGCGCCGACTCCATGGGGCTTGCGGGGGCTCCAGTCCCTCAAATAATTTTGCTTAAGAGGATCTAATGTATTATTTTGCTTCTCTTGTAAAGATTATTCTGAATTGTGCAACATGAACTTAACTTTAAATACACATTTGAAATATTCTAGACCATCAACTTTGGTGGGCAGAGACCGCTAAACCATCAACTTTGGGGCGGGGGGGGGGGGTGCTATGACCGGAGACAGCAAAACACATGACTCATTACTATATATTAAGTATATAATTATGAGTATTGTTAACATTTTTACTAAAAAGAGTTTCAAAATAACGAGGTGATATGAGAATTATACCAGTATGTTGTTTAGTGAATTCTGAACAATTTGAGGTCGAAAACACGACTTTCAGGCAATATTAATATGTACGATATTTAGTTATCCTCGAAATCTCTTCCTCTAGTCCAAAGAATAAGGAGAAAATGATTCGAAAGTCTTTGAGTTTATTTAACACTGGCTTGCAGTAAAGTACGCAAGGAAAGCTTATGAAAAGTCTGTATTGCGAAAGCGGGAAGGAATTATTGCTAAAGCACGGCGTGCTATGTGTTTTTAATTATTGCAAAATTAAATTTAAAAAGTGAAATATTGTAGCAAAAACAAAAAAGTAAAACTAATTTTCCTGCGATTTGTGTTAGCATTTACGTAAATAATTAAATAAAACCGTTAAATATTGTAAATATTTGTTAATTTTATGTGTAGGCCTACGTCAACACTAAGGTTATTTGCATCCGTCACATGTCCTTTCTTTACAAGTCTGTTGCGGACATTAAAACACCCCCATGCCTTCGCCGGGACTAGGGATGGCCAGATCCGGATCCTCGCGGATCCGAAATCCGGATCCGGTTGGTTCCGGATCCTAAGGATCAGGATCCAAAAAAATTTCGGATCCGGTATTTTCAGATCCGGATCCGGATCCGGTACTTTCGGATTGATTTACTTTCGGATCCGGATCCAGAACTTTCAGATCCGGATCCGTTTTGCCATCCCAGATGCGCTTCTTTGGAAAGTAAGAATCTGCTTATACCATATTGTTACCTGCTAATACACACATATATATATATAATATATATACACATATATATATGGTGTGTGTGCGCGCGTGCTCGATTTGTAATTAATTAATACACTTACAAGGGAGGTCTAAGTCTCCCCCTCCGATTTCCATGAAACTTGGCAGGTGCATAGAGCCCCCCCTCCTCCTCAAATGTCAAGATGAGGAGAAATTGAAGTGGGGATGTGACACCGAAACCACGTTAATATGGCATACGAAGAAACAGGGGGCGTAGGGCCTCTCTATACACCTGTCAAATTTCATGGAAATCGGAGGGGGACAAGGGGTCAGATTATCCCCACGTCAATTTGTCCTCATCTTGACATTTGAGGCGGGTTTTGCCCCCTAAAACAGTTTCTCAGCTGAAACAAAAAAACACGTATTTCTTCCTTTGGGCCCCTCAATACACCTGCCACGTTTCATGGAAATCGGAGGGGAACACAGGAGTCAGATCCCCACTTCAATTTGTCCTCATCTTGACATTTGAGGGGAGGTTGCTCCCTAGAACAGATTTTTTGCCGAAACAAAAAAAAAAACGTATTTCTTCATTAGGGCCCGTTTATACACACACCTGCCAAGTATCATGGAAATCGGAGGGGGACACAGGGGTCAGATCCCCACTTCAATTTGTCCTCATCTTGATTGATTGATTGATTGATTTAATTTATTTTACTTCGCGTTTTGTGCCTCTTGGCTAATTTGCGAAGATGGGGATGAGTGATGAAATGATGAAATTGATGAATGGACATTCACAAACAACCAAGCCCGACCAGGATTCGAACCCGGGACCCTTGGCACCGCAGCGCGATGTGCTAACCACTCGGCCACAGGGTCGGGCTGTCCTCATCTTGACAATTGAGTGGGTTTTGCCCTGTAAGACCGTTTTTTAGCTGAAACAAAAAAACACATATTTCTTCCTTTGGGCCCCACTATACACCTGCCAAGTTTCATGGAAATCGGAGGGACACAGGGGTCAAATGTCCACTTAAATTTGTCCTCATATTGAAATTTGAGGGGGGGTTGCCCCTAAAACATTTTTTTTGCCGAAACAAAAAAAAAACACGTATTTCTTCCTTTGGGCCCCTCTATACACCTGCCAAGTTTCATGCAAATCGGAGGGGGACACAGGGGTCAGATCCCCACTTCAATTTGTCCTTATCTTGAATGATTGTTTGATTGATTTAGTTTATTTTACTTCGCGTTTTGTGCCTCTTGGCTAATTTGCGAAGATGGGGATGAGTGATGAAATGATGAAGTTGATGAATGGACATTCACAAACAACCATACCCGACCTGGATTCGAACCCGGGACCCTTGGCGTCGCAGCGCGATGTGCTAACCACTCGGCCACAGGGTCGGGCTCCTCATCTTGACATTTGAGGGGATTTTGCCCCCTAAAACAGTTTTTCGCTGAAACAAGAAAACACGTATTTCTTCCTTTGGGTCCCTCTATACACCTGCCAAGTTTCATGGAAATCGGAGGGACACAGGGGTCAGGTCCTCACTTCAATTTGTCCTCTTCTTGACATTTGAGGGAGTTTTAACCCTAAAACCGTTTTTTAGCTGAAACCAAAAAAAAACACGTATTTCTTCCTTTGGCCCCGTTTATACACACACCTGCCAAGTATCATGGAAATCGGAGGGGGACACAGGGGTCAGATCCTCATTTCAATTTGTCCTCATTTTGATATTTGAGGGGGTTTTGCCCCCTAAAACAGTTTTTTTGCTGAAACAAAAAAACACGTATTTCTTCCATTGGGCCCCACTATACACCTGCCAAGTTTCATGGAAATCGGAGGGACAGAGGGGTCAGATCCCCACTTCAATTTGTACTCATCTTGACATTTGAGGGGTTTTTAACCCTAAAACAGTTTTTAGCTGAAACAAAAAAAACAAAACACGTATTTCTTCCTTTGGGCCCGTTTATACACACACCTGCCAAGTATCATGGAAATCGGAGGGGGACACAGGGGTCAGATCCCCACTTCAATTTGTCCTCATCTTGATTGATTGATTGATTGATTTAATTTATTTTACTTCGCGTTTTGTGCCTCTTGGCTAATTTGCGAAGATGGGGATGAGTGATGAAATGATGAAATTGATGAATGGACATTCACAAACAACCATACCCGACCGGGATTCGAACCCGGGACCCTTGGCGTCGCAGCGCGATGTGCTAACCACTCGGCCACAGGGTCGGGCTCCTCATCTTGACATTTGAGGGGATTTTGCCCCCTAAAACAGTTTTTCGCTGAAACAAGAAAACACGTATTTCTTCCTTTGGGTCCCTCTATACACCTGCCAAGTTTCATGGAACTCGGAGGGACACAGGGGTCAGGTCCTCACTTCAATTTGTCCTCTTCTTGACATTTGAGGGAGTTTTAACCCTAAAACCGTTTTTTAGCTGAAACCAAAAAAAAACACGTATTTCTTCCTTTGGCCCCGTTTATACACACACCTGCCAAGTATCATGGAAATCGGAGGGGGACACAGGGGTCAGATCCTCATTTCAATTTGTCCTCATTTTGATATTTGAGGGGGTTTTGCCCCCTAAAACAGTTTTTTAGCTGAAACAAAAAACACGTATTTCTTCCATTGGGCCCCTCTATACACCTGCCAAGTTTCATGGAAATCGGAGGGACAGAGGGGTCAGATCCCCACTTCAATTTGTACTCATCTTGACATTTGAGGGGTTTTTAACCCTAAAACAGTTTTTAGCTGAAACAAAAAAAACAAAACACGTATTTCTTCCTTTGGGCCCGTTTATACACACACCTGCCAAGTATCATGGAAATCGGAGGGGGACACAGGGGTCAGATCCCCACTTCAATTTGTCCTCATCTTGATTGATTGATTGATTGATTTAATTTATTTTACTTCGCGTTTTGTGCCTCTTGGCTAATTTGCGAAGATGGGGATGAGTGATGAAATGATGAAATTGATGAATGGACATTCACAAACAACCATACCCGACCGGGATTCGAACCCGGGACCCTTGGCGTCGCAGCGCGATGTGCTAACCACTCGGCCACAGGGTCGGGCTCCTCATCTTGACATTTGAGGGGATTTTGCCCCCTAAAACAGTTTTTCGCTGAAACAAGAAAACACGTATTTCTTCCTTTGGGTCCCTCTATACACCTGCCAAGTTTCATGGAAATCGGAGGGACACAGGGGTCAGGTCCTCACTTCAATTTGTCCTCTTCTTGACATTTGAGGGAGTTTTAACCCTAAAACCGTTTTTTAGCTGAAACCAAAAAAAAAACACGTATTTCTTCCTTTGGCCCCGTTTATACACACACCTGCCAAGTATCATGGAAATCGGAGGGGGACACAGGGGTCAGATCCTCATTTCAATTTGTCCTCATTTTGATATTTGAGGGGGTTTTGCCCCCTAAAACAGTTTTTTAGCTGAAACAAAAAAACACGTATTTCTTCCATTGGGCCCCACTATACACCTGCCAAGTTTCATGGAAATCGGAGGGACAGAGGGGTCAGATCCCCACTTCAATTTGTACTCATCTTGACATTTGAGGGGTTTTTAACCCTAAAACAGTTTTTAGCTGAAACAAAAAAAACAAAACACGTATTTCTTCCTTTGGGCCCGTTTATACACACACCTGCCAAGTATCATGGAAATCGGAGGGGGACACAGGGGTCAGATCCCCACTTCAATTTGTCCTCATCTTGATTGATTGATTGATTGATTTAATTTATTTTACTTCGCGTTTTGTGCCTCTTGGCTAATTTGCGAAGATGGGGATGAGTGATGAAATGATGAAATTGATGAATGGACATTCACAAACAACCATACCCGACCGGGATTCGAACCCGGGACCCTTGGCGTCGCAGCGCGATGTGCTAACCACTCGGCCACAGGGTCGGGCTCCTCATCTTGACATTTGAGGGGATTTTGCCCCCTAAAACAGTTTTTCGCTGAAACAAAAAAACACGTATTTCTTCCATTGGGCCCCACTATACACCTGCCAAGTTTCATGGAAATCGGAGGGACAGAGGGGTCAGATCCCCACTTCAATTTGTACTCATCTTGACATTTGAGGGGTTTTTAACCCTAAAACAGTTTTTAGCTGAAACAAAAAAAACAAAACACGTATTTCTTCCTTTGGGCCCGTTTATACACACACCTGCCAAGTTTCATGGAAATCGGAAGGACACAGGAGTCAGATCCTCACTTCAATTTGTCCTCATCGTGACATTTGAGGGGGGTTTGCCCCCTAACACCGTTTTTTAGCTGAAACCAAAAAAAACACGTATTTCTTCCTTGGGGCCCGTTTATACACACACCTGCCAAGTGTCATGGAAATCGGAGGGGGACACAGGGGTCAAATCCTCACTTCAATTTGTCCTCATCATGACATTTGAGGGGGGTTTGCCCCCTAACACCGTTTTTTAGCTGAAACCAAAAAAAACACGTATTTCTTCCTTTGGGCCCGTTTATACACACACCTGCCAAGTGTCATGGAAATCGGAGGGGGACACAGGGGTCAAATCCTCACTTCAATTTGTCCTCATCATGACATTTGAGGGGGGTTTGCCCCCTAACACCGTTTTTTAGCTGAAACCAAAAAAAACACGTATTTCTTCCTTTGGGCCCGTTTATACACACACCTGCCAAGTGTCATGGAAATCGGAGGGGGACACAGGGGTCAAATCCTCACTTCAATTTGTCCTCATCATGACATTTGAGGGGGGTTTGCCCCCTAACACCGTTTTTTAGCTGAAACAAAAAAACACGTATTTCTTCCTTTGGGCCCCACTATACACCTGCCAAGTTTCATGGAAATCGGAGGGACACAGGGGTCAGATCCCAACTTCAATTTGTCCTCATCTTGACATTTGAGGGGGTTTTAACCCTAAAACCGTTTTTTAGCTGAAACAAAAAAAACACGTATTTCTTCCTTTGGGCCCGTTTATACACACACCTGCCAAGTATCATGGAAATCGGAGGGGGACACAGGGGTCAGATCCTCATTTCAATTTGTCCTCATCTTGACATTTGAGGTGGTTTTGCCCCCTAAAACAGTTTTTTAGCTGAAACAAAAAACACGTATTTCTTCCATTGGGCCCCACTATACGCCTGCCAAGTTTCGTGGAAATCGGAAGGGGACACTTAGATAACCTCGCTTCTTAGTCTTACACCTTGTAATTATTTAACACTGCATATATTTTAATGTTTTATTTTAATTTGTAAAACTGTAACTGTAGAACAATTGCACAATTTTTGTATAACATTTCTATCTTGTTATATGTGTTAAAGGTTTCATCCTGGAATGGAATGTCTCACATTTATGTGTGTTTTCATTTCCAGTACATTCGAATGAATACATATTCGTTTCAATGGCATTTAAAAAATCACCTCTGACATTTTATGTTAAACAAGTAAGATTATTTTTGTGCACAAGTGTGTTAGCCGATGCGTAGCAAAGGATTTTAGGAACAACACTGAAAAAAAAATTGTAGGACTAACTAATGAAAAATTTCTTTGTAATCTAAAATCATAATACCTTTTAAAGTGTGGTAATATTATAATGGGATTGAGATAGTTCCGGATCCGGATCCAGATCCGAAACTTTCAGACCCGGATCCGGATCCGGAATTTTCAGATCCGGATCTAGATCCGTAACTTTTGGATCCGGATCCGAATGGATCCGGATTTTTCGGATCCGGATCCGTTTGGCCATCCCTAGCCGGGACTCGAACCCGAGACCTCTGGATCAAGGCGAGTTGAGACTACCAGCCAGCACGCTCGGCATAAAACTGTTATGTTCGCCTCTTAATGTAAATACATAGCCTACTTTTAAATAAAAACGTTAATTGTTATCTAAAAAAAACAAATGAGCAGACACATAAGACATAAAGAGAAACATTTTCTAAACGTTTTTCATGTTAGATTTCATTTGCATGAGGAATATAAAGCTGCTTAAAAACTGCTATACGAAGATGTAATTTTTATTTTTAAAAAAGGGAGGGAGGGAGTCATTCATTCATTTATTTCAGTGATCAGAGGCTCTTCCCAATAATTTTGACAAGTCGGCGCCCCTGCTTCGTGATATCCATTGTGTGGCATTTGAAACATTTCCAGAGCGTGTGAGGTTGGGAGCAAAGGGGCACTCAACCAAATAATTTCGATGGGATCCTCAAGGTGAAAGAAGTATTTTCAGGAGGGTTGTAGGTACATAGGTGATCAGCTGCTAAGATTATATCTTTCCCTCATTTTTTTCTCTCTCTCTCTACACTTTCTTCCTCCCTTTCTCCATTTATCTATTTTCTTCCATTCTTTCTCCCTCTGTTTCTCTATCTTCCTTTTTATGTTTCTCTCTTTTTCTTTCGCTCTTTCTATGTTTATCTATTTTTCCTTTTGCTATACCTTTCTTTCTGTGTCTATCTTTGTCTCTGTTTCTCTATTTTCCTCTTCCTATCTCTATTTCTCTGTATTTGTTTCTCTATCCTTGTCTTTCTTTTTCTCTGTACCTCTATCTTTTCTTTATTTTGTTATTCTATTTTCCTATTCCTATCTCTATTTATCTTTATTTCTTTGTTTCTATATTGTTTCCTCTCTCTATTTACTTTCTTTCTGTTTCTCTATATTTTCTCTTTCTGTTTCACTATTTTCTCTTTCTTTGTGCTCATTCTCTCTTTTCCTCTTTGTATCTCTATTTCTTTATCTTTTTTCGTTTCCCTATCTGTCCCCTCTGTTTCCCCCATTGAAAGACAACTTTCTTCCTTTTTTTCTCAGTCAATTTTCTTTCTTCATCCTCTCTCTGCATATATCTCTCTATCTATCTATCTATCTGGAAATTTCCCACATATGCTATTTGGGTGGGTTAGAGTCCACCTTCGCCCACCAGTTGGCAAACACAAGACAGGGTAAGAATTTGCTACCTTTCGAGAGCATGTAGCATCGAAGCTAGAACTCAACGATCAAAATAGTTTTAAAAAATATTTACCTTCATGTCTTTTACTTGCTGTGAAACTTTACAGTTGCTTCTCCTTGCGTTTTTGCATTCTATTCCCAGCTTTTCGTATCTTACCCTGAATGCTCAGATGATTAGGAGGGAAAATATTCCAAAATCTTTCTATTTCTGTTTTGTGTATCGATTTCTTGCCTTTGGTTTAATCGCGACAATGAGGTTGAATGATGAACTAATGAAATTAATTATCGAACCCAGGGTTCGAACCAAGAACATCTGGCTTCCTAGTACATTATGCTGACCACTCAGCCACGAAAGCCGAAGACTAATATAGAACATGATTTCCAGATTGTTGGAATTCCTAAACTGTCAAATTTTTGCTGTGTTTTGCAATGAAAATCTCAGAAACTTTAGAGAATGTGCCAGGTCAGAAATCCCAAACTATTTAACTACATATCAAATGCATTTTCCTATCCTTCCATCCCTTCCCACCAAACTTATTCCATCTTGCACACATCAAAAAGTAATCACCTTAAATATGTTTTAGTAAAATTGTGAGCAAGAAATTTTTATACTTCTATCTTTTCAATTTTGAGTGGGCTGTGCTCATGCTCTGAAAACACCACTGCATTTTGTACTAGTATTTTTATTTAGCCTCGAATTTCTGCCACTTGTGGTTAATCGCAACAATCGAATACAGATTGGATGAAGTTGATGAAGGGACACTCACAGAGTTGACCATATGCAGTGGCGTGCCCCATTTGGCCCAGTATTTCTAAACAAAGAACGTCAATGGCTGACTACTAAGAAAAAGTATACATAACCCCTCCCTCACGAAAATCCTGGGCACGCCACTGACTATATCTATGTGTATATCAGTCAAATCCATTTGAATTTTGAAATGGAACCAATAGACATTTTCTGCTGAGAAGAAGCATTATACTGTATAACCAAAATAGACATAGAGTTGAGTGATTACATGAAACTATCTTGTATTAATAAACTTACTGCATTTATAGTTTTTAAAGCTAGTTGGAGATCTTAATGATTTTATAGAAGAGTTCTGTCATATACAGTTTTTACTTTACATGCCTATTTTTCACCTTTTCAAGATCGTGAGTTATGGGTGCTAATAGTGTCTGCACACCCACAAGTCCAAGAACCAGGAGTACCCAATATAAAATTTGTTGGAAACATGCATGGGAATGAACCAGTAGGACGAGAACTTATTCTTCATTTTATTGAGGTAAATATTTCTTGTTTACTGTTATGAACAACTTGTTTCCAAATAAATCAGTGTGTTCTATTGATTTTCAGAAATAATATGCAAGGATTCAATTGTTGATTTTTTTTAATGAATAAAACATGAGACAACTCATGTTGTATTAAATTATACATATTGTAGATGGAGTATGCTCTCAAGAATTCCTGGACTCTGCCAGCAACATTTAGAACTGCAGTAACTTTGCAATATTTCTGAGTGGTAATGTGCCACCCATGTGTGTACTGTGGTGTCAAAATAGCCTTGCTAAGAATCTTACTGCAAAGCAAGTCATGACATGCCACTTTCTCACTAGTTCAAAATTTGTTACACAACTCGTGCATATGAATCATATTTATGTGAATCAAACAATTTACAAATTTGTATTTGTTTTTATTTTACTTTTTATGTTACATACATGCATTTCCTTTTCTTATAGTACCTGGTTTCAAGTTATACTACTAACGATACTGTACGGTGGCTGCTTGACAATACAAGAATTCATATGATGCCAAGTTTGAATCCAGATGGTTTTGAAGTTGCAAGAGAAGGTTCTTGCTTGAGAGGACCAGGGAGGTAAAGATCGAACTAATATTTATATGCATTTAGTGCATTAAGTAAAAGAACTTTATAACAGATAAATAGAATTTGAAAGTGAGATGAATTTTCGCATGACTTACTTTCACTATTGTCTAGATATCCGTGATGGAAAATTAGCTTACATAGTCATGAAACTATTGTAAATGATTAGCCAATAGAAAAAGCAAACCACACGAAGATTTATGTGAATGCTCTAGGAGAAATTCTAAGAAAATATAACTTTCAAAAATTTGGAATATCCCAGCTTTAGAAGGAGAGGATTTTTTTAAAAAATGGCTTTGCTGGCATCCACCAAAGACCCTGTATGGGCTTAATCCAAGGAATAAATGTTTCCATGAATTTTCAAAATTTCAAAAGTGAGAATTTGATTTTTCAGGTCCCACATCACTAAAAGTTTTCCTTAAATTTCAAATATTTCTCATGAATGAAGTGTGTAAAAGTAAAAGTTAATAACAAAAGAGAATAACTACACATTTCAGTATATTTACTAAATGTGTGAAAATAAACAGCTGTGCCAGATATTCATTCATCTGGTGTCTCAAAATGAAAGTCTTTCCCAATATACTACTAATAATAATAACAATCATTTATCAATAAGTAATAGCTCATCATCTATAAATATAAAAATGGATGTATCTATCTTCTTCTATATATATAAAAATGGATGTGTGTGTGTGTGTGTGTATGCAGTGGTGGCCAGTGGCAACTATGATGGTGGTGCCAACGTGATCAAGAAATCGAAAAAAAAAAACCTCCGCAATATCCCCCTCCTGCCCCCTCCTTGAGGTTGCGCCACTGGCCAAGATGTTTATCCTCATTTGGTAACATGGAATACAACGTGTGTTTAAGTAATAACTAAAGCCCGGATTTTTATGTAATATCAACCCCTAAAATATGTACATAAATATGTAATAAAAACAGGCCCGTAGCCAGGAATTCTTTGTAGGGGGGGCAAAGTCAATCCTAGAGGGGGCAAATTTTTAATATATTATGTTGGATTGGCACATATAACAGGGTACACAGAGGAACTTGCCCCTTCCCCCAAAAAGAGATAAGTAACAGAAAAGGGATGATATCTTGAAACTGCAACGAACAAAAGAACTTCGAGCAACATGAAATTACAATATTTCGATAATGACCTTTCCAGATTGTCGATAATGTTAATAGATGATTAAGATGCACCAACAACTTTGGGCCTCTCTGCAGAACTGATTAACGGAGCCCTTTATAAATCATGCTTCATAATGATTCACTCTAGTTTCCAGTATGCAAGATTTTTACGCACAAAGGAATCTAACGAGAATCCAACAACACCATTGTGTTGTGTTATGCAAGAAAAATAGAATTAATTAAATAATAATGGTTACATATTACCTACACTTTCATGAATTGTGTAAAAATTTGTAGCTAATACATTTTTTTTTGTACTTGCTAAAACATTAAAATATGGGTCCCTTAGTCCACCACGGACTCTATTTCTTCCAAAGGGGGAGACTTGCATCACTACAGACAACGTTTGCCTACTGGTTACGTTAACCATTTTGCAAAATATTGTGTGAATTGTATTATATTATAGTTAAAATACATTTTTTGATATCTGACAAACAAATAGGAATCCCTTGATTGATCAATGACTTCTCGGATTACAGTATCATCATTAATATTTCATATTAAGTGTCATAGAAATAAATTGTTTTAATAGGGTGCAATAATTTCACGGGGCGCCATGGCATTCTCTTTAACATTTTTTTTTTCATATAGATCTTTGGCTCCCAGGTCCGACCCCTGTCACCCCATAGCTGGCTCTGAACTTGTACTATAAGAACAGCAGAGATTGCGAGCGAAGCGAGCAAGAAAATTTTACGAAATGTTTTTTTATTTGTATAAAATTTGTGAATCGAGGGGGTCAATTGCCCCTCTGTGCCCCTTGCAAGTGCCCTTGGCCGTCTCATAGAAAAATGCAAGGAATATGTAAGAACTAATTCCATCATGAGTATCCAATTGTCCTGCTATTCTTAGTTTCTCCTAGTCTTGTTCGTTTTACTTCAATGTTTGCTTCGCCTAGAATGGACTTCTGTCTGCCCCTTGTAGTTGCGGCACTGTTTATGAGTGTCTCTTCATCAATTTCACGTCATCCTTCATTGTTGCGATTAGCTAGAAGTGGCAGAAAAGCAACGCACAGTAACAAAAATTAAATATCCACTCCCTCTCTCTACCACACTATTACCACAAGATAGACTTGGGAAACAAAAATTTAAGCAATTCAAAGTTCATAGCAACACATCCAAACACATTAGGCACCTTTAATACAATACTACTCAAAATGTCACAACTGTTCTAGATACTGAAAATTGTGAAATCATTTCCCAAAGTCTAATCTGGAAAGGAATTTTTCCCCCCAATCCTGATACGACATTATACGGAATCCCATACACCCTAATAAATCACAAAATCAATAAGTGTCTTTGCAATGTTGCTAGAGTAACACATGATATAATTGTAAAGATTAGTGAGAATTCCAGGTAGGAACAGTGACGTGCACTGAGGAGTAGCTAGTCTAGCAGAGATAGATCAATCAATCTCACATCTCGAATTATATTCAAATCACAATATTTATTGTCTTGTTAAAGCCACCACAGCTCATATGCAACACCTTTTTTTCCACGCACTTCTCGTCCATCGGTGTTCTCCGCGGGCAAAGCAGGCCGGATACCCTAGCTCGCTCTTCTTCAGCCAGGCCAGTTTCCAGGTAGAAACGGCCGGCCCAAGGAAAAGGAAGATTTCTACCTCTACTTCCCTTGCCCCCACGCTCCCCGCTGCAATGGTTGAAAGCCCAGGCTTTCAGGTCCCCCAGTCTATCTCCTATAGGACAGATAGGGGATTGGTTTCTCATAATTTTTTTGTAAATCCTCTAAAGAACACAGGGTAAAATTTTCTGCAGTACTTATGTTCTCTGTATTTACACAACCTTTTACACGTTGTACAATATGTGTGTATGTATAATATGGGATGTAGTTTTATTGTTTATAAAATGGGAACGTGTTATGTGCAGACAATAATGTTATGCTTTCTTTCTTTCTTTTTTCCTTTTTCAAATATGGAATATATAATGATTAAATTACAAATATGTGCTCAGGCTCTCTCTGACTCTCGTTTTAGTAGTGTTTTATTTAAATATACTAATATATTGGCCTGTAACAGTCATAAATACGGATGTATTTATTTGGGCAAGAGAACGCGTGTTCATATTGTTGTTGGTTTGGTTTATTTTACTTCGCTTTTCTGCCACATTTGGTTATCGCGAAAATGAGGATTGAGTGATGATATGATGAAATTGGTGAAGGGACCTCATATGAACAATCCAGGCCAGGATTCGAACCCGTGATGAGTGCGCATTCTTGTCCTATGTGTTGCAGTGAATAATGAAATAATTTGGAATGAAAAATGTATCTCAGAACTCAAAAAGTCAAATGAATATCATTGAAGAAACTACAAAAAAGTGTGTTGTGTTTTGTTTCCTGTCACCAAATCAACCAAGCGCGGGGGAGTGGTTATCACAGCGCGCTACGACACCAGGCGTTCCGGGTTCGAACCCCGACCCGGGCATGGGCGTTCCCTGTGCTCGTCCCTTCATCAGTTTCATCGTATCATCTTCACAATTAACCAAATGTGACAAAAAAACGACGCTAAGTAACAAAAATGAAATCAAATCATTGATTGATTGCTCAAATTGGTTTATTTTACTTCGCTTTTCCGCCACCTTTGGTACAACAAAATAGATGAAGGAACACACACAAAGAACACAAATGGCCAATCCGAGATTCGAACCCAGGATCTCTGGCTTAGAGTCAAATCAAATAGTTTTTTATTTTCGAATGTGGGTGGGGGTTACGTGTACTTTTTTCTAGTACTCATTCATAATTTTGCAATCTTTTCCTGTTATTGACATTCTTCTTTTTTGAAGGAATACTGGCCCTAAAGGGAGAAGGGGTGTGACTCAAACCAACCCCCCCCCCCCTTGAGCACGCCACTGACTGCTACCCCAAGTGTCGACGTCACCGCACGTCACTGGGTAGGAATGTATTCTGTATTTTTCACAGGGGGGCAGAGCAGGCTCTCAGGGGGGGCAGTTGCCCCCCCTGCCCCCCCTCTAGCTACGGGCCTGAATAAAAATGTCTGAAATATGTAAAAAATATGTAAATTCATAATAAAATATGTACTATAAATATTTATTCCAAACGTTACTTCCTATTTTTGTTACATTTTTTCCTCACAAAGGAATATGTTTATTTCAAAAAGACTTACAAAAATTGTAGTTACAAAATTACAATGCTTATATTAAGTATTTTTTATGTTCTTATAGAGCAAAAATATTAACCACAATTTGAATATATTCAATATTTAATATACAATGTCACCAGGTACCATTCAAAATGTTCAGTAGTAAATTTTCGTTGCCCAAATTTTTCACTCAAAAAGCACTTACATAAATTCAGGTTACCTTTGATCTTGGGGCATGCACTGTATTTAATTATTTAACTTACAATATGTTACCAGGTACATTTCCAAATGTTCAGAAGTAAATGTTTGTCGCCAATCAGATAATATGTTCTTGTACGCAGAGAAACTTCTCTCCACGTCACAAGAAGTAACCGGAGCATACTTCAGGAGGTGAATGTGGTTGGGAGAAATATCATTGGGAGGGTTAACTGTTTCACCACTGAGAATGCGGCTCAATGTAAATAAGCTGACGTAACCTGGGTTTCTTTCAGTCACTGCGTCAAATTTTCTTCGAGCTTTCTCTCCCACATCTCCTCCAACAGCAGACAGTTTCTCTCTTGCATCCTCATATATATCCATGGCTTCCAGGAGAGGAAGCCCAACAGTTTCAAGGTTTTTTATGCTTGTATCAATCCAACTAAAATTGCTGTTTATGTATGCCATATCGCAAGCAAGTTTGGTGTCCTTGAAGAGATTTTGAGCAGTGCGTACCAATACAGCTGAGTCCGCCGAAAATGAGTCAAGCACAGATTTCACTTCTTCAAAATGTTCGTTGTAAAACTTACTTGCCCGGATCCAAGTGCCCCATCTAGTAAGAATAGGTTCTGGAGGAAGTGGTACACCTGGCAATTGTTCCTTGTAAACTTGCACACGTTGTGGTGCCTTCAGAAACACCTTTTTCGTGGAAGAAATAAGTTTGTTGACTTCCGGGAAATTGCCTCTCAGCAATGCGTTGGAGAGCATGTGCCAAGCAAGTAAAGTGGATCAAGTTAGGATAAAACACTTTAAGAGCCGTAGCAGCTTTTAACATGTATGACGCACTGTCTGTGAACATGAGAAGAACTCTCTCTTCTTGTACGCCATCCGGATACAACAATTTAAGACTGTCATTCACAAATCGTGCTATGGTGGAATGATTAGTACGCTCTAGAACTTTGCATGCAATGAGATGTGGTGTAGATGGAAAATCAGCAATTAGCGTTCCAACAATGAAATTACTTACATACCGTCCCTAAGCATCAGTTGTTTCGTCGATGGAAATCCACACATAGGAACTGCCTACTTCTGCCCTAATTGATTCTAAAGTTTCTTTGTAGGAATGTGGAAGATATCGCTTTCGAAGGGTTGACTCGTCAGGAAGTTTACGGCCACAATATTTTTCCAGAAAATCCCGGAACTTCGGTACTTGAATTTTATACCAAGGGATGTTTGCTGCAATCATTGCTTCGCACATTTCCTTGTAAAACACACTGAATGAAGAATCCTCTTGCATCTGGGTTAGTAAAACTTGCTTCTTTTCACTCCGTAGTTGTTTGTTTTTCACATGAAGTGAAGTGCGAACATGTTGATCTAATTGAGACTTCATAGTGCACCCAACTTTTTTATCGCACACTCGACAAAAAATAACTTTACCATCCGTAGTAAATGCATCATCGACTGCTATCCAAGATCGCAACTTTTGAGATAACGAGAGGTAGGCGGAGCCATTGCAGCTTTCTACAGCTAAAACACTGTTTAAATACTGAGGCAAGCTCTTCTTAAAACTCCAATGGTTAAAATGAAAAGGCGACGAAATATATATATGAAATTCTACGGTTGAGTTAACAATACTTCATTCAAGAAGTCGCCGCCGGCTGCAAAAATCAAAACGATCACAACAATGTACGGATGAAAGGTAAGTGCCTCTCAGCGTTGTACTTGCCGCCTTCCATTGTTGGTTCTCTTCGTTCGCTGGGTGTTGCTTGCCGCTCCATGTTACAAACTGGAAACTGAAACACTGTCGAATCTTGATGTAA
Source organism: Lepisma saccharinum (assembly GCF_977018435.1). Lineage (NCBI taxonomy): Eukaryota > Metazoa > Arthropoda > Insecta > Zygentoma > Lepismatidae > Lepisma > Lepisma saccharinum. Next base: position 72,521,771 of record NC_139237.1, read on the forward strand.
TTGTTACGATGCGGCGAATCAACGAACTGCTATGTACGTACAACGAAGGCAAATCGCACTTTTAAGTTACTATATTTTTTTAGACCTGGAAATGGGGAGGGGAAGTGAGAAGATACTTTTTTAACTAGTAAGCCAAAAGTTCATTGGATTTTCCTCTTAAGGACTGTTTTATGTAAAAAATATTTCATATCTTAGGAATATGTAACATTTAGTAAAATATGTAAAAATATGTAATATAAAACTTCACTGTGACATCTCTACTGACGTAATTCGTCAATATATTTTAATTCCACGCTTGTACATATAAAGGAAAAAATATGTAATTACATAGAAATCCGGGCTCTAGTAATAACGTACTAATCCGATTCATCTTCACTCACTAACCTATCTTTATACACTACAGGACACTTCCCTAAAAATATAACAATTACTAGAGGAAAGTAAAAACAACTACTATCACCTTCTCCCCCATGCACACGTATTCTAACTGGATGTCGAAAATATCTTTGTTATGAAAAGAAATTGTCGAAATGCCAAAGAAAACTTGTATCATCACAGGAGTTTTTACTTTTATATTTTAAAAAAGTCAAGATGGCCCTCTTGGTGCATCTATCTATTATCAAAAAAAGGTAAAAAAAAGGTAAAGTTTTCCCCTGTGCATAGCACCACGCCATGAAGGCGTATAGGGGGTGTGGGGGGCATGTTCATTTAACTTTGGAAAAATACTAGGTTCGTTTCTCCAAAAGTAGGCAGAAATTACTTCCTGTCTTACAAATCAGTCGTGTTTAGCGACTTTTCTCTGAAGGTGGCAACTGTGTCAACACTGCGAAAGTTCCCTCTCTGTGTCAGGTGAAGACGGGCACGGTTTCTTATGGGCTAACCCCGCCCCCTGCCACTTTGTTCTTGGCTCATGGTGGAAATGTTCCTCGCGGAGACTTCTTCAACCCTCTGCACATGTGTCAACTTGGTTAGGTCAATGGGTTAGGCCAGCTCTTGGGTGGCACGGACTGTTGCCTCGCGAAGGTACGAACGAAACAGCTGGCAATGCAGTGAGGAGGTTGGGGCCGTCGTCACATCAGCTTGACCGATTGCAAGATTCGATTCTCCTTGTCTGTAAACTATCAATGTATTCATTTAACAATACTTGGCGAGGTGTGTGTTTCTTCTGAGGGTAGTGCCGTGGCACTGTGGCTCTACCCCTTGAGCCGCCGCTGTATGTATGTATGTTTGTTCCGGCATAACTCTCGAACGCCTGGAGCGATTTCAACCAAACTTGGTACACGTATGACTTGCAATCTGGAAAAAAATACTGTGGGAGTAAGATACCCCTGGCACCCCTAGGGGGGGAGAAGGTGGCATGTAAAAATAATAATAAACGACCGATATTAGTGTGGAATCCATAGTTGTCGGAGTCGCTAAAATGAATAGTGACATTCCCAAATCCGTTCAACTTCAAGTTCATCACCTATTGGGATGGGGGGTGAAAAATAAAATGTAAAAAATGACCTACATTAGTGTCGAATCCATAGTTTTCGGAGTCTCTAAGCTAATTGGTGACATTCACGATGACCAAATTTGATACACATATGATGACTTACAATCTGGAAAGAAATACTGTGCGGGTGAGACACCCCTGGCACCCATAGGGGAGGGGGTGGGAAGGGGGTGACATGTAAAAATAATCAAAAACGAGCGATATTGGTGTGGAATCCATAGTTTTCGGGGTTGCTAAGATGAATGGTGACACTCCCAATGCTGTTCAACTGCAAGACACCCCTGGCACCCCTAGGAGTGGTGGTGGGAAGGGGGTGACATGTATAAATAATAAAAAACGAGCGATATAGGTGTGGAATCCATAGTTTTCGGGGTTGCTAAGATGAATAGTGACACTCCCAATGCCATTCAATTCCCTAGGGGTGGGGGTGGGAAGGGGGGTGTGGCGAATACTATTTATTTATTTAATTACGCTTCAATTTTGCACGTACCGTGGCTACCCGATAGCCAAAATTTTTAAAAGGCAATATTGAAACGTACAACCTTGTAGAAACGACTACTGTAAATTGTTAATTCGCCCGGCCCAGTGTAGGACCCTGAACTTCGTGGATCGATTCGTTTTTTGATTTCCTCCAGGACACAAAAACAACTTAAATCGCCGAGTGCATGCAATCTGGGTTAACGTAAACTTCTTGAGAAGTGGGGGAATCGTCTAGTTCCCCTTCTCAAGAAAATTACGTACGCCCCTAAACAACCCAGATAAATTCTCTCTAATCCACTGCATTACGCTACGTCTAGTCCTTTTGCAAAAGAATAATCACTTGGTCTATTTTTTTGAATTGATCAAAATTAATATTCCATTTAAACAAACTTTTATTCATAGACAGATTAGTTTTTGTAAAAAGGGTAACAGTGACTTTATCAGAACAATATTTTTAATATTTTAAATTATGCAAAATGTAACAGTTCAATGAAAATTCCCTGAGTCTATAAATGTTTACAAATTGGAATTAAACGAACCTCCAAGTACTACTTTCACCTTCGCTTATTCCCTACTTTATCCTTTCTTATTTATAGTTCCAATTTAAACAACTTACAATAAATAACAATGATCTCTCCCCAAAATTTAGTTTGTATATATATAGATGCATTCAATCCCTTCCCAAATCTTCATCAAATATTAAAACAATTAAATATAAATACCTACACCCTGTCATGAAATACGTCTCAAGAATTGTGGAAAAAGTATTCGAGATGTTGTCGAAACAAGTCATTGATCAGGTTATCAAATAAAAGGGGGTACTCGCAATGTTCCAGCCGGTTACGGAGTGGAGAGACACACAAAAAAAAATATGATTTAATACTACTTGATTTCTTTGTAATAATCAAATTAAAAATAAGTGGCTCAACAATTTAGAAGGATTAATCGGTTACTACACAATTCGCGTATGCATGTTAATACAATGAATTTGACAAAAGCCCCATATCGACCTTCTTCCTTCCCCGTTACGTAATGGCAAAAAGTCCTGATGACTAGGACGAAATGGGCTGCTCAAACGTATAAGGTTAGCTACAATGCCATGCCATATACGCCACAAAGGGGAAGAAAAGGTCGGGCTCCTGTTTCGCGAACTACTGTATATACCTGTTCGTCTCTCCGCTCCGGCTGGCGAATAATCCTGGTCTGTCCTGGGCAACGCGTGTAAGAGATCTCTATCGTGACTCTTCGCTCTCCCAGCTCCGACCGCTGGTCAAACGACGAGTCTATTACGCATGCGCGAGTGACGACTCGAGGCAGCAAACGGCCTCTATCGAAAAACTGCGCAACTTGATACATTACGTAATGATCCATGAATTGTTTCGGCGCATGACATATCTCACTCTCGTAAATAAAGAGAAGAGAGTGACTGTGGCGGGATGATATTTATGTAAGTATATCAACCGTCACAGGGGTGACATGTAAAACAACCGATATAGTGTGGAATCCATAGTTTTCGGATGCCGCTGAGATGAATTTTGACACTCCCAATGCCGTTCAACTCCAAGTTCATTTTACACTATAGTCAGAATTCATTATATTCCTGTCTAACAGAAGATTGGGATAAATAAATACCTGGGCAATGCCAGGCAATCAGCTAGTCAGTTTATAATAATACCTCTTACTTTATTACTTATTATGGTTTCCAATATTCAACTTTATATCAATGACCCGAAATCTTTTATAAAAATTCCTGGTGACTACAAATCTTGTGATGATAACATTGACTTCATCAACCAAGCCATTACAAGTTTCGTTCATTTTTTCAGGGGAAATGCTCGCAAAATGGATCTCAATCGCAATTTTCCAGATTATTTCCGTAAGAATACCAGACCTCAACAACCAGAAACAAAAGCAGTGATGGATTGGCTTGGTACAGAGCCATTTGTACTTTCGGCCAGTCTTCATGGAGGGGCTCTTGTAGCCAACTATCCTTTTGAGAATACACGAGCAGATGGTAAGTTAAGACTCCACTTCACCTTATATAACTGATTGATTCATTTTAAATGTGAATGAAAATAAAATATTTTTAGAACAAATAAACTTAATTCAAGTAATGAAGTTTAAAAGCATTTAGAATGCAATGGTTGTCGGTAAAAAAAATTACCTTATTGTTTACAGGACCTTGTTTTATGTACAAATTCTGATTTTACAGTAGTGTAAAGTTGTACTCTCCAGCAGTGCTCTTGATAAGATCTAGAAATTAGTTTCTAAGTTCTTCTAGATTCTGTCACTATTTTTTCTATATTGTTTCTATTGTCTATGTTTATATGCAAGATAATGTATAGACAAGATGATATGCAGAAAACTAGTAAGAAATTTATTGAAGCTTTAATCATGAGTTAATCAAGTTTAACTGTTGTTCATTGAATGAAACAAATAAATAATTACAAAAATAATAACTGTGTCGTGGTTAGCCAACAATTCAGTCATAAGTATATATATTCTGAAACTAAAATGAAATAATTAAAATATATCTTTTGAAATGAGCTGAATTTTCATGAAGACTTACTCCAGAAAAAAAAATACTAAAGAATATCTGTTCCATAAGTAATGTACTTTTTAAAGTGCTTACATACATATTTTCAACACAGCTGGAACAATAATGTATTTCATGCGTGTCTGGCAGGGGGATAAGGGGGTCCTTTGCCCCACCTGGAAAATGAATGTCAGTTCATTTCAGTGACAGTCATTTTGTTTTAATTCTTATATAGAACTGATAATTACAAGATAATTACAAGCATCGAATATTATGTTGATACTAAAAAAGACAAAGTGCATGGTCACTTCAAATTACAGTAGGATAATTGTGAATACTTAAACAATCTAATAGATTATAATTGCAAATAGAAAAGGTAATAATTACTTTAATTTCTTTAGACACAAATACTTTTTTTCAGTGACTTTCTTTCTTAGGTAGGTGGGGATTGAAAGGAACACATATCAGGAACTTATAAATAAGTTATAATTTATATACATTCATGTAGAATTACTACATTCCTTACCAGATACTCAAAATAAGAATAGTCCTATATGTCATCTTGCAAAAACAATACTTCATTCTCCTTCCTCTTTATTTTATCAATGTTTTCAATTCAATTCCTTCAACAGTGTGGGATGCTTGGATGCAGCGTTTCAATGGAACTGATTCCTCTGAAGTTGTAGACAATTTGGATGATGCACATGGTTGGAATTGTAAAGTTTCTACTCAGTCTTTTGGTATCTTAATGTGGTGTTTGGTAGCCTAGTTTCCAGTGCATGTTTTCATAAGCATGTATTTTCCTTTTAAACATAAAGTTTGGTTTTTATATTTCAGTCTCCTTATAATTAATTTACAATAAAAATTCTTATTTACAGTAGTTTACGGCTTATTGAACCAGATGCATGTTCCGAGATTTTTGTTTGTTTAATTTTTCAGATTTTTGCATGTTCTAGCTTCTCAATTATAATTCATAATCAGATTGTTTTTGCTGATTTTTTAATGTATTTTTATTTTGATAAATGTGCTTATTTATTTTTATATTTAAATAAAGGTTAGAAGAGAAAAGAAGTTATATGTGTGTATGCTCGGCAATCCTGTAAAATGTATGTACGAGGTCTGGTCAAAAATAATCAATCCATGGGCTGAGGTGCAAAAATGATCATACTTTTGGGCACTATACTTTGCAAGAAATCAACAAGTAATTCATCGAAACAATTTTTATCTCTTTAGAATCATCAAACCTTTTCTCCTATCAACTTTAGTAGAAACGTTTAATCAAATAGATAGAACTACAGTATTTGTGAGATTTGATAGTTGGCCTAGAAGAGCTGCATAAAGCAGAATGAGAGCTGTCATGTAACTTTGTTCATGTGATGCATTATCACTTGCTCATGAGCAGAGTTAGGATTTTTAGGGGAAAATTTCATTGGGAAAAAGGAAGGGAAAAGGTGCTAAAATAAGACCCAAAAAGGGGCAAAAAGGGTGCTGATTGGGGCAAAAAAAAAGGTGCTGATAATTATACTACTTATTAAAACTTTCCCTCCTATTTTATTAGTCTAAGCTATTCACTCGAAGCTGTGTACACATCACACACATAGGTTGTCTTACAGTTATTCACCAGAGTCGGGGAAAAACACAAAGCTGTTGTACCTTACAACATTAAGCATTTCTAAATTTTTAAAAGTGAGTTTGTTTCTTTTCGGAGATAAAATATCTTTATATAAGCTGAAGCTTCTCTCTACATCCACAGAAACAAGTGGGGCAAACTTAGTATTCACTCGGAATGGCAACTCTGTGGAAGTGGAAAATTCCACAACATCCGGATTCTTGTCAAGACTAGCCTCAAGTTTGTCTCTGGCAAAACCATCTAACTGCCCCCTCACAGTAGTAAAGATATCCCATTGTTTTTCCTTTACGACGCCTTGTTCTTCTAAGCTTTTGATGGCTGTCGACAGGTACTTGTAGGAATGTACACAAAATAGTTCTTTTTGCAAATCATCTATCTTGTCTGGGAGGAGAAGTTGCTGTGCCTTGGAAATTGCACCTCCGTCGGTTGAATCCAGGGAAAGCACAAACTCCTTAATTTTTTCAAAATTTTCACACAGAAATGCAGCACACTCAATTCATGATCCCCAGCGAGAAATAATGGGGAAATGTGGCAGGGGCAGGCAGGTAGTTTCTCTGTAGGCAAGAATGCAACTCGGGGCCTTAAGGAGTATTTTCTTCAGATCAGATATGAAGTCATTTACAATGTTGTATTCGTTCCTAATAGATTCAGAAACCCTGTGAAGGGCATGAGCCAAACAGGTTACATGCTTTAACTTAGGGAACAACGGCTTCAATTGGTTAAATGCCGAAAGCATGTAGGGAGCCTCGTCAGTAACTACAACAACAACTTTTTCGAACTGAATTCCACCGGGCCACAGTTTTTGACAGAAATCCATAAATGACTGCATCACTGTACTGGCATTGGTTTTCTGCAACTCATACATGTTTAGTAACATGGGCTTAACTTTCTCACCTGTCAGAGGAAAAATCAAAATGTTCAAAACATATCGTTGCATTGAGTCTGTCGTCTCATCCAGAATGACACCTATATCGGAATCTGACACTTTTACCTTAATTTTACGAACAGTTTCTTCATACACAGGTTCAATATAGTTTTTCCTTAACGTACTCTCATCGGGTACTGACAACCATGTGTACTTTTCAAGGAACCCTTTCAAGGGTGGATGGTTCACCTTGTTGAGTGGAATCCCCGCCTGTGTAAAAGATGCACACAAGTCAACATTAAATTCCTTTAAATTTTGGTTCTTGGAAGAACACTGCTCAAATGCATTGCGTAAGAGTGGCTGCCAAGATTTACTTCCTTGAAGATTCTTGTTCTTTTGATGCTTAGAGCTGGAAATATGTTGCTGGATGCGATCTCTGGTGTTTTTCATCTAATGTGATTCCCGTATCACAAACCGTGCATCGAATAACAGTTCCATCACTTTCTATGAACTCGTGCTTAAATTCTTTAGCCAGACTGAGAAATCAGGACCTGGGCACTTTTGGGCATGGTAAAGTACATACCCTAACAGCAGGTAAGGAACTTACATCCACAAACAATATCTGTCCACTGCGCACACATGAAACGTGAAACCCACCACTTCAGAAACACATTGTTGCTTCACTGCTTCCAAGACCAAACTGCATTTCCATCTTCCTTCTATCTTAAAAAAAATAACGGCGATCTGGTGCATATCAGTAGCGGTCTTTCCACTGTTGATTTCAAATAGGCAACAATCAAGCACAGTTTAAATACATTCAATTTCAGTTAACAATGTGCAAACATCTTAAAGAGAAAAGTGTCGCGAAAAAAGAAAATAAAAATTCAATGATTTGCTGAGGAAATATATTTAACAACACCAGTAAAAGGACACAAAAAGGGGAGGAAAAGCGATTAAGATCACGAAAAAGGGGAAAAATAGATAAATGTCCCAGAAAAGGGAGGGAAGGGGAAAGGTTATCAAAAAAGGGGAAAAAAGGTGCTGGAAAATTAGCTCCATTCTCACGTTGAGGCAACATTTCACACACTGAGTCCTTCCAGAGAGGTCTCACTTTCACTACGAAAAAAAGGTGCGCACCTAAAAATCCTAACTCTGCTCATGAGTATCCTCAGTAGAACAATTGTAGTGGTAATGCTCTTGCTTTTACAATCAAGGGGTTGTGTGTTTTTAGAATATGGGGGGGGGGCTGTGAGCCTGTTTTTAGGGGTGTAAAAATAAATTTAGTGCGAAAATGCCCATAAAGTTGGCGTTTCTGAATTATTTTTAGAGGAAATGTTGGTGATATGAATGAATCGCTGGGTCCCAGGTTCAATATCTGGTGAAAGCACATTGAGTCTAGTGGCATATCACTCATGTCAGGCCACATTGCATAACGAATGGAGGACATCTGTTAGAATGAACCATGCTGAAGCGAGCAAAGTATTCAGAGCATTGTTATTTTCTGGTAATGCATGTTGATGTTCAATCATCAGTTTTGCAAATGAACAGAAAAAGCATAAAACAAATAACACTATATAATATAAGAAAATATATGTTAATCCTGTTATTGTCAATGAATGGAAGCATGCCATACTAATAACATAATACAACAAATGCTTTTTATCTACTGCAAGTACTATTTAATATTGTGTTGAAATTACTTGAAAAAGATTCACCAATTAAAATTATATTCAGTTTGCAAGTGTAAAATAATAAATTTAAGAATTTATTGTATTTTTAGAACAATTATTGCTTTCTTTTTTCTTGCATATGTTTGTTGTCTAATGTGTAAATAACCCATAATTTCCCCATGTGTTGTGATGTAGGTAAGACTCCTCACTGGGCCATACTACAGTTCTTTGGATCTACTTTAAGCATAGATTCACTTGGAATTACTCTCTGGAGCATAAAAATTGACTTAAAACAAACATTTTAACACAAACTTAGTGAAGGTAACAAAAACTTCACACACTGCAAATGTTATGTCTTCCTCTATGTTCCAAATTATTAATCGTTTCTGTTCACTGTTTTCTCAAATCATCTTTTAATATTCTTAATAATGTGGAACAAGGACTGGGAAAATAATCTTGTTTAACGTCCGAATGTCGACATCACTGACACATTTTACAAATGGTGAAGTTTAAAGTAATTTCTCTAAAGCTTGTCTACATGGAATTTAAACCAGTCCTAATAATATATTTCAAATAAACTAATTATTCATCTTCATGATCGTGTTGACACTTATATGCAGACAGATAGCATTGCTTTCTGCTAGCTGTGTGTTTGTCAACCTTCGGTTGGACTTGTCGTTTTTTGGCCTGCAAAGCTGCAGGAAGCAGACTTGTTTTTTCCAACTTCGTGGCTTGTTCACCTTTGTCCATGTGGTGTTTCAGATGCACTGATTTCCCATATAGCCACCAAAAGCAGAGTAGATGGTGCTTCCAACTGAGTTGACAAAGGAGTTACAGCCAGAAAATTTCATAAAATCAAGTGCAATGGAAACCAACTAAGACAAATAAATTAAGTACATTAAATAATATTTTAATAGTGCAAGCAGTGATTGCATTGCTTATATTTTATCTTTGCCACTGAGTTCCTATAATAATATACATATTATTCACTGTGAATTATTGTGTCATTTTGACTTAGTCCTATATTTTGGGACAATGCATTATTTCTTTGCTTATAGTGATCTGCTAACAACTCGTGATTGGTGAATCTTAATCCATTTATACTGTTTTTATGTTGCATGTTATATAAGTTAACATATTAAAATATTATTAATAATTTCACCTAATTGCACTTGAATAGTGTGTTAAATAAAAATTTATTTCTGCAGTTGAGCACGATATGCAGAAACCTTCCATATCACCTGACGATGATGTTTTCCGGCATCTTGCATCAGTCTATGCTCAGGCACATCCTGAGATGCACAGAGGCTTGCCATGTAAAGACAGTGTAATGTCATTCCCAAATGGAATTGTAAATGGTGCAGCATGGTATGCAATTACAGGTAATTATTTTATTAAATTAATTCATTTAACTACTGTGTTGTTTATGTATCTGGACTTAACAGTTAGCTAGACAGACAGAATCTTGGCATGGTTCTTCACAATTGTTGATGTGATAATTCTGTTAACTACTTATGTTTTATACAATACCTGTTTAACACACTGGGGCCTAAAGTAATGCCAATTCAGGATGTCCTTGTGTCCTATAGGATTTTGCCATATTTTATTAGAAAGTAGTTCATGGACTTCTCTCTTTATAAACTATGTCATTTTGTAGTATACAACTTCCCCTGTTTGCTTTAATGTTACACATAACTAATATTAATAGTTTCCATTCAAAAATGTTGGATATTAAACACTTATTTTCTTTCCATATTACACATCAACTTTGGGTTGAATTTCGAGTTTTTCAAGTTCACATTTATGCACAGACAGGCTAATCAGGACTGAACCTACAGTTTAGGGTTCCAAACCACTATGTGTCTCCACCAAGTATCGAACCCAGGACCCCTTGATTACTAGGTGATGATATTACCACTACGCCATCAGGGAGGCCTCATATTTCCTTGGAAATTAAGAAAAAATATTACAAAAAAATTCCAAGAAATTATTAACTAATTTGTTAAAAATATTATGAGGAAAATGCCAAGAAATTAGTAACTAATTTGTTATGTTCATTGTCTGTGTTTACAAGCACAAGAAACATGCTCGAAACAAATGAACATAACCTAAGATTATATGAAGGTCATGGTGAATGTGAAGACTGTAATTAAATCTGTTGCGAACGTACAGAACATTTGTTATGCATAGAAAGAGATGTTAAACATAGCTATCACTTCCATAGCATAGGTGCAATTTATTCTGCAGTACTGTAGAATGCTGGCAATGAAGAATCACATTATATAATTCTAAACATATTTTATCTTATTAATTACATGTTTCATAGTAATTACAATTTAATGCCTAACTTGCAAATTCATTTTAATTTAATGTCTTCCTCTCTTTCAACAGGTGGCATGCAGGATTACAACTACGTAAACCATGGTTGCATGGAAATTACGTTGGAGATCTCCTGTTGCAAATACCCATGGGCGCATGAGTTACCCAGGCTGTGGGAACAAAATAAAGATGTAAGATGTTCTTTAGCAAATAAGTTTTATTCCTTCAGAAAGTATTTGTAGATTTAGCACATAAATGTATTATAAAAGGGGAAGCAAACACCCTTGTGAATGGTTTGCGAGTTATTTGAATAAATCATCTTTCATAGTATAGAAGTTGAAAGACAAATCATAATTCTGTCAATTGTGTCAAAATTATCATAATTTCCGAAAATGTTGGTTACATATTTGTGGTAAATTAGCTTCAATCATGAAGCTAGGTCCCTAATGATGCCAGATGGGGTCAAGAGTGGTTTCAGCATACAATCATCAACTATGACTTCCCTCACCACATTCCAAACAGATAAGGAGGCAGGGATTAAATTAAGTTTTACTACAAATATGCATTTTATTTTAATTATTTAGACGTATAAGAAATGTGACTGCATCCAGAAAGTACTCCCTGCTACAACAAGAGAAAAGGGAAATTTGCAAAGAAAAATTATACACTTAAAAAGTACCGTCAGATGGGGTTATTTTGGACAAACGAGGTAATTTCGGACAAAATGATATTTTTTTCATTTTATGTTGGTATTCCTGAAGTTTTGAAGTTTGAAATTACCGCACTTGCATTGTTCGAATGTAAAATGAGTGTTGTTACCGGCTTCCGTGTGTTTCCATTGTTAGTGAAAAACAACACACGTTGGGAGTGGTTTCTATTGTCGGCTTCATTTTGGCTTGTTGGATTCTTGCAGAAACTTCTTTGTTTGCCTGCCAATCAAACGAATTACACTGTTGGTGATTGTTGTTTCGTATTTGTCCTGTTTATTTTAAAAGTGAGTGTGAAGAGTTGGGTGGTTCAATGCTCTAGGTCGCACACTGCACACAGTTTTCCCGAAGTGTATAATACGTAGTCGTAACTTCAGACAATGCTGCGTGCATACAAAAGAAAGTTAGGAGTGCAGATACTCTGCGACTACAAACAATATAAAGTAGATGCGGCAGTGAAAGCCATTATAGCTGGCAAATTGACATACCGCAAGGCCTCAGAGTTTTTTGGTGTACCACGGTCCACCTTAGAAAGTAAGGTAAATCAAACAAATCCATCTGTTCTTGATCCTGAAGAAGAAGAAATGCTGATACATGGTATCTTAAAGGCAGCACGGTGGGGTTACCCTCTCACTTCAAATGATTTACGTTACATTGTGAAAGGATACCTGGACAGGTTGGCAAGAAACGATTTCACGAGAATCTGCCAGGCATCGAATGGGCAAGATCATTCTTGAAGAAACATGCAAATGTTCTTTCCGTTCGTCTGTCTGAGAATATCAAGAGAGCTCGTGCTGAGGTCAGCTCGGAGACTGTTCAAGAGTTTTTTTAATCATGTACAACATGCCTCAGAGAACATCCCACCTGAAAATGTCATCAATTATGACGAAACAAATTTGTGTGATGACCCTGGAAAGAAACGTGTGATTGTTAAAAGGGGCATAAAACATGCAGAGAGGGCAATAGACTTTTGTAAGACTAGCATTTCTCTCATGATGTGTGTTAGTGGCGATGGGAAGCTACTTCCTCCATATGTCTTGTACAAGGCCGAACATTTATGGGACACGTGGCAAGACGGTGGCCTGCCTGGTACGAGATACAACAGAAACAAAAGTGGGTGGTTTGACCTTCCGATTTTTGAAGATTGTTTTTTACGGTAGCACTGCCATATTTAAAACAGCTGGAGCGACATAAAGTTATTATTGGAGACAATTTGTCCAGCCATGTGTCTTTATCAATGGTCCAGGAATGTGAAAAACAGAACATTTCTTTCATTTTTTTACCAGCAAATAGCACACATATTCTTCAGACATTAGATGTGTGCTCTTTTGGGCCACTTAAAAAAGCTGATGACCTGGAAAATGTCCACACATGGGCTTATCTCTAGAGAAGCCTTCCTGCCCTCCTGAAAGAGACTCTACAGAAAATCGAAGCACGAAATGCGGATATCATAAGGAGCGGCTTCCCCAGCACTGGGTTAAATTCCTTTTGACCCACAGAGGGTCCTCACAAGCTTTCCAGAAACGTCTGATAAAAAGGAAAAAGAAACATCCTGGTCGTCCAGTTTCGAGGCTTTACTATCTGAAGCACGCTACGGCTCTGGTAAGAGGACAACAGTTCACCGTCACAAATTGAACGTTCCTGCGGGGCAATCTCTCCTTGTTTGCCACTTCACTCACAATCAAGTTGTTGTCAGAAACCAGGCAGAAAAAGAAGCAGTTGTTACAGAAAAGCAGCAAGAATATGACACTGTGGAAATTGAGGCAGAAATTCAAAAGAGAGAACTAAATTAAGATTTTGGAATTTCTGGACCGGTGCTTGACTTAGAAAGTTTTGTTGTAGTGAACTACAATTATGATCATGGAAACAGGAAACAGACAAGACAGTATGTTGGCGTTGCAGTTGACATAGGAGCACGGGACGTGACTGTAAAATTCTTGCGATCAAACAGTGGAAGTAGAAGAATGTTTGTGTTTCCGAATGTTGAGGACGAGGACACAGTAACAAAGGACCAGATTGTAAAGATTCTACCAGCACCAAAGGAAAAACGAGAAGTTTTCATTTTTGATGATGTTATCTAACTGTTCCTATATAGACTAAACTACACAGAATGTATTGTATTATCATTTTGCTCTTTGTATTGCAGTTTCATTTTGTTCTTATGTAAATTTTTGTAAGGTCAGTTTTGAAACAAATAAGAAAATAGTAAAGAGTTAAAAAATTCCCGAAATTTAAAATCTTGCCCTTAATAAAAGTGTTGAATAATATTTATTTCCAAATTTTGAGTCTGAAATAACCTCATACGTGGGATAAATTCGGACAAACTCCTAAAACAAATAACTGTCCAAAATTACCCCACCCACGGGAGTAACTTTGGACACAATTTAACACCATATAATGAATTATTCTGTATATTTTCCAATGTTCAATATGCTCTTTAAACATATAGGTAGCCGAATAAAATAAAGTTATGTACAATTCCCTCGTCATTAGTGAACAGTAACAAAAAAAACTGTAAAACGTGTCCAAAATAACCCCATCTGACGGTATTTTATCTAGTAAATTATGAAAAAAGAGCAATCAGTTGTAAGCAGTTGAAACAATTATAGTGGATAAGGTAAAGGTAAAGTTCCCCTTGCATATAGCACCGTGCTATGAAGGCACATCTAGGGGATGTGGGGGGTAGGGCACCACACATTCTGGATCTCAGCCATTTTGGAGTCAATGTGTTGCCCCCCAGGTACCCATTGGTTTGTGGCTGGGTGAGCCCCAGAGCCACTTTATGTGGGAACAAGATCAGAAAAATTCCGACCTTAGATAACCTGCCCCGGGAATCAAAACTGGGTATCCAACATGGCATTCAGATGACCTACTGACTCAAATAGTATTAATTACTTTTGAGCAATTAAGTCTTAATTCTAATGAGTATTTTTTATATATTATTTAATTTTCTTGCAGGCATTGTTCCAGTATGCTTCTGAGGTGCATCGTGGAGTAAAAGGATTTGTAACAACCACTTCAGGTGAACCAATAGGAGGGGCTGAAATGAATATTGTTGGTCGAGAAATTGGTTTTAGCTCCTCTGGACTGGGAGAATTTTGGAGAATTCTTCTCCCAGGGAATTATGAACTTCAAGTAGGTGTTTGTGTGTAGTTTTCTTATTCAGTGTTGCTTTTATGCCTCATTAGGTTAATCATGGCAATGTGGATGAATGCTGATTAGACAGAATTGATAAACACCACAAAGAAATGCCAATTTCCATGTTGGAATTTGAACTCAAAACATTCAGTGGTGAGATTGTGAGTTATAAAAAAAAAAAATCAAAGAAGATATTCAACTTGACATCACACAGTTTACTTCTGGAAGAAATCAGGCAAACAGATTCACGTGTGTTCTTAAGCCTGCTTTAGACGAAAGCATTTTCCTTTGCACTTTTCTTAACATTTATGCTATGAACAAAAAGCTACTGTGTAAAGTGAGAAATGTTATGGCATTTCAGATGCCATGGCATATTTCATGGCATTTCTCAAGGCTCTATTTTCGTAGAATAACCAATCAGAAGCGACCTCGTGGTCACAAGTGCAAATGTCATGTGAGATGTAAACAACATATCACTTCACACCTTAAAACGATGATAACTACTCAACCGAGAGGAATATTGCTTCATATTAAATGGTTTTAGATACAGAAGAATGTCGCTGATTTAAATACATACTTTACAATGTTTACTGTACACGTATGGAAGAACATTTTAGCTTTTTCAATTGTAAAAACCATGCACACAGCATTGACGGTGTAACTCGACATGCTTCTCGTGCTGTATATATTGTACGTTGTAATTGAAAGAAGCTAACCAAAATGTTCCATAAAATGCTTTCGTGTAAAATACTGTCTGTTATAAGATTTTGGAAGCATTTACGTAGCATTTATGCTAGCAAAAATGTTAAAGAAAATGTTTTTGTCTAAAGCTGGCTTTATGCAGGAAGAAAATTTGCATTTCACCACTTCACACACTTTTCATGGTCTCTGTAGGGCTTTCGGAAAAGGTCCATGATCACGATAATCATACCTTGAATCACTTCAGCAAAGACCATATGTGCAATGCTTACCCGGCATGTTCTCAGCACAGGATCTGATAGGGTTGCCCGAAATATGGTGCAATGAAATGTGGAGGAATTTGTTCGCTGAATATCATCCATTGCTATTGATAATGAAGAAGTTTTACACTGACAGGGATATACCAACTTCTTTAACCAAATATAGATCTACTGTGTTTCTTCTATTTAGCATCATATTTCTGCCAGTTTTGGCTAATCACAATGATGAGGATGAGTGATGATTTGATGAACAGACACAAAGAACATCCATGCCCAGGCTGGGATTCAAACCCAGGATCCCTGACATTATAGCTTGCTGTGGTAACCACACTGCCATAGAAGTCAGCAGATTTACAGTAATACAAAGAGAATTATTCACTATACAGGGTGTCTCAAAAGTATTAGCAGAAACTGACACAGGTGAAAGTATACGATAATAGAAGCAAAAAAGTCTCAGTAAACATGGGTCTGCAAACGAGCAGTTTTCGAGATAATCGCGAATATGTGATTACAAGTCACCACTGACTTCATTGTTTGTAAACATCATCCTGGTTGGTAAAATGCTAATAATGTGTGTGAATGTGTGGGTACAAGCTGTCACTGACTTCAGTGTTTGTAAACGTCATCCTAGTTGGTAAAATACCAATAATATAGTATGAAAAATCAGGAGATCTCATTGCTTTTATTTAACATTCTACTTACTTTAACAAGCACTACTTGAGTATGTTCTACTGTAGGCAATTCCGCATTGAGTTTCAATTCTTTCGAACACCCCCGCCTCTTTTCGGAATTGGTCATAAGCATGTACAATTCTCTGTTTGAGTTCTTCAACTGTGTCAACGGGAGTGTTGTACACTACACTTTTGAGGTGACCCCAGACACAAAAATCCAAAGGATTTAGATCCGGTGACCTTGGAGTCCACGGTACAGGCCCGTCTTGACCTATCCATCATTGCTGATATCTGCTTGTTAGATGTCGTCTCACAGCAGCAGAAAAATGTGCCGGTGCTCCATCATGCATGTACCCCATACTCTAACGTGGATCAAGGTGGACATCCTCAAGCAATCCAGGAAGATCATGTCGCAAAAATCGAAGGTATCTCGGTCCATTGAGTCTTCTTGGAAGAATGTGTGGTCCAATGAGACTATCACCTAGTACCCCTAACCACACATTCAATGAGAAACGTTGCTGATCTGGTGCCTCGTGAACAGCATGTGGGTTTAGTACACTCCAAACATGAGAATTATGAAAATTAAAGATACCATTGCGTGTGAACCCCGCTTCGTCTGTAAATAAAATGTTACTTGCAAAACGACCTGTTGTTGCATCCACTGACAAAACGTCACTCTAGAAACACAATCCATATCACTGAGACACTGAACTCGTTGGAGGTGGTAAGGGTAGAGTGAATTGCAATGTAAAATTCTCCATACACTACTGTGGCTTACTGGCACTTGTGCGGCAATTCTCCTTGTCGAGGTTATTAGCATTTTACCAACTAGGGCGACGTTTACAAACAATGAAGTCAGTGGTAGCTTATAATCACACATTCGCGATTATCTCGAAAACGGCTAGTTTGCAGACCCATGTTTACTGAGACTTTTTTGCTTCTATTATTGTGTACTTTCACCTGTGTCAGTTTGCACTATTACTTATGAGACACCCTGTATATATTATGGGAAATTATTAAAACTTGGTATAGACTTATGTAAAATTTTGCTACTGATAAAAATACAAACATAACATTTTTCTACAGTTTTCAAGTTTTCTACAGCTTAGAAACCAATGTGATTGCAAGCCCCTCAGGGTATATTCTGTATGAGAACTTCAAATTTGGCAATTTTTGATGCTAATGTCTATTGAACATATCAATCCATAGCTCGTGCGGAAATCATGGGTATTCTCTTATTTGTACATCAGAACTACTGCCCATAGCTCTGCCCTTACAGTTTAAATGACATGTCTCTATTGTAGCAATATAGCATTACTTTTTCAAACATGTAGGGCATGTTAATTAATTGCATTCATTACATAGGGTATTGTGAAATGGAATTTGATATGTTAGATTCACAACCATTGCATCCTATAGCACAAGGGTAGCTACATGTCAAGTCCACTTTATGGCTAGATAGTTAATTCTGATTCAACACACAGTTTAAAGTGGAATTCGAACCACTGTGCAGTGCCTTCAGAGAGAATCAAATCTAGGATCCTCTTTATTACCAGACAAGAACATTAACCATTACTCAGGGATGCCCAACTAGATGTTAGAAATTAAACACTTCTGCTGGTTATGTTACTCATTGGTATGTTATGTCATTGCCTTGTTCTGTTTTCCTTAGACCATGAAACTTGAAACTTGTTATGCACATTTTTCTTGTTATCTCAAAATATGGTATAATAGAATTTTTGTGGTATACAAGGACAGATTTTAATATATATATTATTTCATCTGTGATACGTTTATACTTTTTATGGTTCTTAATTTTTGTTTTCTGCATACTGCTCTCAAGGGTAACATTTATGATTTATTGTCATCTATTCCAGGTACACAGGCATGGATACGAATCAAAAGTCGTGCCTTTTACAGTCACTGAAGGTTATCCAACCTTCTTGAACATTACCATGTTACCAGGCATGGTAAGTGATAAGGCCGGTGATGGTGATGGACCCTTGGGTCCAGTTGTGGTGGTGGTTCCTACGTCGTCATCCACGGTACGAGCACAAGCCTCACCTGCACCAACTAATTCATTAACAACTGACAGTGCATGGGACTCTATGAATCTTTCATCACTTCAGGACTCAGACTATGCAGCCTCTTATCTTAGGGGTAGAGCTGACTCACCATTTCAAAATCCACTTTATGTGGTTATGTTATGCTTTTTTGTGGTGTTGATTGCATGACATGGTAATTTCGGTTGATCTTTTCTGTTTTGTTCAGAGAGTAGTAGGCATTTTGGTAATGATGTGTGCATGAATGATTACTTCACAGCTGCTTGGCATGTATAAATAATTATATAGTTGTGACACTAATGGCAGTCAATGCATTTAAGATGGTTTATACATATGACAAATAAAGTGAATGAAAGGAAGATTGACTAAATAGAAAGTTATAGGAAACACTCACCAGCCACTGGAAAACTTTAATTTTTTTTGTAAAGATATATGTTTGGCGGTTATGTGGAAATAGGTAATTTAACAGAGTAAATTCAAATTTTTGGTTCAGGATAACCATGGTTGACCAAGTCTTGGTGTAGGTGGAAGTTGTAATTCTGTTGGGGGTGAAGTGTTGAGGTGTTGTCCTCTAATGGGCAGGGAGAATGGGATAGCTTCCTTGGTGTGGAACGGATGAAAACGAAAGAATTGAAGGTACTGCATGTGGTTATGACCAGGGTGGAAGGATTGCATGCACCAAGCTTTGGTCAACCGCGGTTATCTTGCCAGCCTGGTCACAAAACAAATATCCTGAGCTGCCTCATACACTTCCACCAAAACACCTGACATCAACGTCCTTGTACTTGTCACCCAAATATTACCCCACCTAAATCAAACACACCTTATGTTCCCCCTTTTCCATTCTGATCCCAACATGAGAGTTGTTTTCAAAACCACCACCAACCTCTAAAACATCCTGGTCTACAGTACCCCTTCACCCCACAGGAAAGCAGGGCAAGGAAATTGTTTTGTCATTCCAAAGAGGGCAATTTTGACTTTAGTGATTCTCCACATTCAGGAAGACCATCAGACTTTAATGAAAGCTGTTTAAACACTTTAATCCACAATGATCCATGTCAGTCGACCCAAGAATTAGCAAATGTTATGAACTGTGACCATTCAACCATCAATCAATACCTCCCTGTTCACAAATGCAACTGCCCAAGGTGCAAAACTTGCCTCACTTCCCATGCCCCCCAGATTAACACTGCCACTTGCAAATTTAGCAAATGAACTTGCCTCACCACAAACATCATCTGTATCATTACCTACAACTTCTGCGATGGTTTTACCTGGGGGTAACATCCACACCCTCAATCTCCAGATCAAAAAACTACCACTCCTCCACCCAAAAACCCACACCACTGCAGTCCATATAAACGATCACAATATTCCTTTCAATAACTGCATCTGGGTAGAGATCATCCATCCCTTACCCCCAATCCAGCAACACCTCAGCATGGAAAAGATGGGAGAGGACCTACATATCAATCACGAGTACAACCACACCCCTGGCCTGAATAATGCTGCTCAGCACGTTTTCCAACCAACTTCATCTCTACCCCATCCCCAACCCTACCTTCTTCTTACACTGCACCACAAATACAAGCTTGACAGGAGAACCATATTTCTCCATACTGACTATATCTTCACTCTCAACCTGGCAAGTCCATTTCCACAATATGTTTTCTAGAAACAAAGATGCGGCCTGTTGCAATGAAAATTAAAATTTTTCCAGTGTCTGGTGAGTGTTTTCTTCTTCCTTCTCATTTGTTATGACAAATAAAAATGTTCCTATATGCAATTATCACAAAAGCATCCACAGTTTGAGTTTTTGTTTGGCAACTTTTTATACACAGCGAGGCTAATTGGGTTTAAAGTTGGATCCAAACCACTATGTGCTTGAGTTTTTGCTTTAAGTCCATTTTTTGCACAGATAGGTGAATTGGGACTGCACCTACAGTTTAGAGTGGGATCCAAGTCAGGCTTCACCTATCGAAAAAGGCATCCACAGTGAGTTATATGCTTGCAAATATGCATTTGGAAATGTATATGCATGTGAGAAACAGAGAAGTATATGAATCCTGTACTACAGCTGCATTGGAACTTCCTGGTAGACAAATGGTTAATGCTTATGCCTTTGATGCAAGCAGTTCTAGGTTTGATCCACAGTGGGAGCTCCAAAATTTGGGTGTTGACCCAGCTTTGTCACGACAATTGGGAAGCTGCTTGAAAGCAATGGTAGCAGACTCTGGTCTCTAACAGCAGAAAACTGTAGCAATGGGATAAATAAAATGGTGCTCAGCAGGTCTTGGCCCTCGAAAGAGTTACACCATGAAGATTAGTTTGTTACAGCTTCAATGAAATTATTATTTTTTATTCTTTTAACTCCACAGATAGGTTACATGGGACTTAACCTACAGTTTAAAGTGGGATATGAACCACTGTGTACTATGCCTCCACTGGGATCGAACCCAGATCCCCTTTGAATACAAGGTAACAACATTAGCACTACACCACACAGCTTCATTAGAAAGTATAGAAAAAATACATAAGTGGAATTTAATACTTTAAGGCATCAAAATTCTTGCATCCTTCACTATCTGACACCTTTTAATCACTATGTTTAAATCGTTCTATTGTTTATGACTCTTTTGCATTGTTGTTGTCTGATATATCTTACACAGACTTTCTCTCTGCATATATTATTGTTCACTTCTTGCCATTGCTCATTTTTATAGTTCAATATGGATGCATTTGAGACTCTTTCTGCCATTATCTTCAGTTATTAATGTGTTAACCGCCATTGGTGTCATGGAGTTAAAGCTTTATGATAGGAATGTTTTATTTTTATGACAAAATCTTATTGTTTGGCATGTGATTCATAAATTTCCACTTATTGCTTGTAAATAATTAGGTGTCCAAATATAATCAAGTTTTCCTATTTCCATGAATTTTCGTCTAATAAAACAATGTGTGTATATGACTTATTGGATGATTTATGTAATTAATTATGAACTCTTGTCTAACTAGCAACAGAATATGTCCATAGAGGGAAGGGGGGATAAATTGGGGTTATCTCAGCTTTCCTTAATAAAATATGTCAAAAGATAGTTCAGTATGGTACTGGAAGCAAAAAAGGCTATATAAATTTCTAATTGACATAATGTGATTTAGGGGAAATATATTTGTTGCTCTTACATAGAACAAACAGTAATGGTACAATAGAACAATCAAATTTATTTACAACATAAGTGAAACTTGCAGGATAGTGTATTTTTACTTGTATAATTGATACTACAAAAATTCTGATTCATCCTAACAAATTGTTGGCTATTTAAGGTTACATTGGTTGAAGTATTTGTGTTACTTCTTACCATCCCAATGATTCTCAATAGCCTTTAAGCCTTTGAAAATGAATTTCTCATGGCATTAATAATTGTAAAATTTTAAGGCAATATATAAATTCACATTGCACCAAGGAAGGAAATACTTCAACCAATGTTACATTAAGTAACCAGCAATTTGCTAAAATGAATCGTGAACTTTTGTAGTGCCAAATGCACTATTCTGAAATTTTCACTTATTATGTTTTAAAACAAGTTGATTGCTGCATTGTACTATCGCTGTTCTTCTATGTATGAGCAAGAAATATGTTTCCCCCAAATTACTTCACCTCAAGTAAAAATTCATGTATTGATTGGACATAATAATGGGCTATCCAGCTGGTATAGTTGCCATTTCAATTTGTAGAAGCAGAATCAAATTTTCTTAGTTCATGCTTGTAATACCGAACTAGTTTTCGTTATGTTTTTTTTTATATATTTTCCAACTCATGCTTATATTTCTAATGATCTCTTCAGCAGCATATTTAAAATTGATCTCTGTTGGAATATGCAATGGAAATGATCTCATTTTTATTATTTTACATTTTGTAGTTTGTATATTTCACAGTCGTAACAATTTTAATACAAATATAAGAACCATCTTCTAATTATGAAATTGTGATTTAATACTTTTTTAAAGTTTTAACTTTTGTTCCAAGTTATCATAATGCAAATCATGAGAATATGAGATAAATAATAAGCAGAGGGTAACTTATATTAAGATATATAATTTGTATTTTCAAATTGTACAAAATTAGATGTAATCATAAAGAAACAGTTGAGATATATGTTACTCATTGGCAAATAACTGCAATGGAGAAGTTAAAAATAAAGAAATGTTTGAGAAAAATATTTTTTTATGTCAACAAAATTACCTTTCATAATTTTAATGAATGAATTGTGGATGGAAAAGAACTGGAGTTAAAGAGGTGTACAGAAATGCATATGATCAGCCCAATTCTTTTAGGAATAGGAATTGTGGATGTTTCTCATTATTGCATTGTTAAAGTGAACATGGGGTAGAATGCATATTATGAGTGAAACTGGGCAAGGTCATCAAACTACGGTGGTGGTTTTGACATCACTCATCAACGACGGACTCCAAGCAGCTGTGGTATTTTATCAACACCTCACATCTTCTGTGCTTCTGTGATCGAAAATCTAATTTTCCTATAATTGTGATGAAAAATTACATAGTTCTATCTCATAAACTTGTGCAAATATCTCCAAAATAGGTTGATACATTTTCTCAATGCTCTTATGCTTCTATAACATAAAGAAAAGTTAACCATAGCTACACTATGTACATGAAAAGTACATGATTTATACATATGAAACCAGAAATAACAAGTTTACCTTTTTATGTGGCACCCATAGGAGGTGCTTTACATACAAGTACGACATAGCACACCTCCTGTGTGTGCCAAATTGTAAGTTAACAACTCCACACTGGGAGACAATAGGTACTATCGATGTCAGTGTTTCAAACATAACAGATCCTGTTGTGGTAGCACTGACAGACAATTCTACAAAGGTAAACAGCAGCAGTGAGAAATCATGTGAAAACAGGGCTGGGTTGGTAGCTAAGTTGGCAGGGCAATCATACAGTATGCCAGAGACCTGGTTTTGAGTCCTGGTTGAACCTACATTTTTTGTTTAAATTTCTATGTACCAACGTATCACTGCAAGTCATTAGTCTTTGGCATTCAGCAACATGTCCTGCTTTTGTCTACTAGGACACTTTAATATTGGTACAACCAGAGCCCTGATCAAGTCCCCAATTTTCAAACAAATAAACAACTGAAATATTGTGGCTGTCAGGACTCTGGTTGTACTCTATTGCAACTTTTCTTAAACATTCTTCAGATAAGTCCATCCAATTACAGCCATTCAATACTGCAGGTTAAATGGTGTCCTGCCATTTCTTCCAATGGGCCATTATGACATGATGTTAAAGCAGCTAGCAGTTTGAATACATGATCATATCAGATTTTTTTTTTCAGCATTTAATTTCCATGGTTATTTTTATATCTGTGCAGTGCAATTGCAGAAAGGAGCCATTTTTTGATCAACGTAGTCAACAGTGTTCGCTTCTTTTGGATTTTCAAGCCTTGTGGGTCAGGTCTTCATTTAAACTAATTTTTTGCTGCTTTCGTGTGAATATAGGAAGAACAATATGTCAACTTATGTATAAAAGAGAGTGTTTTCCAATTTTCTACAAATGTGTTAACCACAATGTAGCTACACACTTAAAAACATGTCCACTTTATTTGATTTCTTTGTTGAGTGAATGCATTCCTAAGTAGCAAGTTCCACATGTTTTACCATACATTTGTTTTAGTTGTTTATAAAATTTTTTATTGCATTTTCAGTTGTATAGATAAAAAAAAATTCATTACTGACAACAGTATTGTTTTCAGACAGTAATATACTGAACACAATAAAATACATTAGTTGTACAATTATATTACTGAAAACATTGAGAGTACAGTTCAACTACGAGAGGTAACTGAAAAGTTCTCGGCCTACCCATGAAGGGTGGTCCGGAGCTCAATCGTGCTGCAGCGCCACACACTTTTTGGCACCGATGCTGCAGGCCCATGATACCTTCCTTGTAGAACGTTTCAGCCTGCATTGCAAAAATGTCCCCAACCGCAGCCATGACGTCATCATCTGATTGGAAAATGGGTTCCACCTAAGTGTTGCTTGAGCTTAGGGAAGAGATAAAAGTCTGAGGGAGCCAAATCTGGTGAATAGGGAGGGTGTGGAAGCAATTCAAAGCCACAGGACTCGATGGTAGACATTGCAATGGTGGACGTGTGTGCAGGTGCGTTGTCTTGGTGGAAATGGTTGCACTTCTTCAACATTCCACGACATTTCGCCTTGATGGCCTCCCGCAAATGCTTTAGTTGAGCAGCATAATATGCACCGTTCACCGATTCACCCTTTTTGAGGTACTCAGCCAGGAAGACACCCTCGCATTCCAAAAAACAGAGACCATCACCTTTCCAGCTGATGGCACTGACTTGAACTTTTTGAGGGTGGGGGAGGAGGGGTGTTTCCACTGTTTTGATTGCACCTTGGACTCTGGCTGATAGTGGTGGGTCCATGCTTTGTCCAAAGTTACAAAAGGTTGGAGAAATGTCACAGGATCAGCCTGAAGGAGGGCCAAGTTTGCTGCAGGCAAGATGTGTCTCTGGCGTTTGTTTTCAGCAATCACCATTTTCGGGACCGACATGACACCTTGTGCATGTCCAGCACAACTGTTAGGATGTGTCCAACGCATTCCTGGGATGTGCCCACTTTCTCTGCGATGTAACGTTCTGTCATACGCCGGTCTGCCATTACGAGATCCTGGATTGCTGTAATGTTTTCCTCAGTGCAGGCAGTTGCTGACCTTCCACTGCAAGGGGCATTTTGGACAGAGGTGTTCCCCCTCTTGAATTCCACCACCCACTTTTTCAGTGGAATAGGATGGGGCATCCTCCCCTAATGTTTCCATCATGTCCTTGTGGATGTCCTGTCAACTCGTGCCCTTTTTCAGTAGGTATCGGATAACCGCACGATTGCTCACTTTATCCATTTTTCAGACAATGCTCACCTTCTTCACTTCAGACCAACAGAAAAAAAGCTATTAGTGAGAAATTTGGTATGGGGCTCTGCAAAGGCATCTACTATGATTAGCAAAACTAACATTCGGCTAAGACAAATGCATCATGGGTAGGCAGAGAACTTTTCAGTCACCCCTCGTACTTAAGATAGAGGAAACAGTTGGACTACCAAAAACAGTAGAAAACATTAGCAGTACAGTTCATCTACTGAAAACATTAGAAACAGTTGGGCTACTAAAAACAGTAGAAAACATTAGCTGTACAGTTCATCTACTGAAAACAGTAGAACCAGTTGGACTAACAAAAACAGCAGAAAACATTAGCAGTTCAGTTCATCTACTGAAAACAGTAGAAACAGTTGGGCTACTAAAAACAGTAGAAAACATTATCAGTACAGTTCAGCTACTGAAAACAGTAGACACAGTTGGGCTACTAAAAACAGTAGAAGACAGTAGCCTTACAGTTCATCTACTGAAAGCAGTAGATGTCTCAAAACACCCATTGATCTACTGTAAATAGTAAACAGAATTTTCAGTAGGGATAAGATGAAAGAATGTGCACAGAAAACACCCATCTCCATGCCTGGACTCAAACCTGAAATGTTCGATTGTGAATCAACCATTCAGCATGCTAGACCACCAAGGTAGCACAATATTCATCTTTAAAGCATTGACTAATTTATATTGCACTGCATGTAAAAGAATAATCTAATAAATGAAATAAAATGCATTTTCAAAAGTAAGAAATTAATAAAATTGAGCACATTTAACTAAATATAGAATATATCCAACAGCCATCAACAACATGATTTAATATTATAGTAAGAATTTCATATAACCATTTACAATTTTTTTTAATACTTCTTTGAATCAGATGAAGCTAATTTAGAAAAGTGCTGACTATTTTTTAAAGTTTGATCTATTATATGACAAAGCTTCATGTTGCTGTCTACAACACTCAATGCATTGTTTCAAATAAAAAAAGAGTAGACACACACAAAAGAATGCAATTCTTCAGATAACCAACAAAGAATAACATATTCTAATAATTTATACTTTTTGTTAATTAATAAATAATTAATTAATAAAGGAAAACTTAACAGAAATAACACATCTAATAATGAACTAAAACTGACTCTCATTTTGATACTTACTCTCTATATGTGTAAATTATTCATAACTATTTTTTTCTCTCTATACACAGGAAAATGCAGGAACAACAATTCTAAATTCAAATACCATACAAAGTGTGTGTGTTACAGCAAGTGTCTTGTTCTTCTTACACACGTAAGAAAAGTGTACTCGTGTAAAGGAGACGCACAAAGGCAAATAATCAAAAATGGAGTAAAGTAGAAAATAAATTTCAACGGAAACTCATGGTGTGTTGAACACTTTGCTGAGATAATGGTGAGAATAATGCGTGAGAATCATGCCGTAAGTACAAAGATGATACCTGAAATTAAGTTTCAGATGGTCAAATGTGGTCGGAGATATTTTGTTGAAGTCTCGTGTGGACATCTCTTCTCAGTTGTGGTGCGATACAATGCAAGTGATTATTGAACTGCAGCTTTGTACATATTGTAAATAATTGTGAGATGTATAGTAATAAATTGAAAGACAATCTTTATTTGTTTGTTTTCTTTATTAGTTCTGCTTTTCACCTTAAGAGATACCGTGCCGCCACCACCGATCATGTTCTATTGGACCCCCAGCATTGTGAACTATCGCCCGGCATCGCAGTTTCCACTGCAGCAAGCTCCGGCGCAGGACAGGCATGGGAATTCTGTCCCTCTCCTCCCTGCAATCTTTCCATAGACCATCCAGGGTGCATGGGCGGCGATGTTGAAGACGTCATTTCAACAGTCCAAATGCGCAAAAATCCATTGGACTGGCATCTGGGCTTTTCAAAGGAATGTCTTCAAATGGAATGACACGAATTCTAATTCCTCTGCAATTTCCTGATAAAAACGTAGTGATGTTCTGGCGGTATGACTCGAAGCCTTGTCCATATGGATCATCACCTGGTTCGCGTCCATTCCATACAATTTTGGGATGTCTCTCCGATAGATAGGTGTCAGAATGGAGTCTTGGAAGTATCTGGCATTCACCTTCACGTTTTTGTCCACCTTGCGTATCATCAACTTACCCTCATATCCGAATCCCGTCACAACCATAAAGCCACAAGGGAAACTTTCCCTGCACTGACGAACAAAGTTGCTGTGCCCCTTGCCGTCAATGTCAAGGTATGTGATCGCCCGAATGTGACCACCAGCAATGAGATGGACATATGATTCATCCATTGTGACAACTTTCTTCCATTTGGAACCCACCAGGTACTTTTCATACAGTTTCTTGCAGTTCGTCTTACGTTCGGCAATGTGACGTGGTAGAAGGTGGTGTACACGGGCCTTCCGCACAAACTTCAACCTGAGACACTTGTGAATTGTTTTGTTCACAGTTGACGGTGCGAGGTGAAATCTGTGGACCATATCACGTTGAGTCGGGGGATTTTCTTGGCACGCCAATCGACGGATCCCCCTTCGCACTACGGGTGACACTTTGCTCTACGGGTGACACTTTGCTTGTAGCCCTTCTCCTGGTGGTTTTCGTGGGTGAATGTTTCGCAAGGAGAGCCTGTTGTGTGTAACGGGCCACAATAGCTTTCGCAGTAGTCACCCCGAGTGTTAACCCATTCTCCAGACACTGTTTCACAATGCGTACGTATGAAAACTTAGCATGGAAAAGGGCCATTACATAACCCTCCCAATACCGGTTGATTTTCGGCACCATTTGATACCATTCACTACCAACACTCACACACCTACAAGCTCAGACACAACACTGCTCCCGCCAGCAGACCCATAGTTCCAGCATGATATGCCAGGTGGCAGCACCAAATCGAAAATGGTCAGATATAAAGTGAACAACCTCTGTATAAGGTGAAAATGTACAGTGTACGAGGGTCACTATTTATATTTTGAGCCTTGGCAACACTGATTGAAGTTAGGCGCGATTTGACGTTTGCACGGAATCGTCTGGCATTATTGACCATAACGTACTTCAAATGTTTTGTCAATAGCTTCATTTGTGTTGTTTATGTTGCCTTGGAGATTGCGCGACAACAATAAAATGGAATTAACTCGTGAACATTTTCGTGCGATGATTTTTTACGATTTTCGATGTGGATTATCAAGACAAGAGTGCATCGATCAACTTACTTCCACATTTGGCGATGAAGCCCCATCCTTTGCCACTGTGAAACGCTGGTATAACGAATTTAATCATGGCCACCATTCGCTCACCAACGAGATTTGCGAAGGTCGTCCAAAATCAGTTGTTGTTCAAGAAAACATTGATGCTGTGCAAAACCTAATACTGCAAGATCGTCATGTGACATACTGTGAGATTGAGGCAACCATAGGCATATATAAAATATTACATGATCATTTAGCTGTGAGAAAGGTATGTTCTCGTTGGATCCCACACAATTCGACAAAAACTCAAAAAGACGCTCGCGTCAATTGGTGCAAACAAATGCTCAATAAATACAATCGTGGTGCTTCAAAAGACGTATATAAGATTGTAACAGGTGACGAATCATGGATATATGCATATGAGCCGGAACGTAAACAGCAGTCGACTGTATGGGTGTTTCAAGATGAACCCAATCCAACAAAAGTTGTTCACGCTCGAAGCACATCGAAACAAATGATCGCCTGTTTTTTCGGGAAAACTGGTCATGTGGTGACTGTGCCTTTACAGGAACGTAGAACGGTCAACTCTGAATGGTACACAACAATTTGTTTGCCAGAGGTCTTCGGTCAAATACGGAAAACAAACAAACGCCGTCGGATCATTCTTCATCAAGACAATGCCAGCTGTCACACATCTCGTCTAACAACCGACTTTATGAACAGTCAAAAAATCGAATTGATGGGTCATCCGCCGTACAGTGCTGATTTGGCACCCAATGACTTCTTCATGTTCCCGAATGTCAAGAATAAATTGCGTGGACAATGATTTTCGTCGGTGGAAGACGCCGTTGATGCGTTCAAAAACCATATTATGGAGGTGTCTCAAGAAGATTGGAAAAACTGCTTTGACAAATAGTTCGAACGAATGCAAAAGTGTATTGACCATAAAGGAGAATACTTCGAAAAACAATAAATCAGTTTTCAATGCCAAATTCCTGTTTTTACATTCTTAGGCTCAAAATATAAATAGTGACCCTCGTATAAACTTTCACAACAGGTAGGCATCAAGATGATCAATTAATTTTTAAATAATACTTTTGTAATTTTTATTTTCCAGTGCAAGTTGTTGGCAGTGGCGTCGCGTGCAGTTCACATATGAGTGTTCACAATAATGTTTTTCTCCTGAATGCAGATTTAGTCCTCTCCCTTGTAACTTCATCTTCAATTGAAAAAGTGAGAATTACAGTTCAAATTATTTTCAACAATTTTTTCCAAAAATCACGCTATATTTGAAGTAATACAAGATGTTTTAATACAACTAACACCCTTTTAATTACGTTATTTATAATTAGTAATGGCTAGTCCAAACTAATTAGTATAACATGCAATGTCAGGTATGTACAACTCAATACTACCATACTTCGCAATCTACTACTTATTACACGAACCACATGTTAACCAAGGACATTCATTCAGCATTGAAAGCACTTCCATCCTTAGTGGGGCAGAGGGGAGGATGCGTCCTCCCAAGAGTCCAGAAAAAGTGTATTATGTGTATGTGTATGTCCCCACCCACAAAATAACTCAGTTGCGATGCTTATGACTAAAATATCAGTCAATGTGACATTGCTCATATTCATTGCTCTTTCCTCGGGTTTCATATTTTTCCTCCTAGCATCATTTTCCGCTTGTTCAGAGAGGTTGATTTTTGACCATTTAAAGAAGGGGTTCCCAAACTTCTTCGCTTCACGGTGCACTTAGTGTTTCAAATTCTGCAGCGCCCAAGTCAGAATGAAGGCCTATCTAACACTTGCAAAGCTCAGTTATTTGTAAGGTTGCTTGCCTTTAGTTAAAAAAGAAACACATATTTCAAATTCAGAAACATTTTTATGATAAAAGTACTAAATAAGCACATATTTGAAACATTCATATCATTGACTAACAATTCAGTGAAAATATTGGAACATTTCATGTAAGCCAGCCACAGGCCCCAGGGTACCGCAGCACACACTTTCGGAACCACTTATTTAAAGCATATACAGGGAGGTTATTTCAGTCGTTCACCGCCAGAGTGACGGCCGTTCAGCGGACTCTTCATGCAACAGGTCCCGGCAAATTGCATTACAGGAAGTCCGTAACAGAAACCGCTTGTTTTGTAATGTTTCCACTTTTCACAATTACAGTTACAATTACAATTGAAATAAGCACGTACCTTGTCGCAAGGATGCTGTGTGTGTGTGGAAAAGGTGTCCTCCCAAATACAAATATTTCTGGCACCTTATTTCTGACAGAAAATCTTAGATTAGACATCGCTACTTTATCCTCAGTTGTCGCGACAGCGCCGGCAGCTTATCGGGGGTTGGGTGAGTTGTCAGCCGCGAGAGGGCGATTCATACTGCACGTGTCGGCAGTGATGCCAACCGTAGGGACATGTCCCTAAGCATAGGGACTTTTCACTAAATTTCGCCCGCGTAGGAACGTAGGGACAGATTTTGCCAAATGAGGGAAAACGTAGGTACTTTTTTCAATCTTGGTAAATGACATTTTATGAATTAGTTTATCTGGATACTTTAGCGAAGAGGAGAAAAAAGAACTAACTAACAAATCTCCATCAGAATTTTGGAACATGTTATCGGTTGCCAAAAACTTTCAAGGCAAGTTCCTTTTTGAAAACATTTCCACTCTCGCGAAAATAGTGCTAACATTGCCACATTCTAAAGCGGAAACGGAAAGAATATTTTCAATGTTAAGTGATACAAAAACAAAAAAGGGAAATAAAATGGGACCAGAATTGTTAAAGACTGCAGGAAATACAGCATCACCAACCAACATCTATCTCTGCACAGCAGCAGCATGTATGACTTCAAATAACATAATCAACAGTAAACGACTCAACGTTATTCATTAGGTGTGTGCGGGATCCTTTACTTTAAAAAGTCGTTAATTCTCGACGTTTTCTGCCTTGTAAGTTTCTGGAACTTATCGAAAATTGTAAGTTTTTATTCTAGAAATGCAAAAACAATCACTTAAAGTGAAAATGACTTGTAAAATTCGAGATTTCCAGTGCTTCGGGAAATTTCGAACATTTCCCGTCCCGAAAATTTTCCGACTTGGTCGGGAAATTGCAAATTTTTCAGTCCCGAATGTCGGGATTTAAAAAAATTACCGTCCCGATCCCGTCTCGACCCAAAAAATTCTGTCCCGCACACCCCTATTATTCATTAAGGCAAGAATTTACAATACCGGACCCTTCTGTAATTTCTATGCTACGTCTTATACTCACGAAATAATTATTCGTGATGATTTATCTCAAGTTAACATGTTGGGGTGAGGGGGAAAAAATGTTAATTAACGTGTAGAAGTTGTAAAATAAGCATTTCAATTCTCGCAATGATTCTCCGTATACAAGTATGGTAGCCATATTTGTTGATATGAACAAATTACAATTAGTTACGCTGTCTACAGCGTTGCCACACTGTTGATTTCATACTTGGAGAGCATGGATTGTGTAAGAATAGCGGAAGAGAACAGTAAAAAAGTTGTTAATGTTATACAGATTGTTAGGTGGAGTGTGCAGGAGGGCTAATTAATAAACTTATTCATTTCAGTATATTGCCCAAAGAACGTGCTTACATGTGACAGCGACAATCACGATGTAGAAGAACTGATTTGATTACAGGTAAATTTGGCAACATTACATCAATCATAAAATTACAGGATACTAAAATGGCGTCTTCGATGATGTTAAAGTGCTACGAAAAAAATATTTTTTATCGGTTCGTAATCACAATTACCGCAAAACCATTCAGGAATAGCCCCACTGAGCATTCTCGGTAAGGTTAGGTTAAGTTAGGTTAGGCAAGGCAAACATAGTTAAAATTTGGGCTCGAAAAACGGATAGCCCAACAAACCATTGACGGATAGCCCCACGAACCATTCAGGTACAAAAAAGGTAAAGTGTTCCCCTGTGCATAGCACCACGCCATGAAGGCGTATAGGGGGTGTGAGGGTAACGCCCCACACTTTCTTGATCCGGTCGTGAGTGGGGGTGATGTGATCAGCATCACGCCCCTGACCGCCTTTACCCCCCAGGGTTTCCCCCAGGTACCCATGTTATTCGACGCTGGGTAGGCGCCGGGGCCGCTTCCAGGTACGGTTAGGTTAAGTTAGGATAGGCAAATGTAAATTCGCTCCTTCATTAATTGTGGAAGCACCGAGCAGAAAGATTTGGTAAGTAAATGTGTATATTTTATGTTCTGTTTTGCATGCTCATGAGGTGATAATTTTTTTAGTCGCTTTACTTGGCGTAGGGACATTTGGTCAGTTGTAGGGACATTTTGACTACGTCTGTAGGGACATTGCCGAAAAATGGTTAGCAACACTGTCGGCTACCAGACGTCAGTGTACGTTCATGTTCACTTCTGTTTGCGTTTATCAGTACACGTGTTGCTTATACTGTGTTATTGTAATGTGCTACTCATGGCCAGTGCTTTATTGTGTGTTAATTGTTATTCATTCATTAGTTATGTCGTTAAACAAATATAGTCTTGAACAGAGAGTTTTTATGTACGATAATTACGTGAAAACGAATTCTTGCAGAAAAGTGGTCAGGGAATTACGATAGACAGGATCTCTTGAACCTAAGAAACGTGTTGTATTGCTGTTAAAGGAGGTCATTTTCAACATCTCTTATAACACAGGAGGTTAGTGATCATCATTATTATTACTTTTAAATATCATTTTACGCTTTCGGTTTGCTTTATGCGCCGGGATGCTGTCTTCCCTTTCTGACAACTGACGATAAAGTAACGATGTCTAATCTAAGATTTTCTGTCAGAAATAAGGTGCCAGAAATATTTGTATTTGGGAGGACACCTTTTCCACACACACACAGCATCCTTGCGACAAGGTACGTGCTTATTTCAATTGTAATTGTAACTGTAATTGTGAAAAGTGGAAACATTACAAAACAAGCTGTTTCTGTTACGGACTTCCTGAACGCAATTTGCCGGGACCTGTTGCATGAAGAGCCCGCCGAACGGCTGACACGCTGGCGGTGAACGACTGAAATAACCTCCCTGTAGTAACATCTATTCATCGACATCATTAACATGTTTACAATCCTTGATATTGTACATTGCATGAAATGAATCGTTCTTGAGGCAGTCTTTTGGATTCGAGTTGCTTGTATATGTGCAAATGGCAACAAAGGTTCAGGATGTGTCGTTTGCCCATCCATGCATTCAGGTGAATTGATCGATTACAAGTACTGTGCGATGAAAAAAATATTAACTTTAACAATTCTCTTTTAGATCATATATTTACATAATTTTAAATGTATCTATTGCGAACAAGACTACTTGCTGATTTGTCTGAATAAGTGGCTCAAGAACACACACTAGACATGAACTTTCGTTTGCTTAAAGTCTGCCAGGTTTAGAGAATTCTCGCTAAAGTTTGCAACTATGTAGCACAGATCTTTTCGAGTCCCCCTAGACCAGTGCTTCCCAAAGTGTGTGCCACGCCACCTTGGGCCACCGTGACTGGCTTACAGGGGCACTGCAAAATGTTCCAATACATTCAATCAATGACATGATTGTTCCAAATATGTGTTTATTTACTATTTTTTACACATAAAATGTTTCTGAATTTTAAATATGTGTTTATTTTTTAACTTAAGGCAAGCAACCTAACCACACTAACTGAGCATTGCAAGTGTTAGATAGGCCTACATTATGACTGGGGTGCCATGGAAAAATCTTGACACAGTAAGGGTGCCGCGAAACAAAAAAGTTTGGGAACTCCTGTCCTAGACATTCCTTATATATGCTACACTCTGGTGCTGAATGTAAGTATTGCCGCTTGCATCAGTGTTCGCACAGCGAAGTGAACATCTTCGGGTTATAGTGGACAACAGACCCTTAGCTGCCAATTCTATGCAACATGCACAGCAATTGTGTTCAAAGCCCTCCATGAAACACCGTGGAGTCAGTGTTACCAACTATCTAGAAAAGTTATCAGACGTGAAAGAAGTCTTGTCAGAGTAAATTGTGTGTATATACTCGTACATCAAAGAAAGTATTTTTTTGAATAAATATATATATATACGTGTGTTTCAGGCGACAACCCTAGGTGTTGGAGTTCTTGAAAGAGAAACTTGTATTTCGTATGTAATTACATGGCACACCACATATTCATGATTGCTACGGATATTATTTTCATTTGGACAATGTACTAAAATCTTTAGGCTGTGGACAGCTAGCGTAATGAATAAAAATTAAGACTGTTCTCTGGAGTATAAATATGAATATTGCATTGCTCTGTGTTGGTATTTCTTTATTATTTTACCTCTGCTCCTATTTCTATGATGATAAGGAAAATGCTGAATTGATAAATATACAAAGGTACAATACACATACTTCACAAAGGGTAAAAGTCGTCAAGCTCTGTGCTCATATATGCACCTCAGGGTGTGAAATCACTGCATAGACAGACACCCCCACACAATATTTTTATATATATATTTAAATAATCAAATTACATTATAAAATATACAATATATTATATTGACTGTCTTTAATTCAAAATGTAATTTCAAATTGAAGATGATTTTAATGTGCTACTGATGCTATGAAAAATGATTTGCGTAGGGGGGGAGGAACAAAAATTGAGACATTAAGAAGATAATAGTTACCTGCATAAAATTCACATATAAATGCTATTACATGTCTTATTAATATATTTATATACTTCGTGGTTGCTAACAAAAGGTGATGAGAAATGGAGAAGAAATAACAAGTTGGTCTAGGTTCTGGGGATTGCTGGGTTCAGTGTACTAAGAGATGAGGTTCTTTATTATCCATTCTTTTTGTATGTTTTCGATATTATTCCAGTCAAGTATATTCGAATCCCAAAATCATTGTTTATGTTTCTTGTTAAAACAAAAACTCTCCTCCCCCCGGAAGGATTTTGTGGTGGGGAAATTTCAGGACAAGATAGTTGGTGGGGGGAATTCCCCATGTCACCCCTGACCAGGGGATTTCACACCCTGGACTGCACCTTGCTAAGTACTTCATCACAGAGAATATTTTTCTTCTATATCTAATGTAAAGACATTAAATAGGATAAGCAGTATCTGGATGATGATACATTTATACTTTGAGGGATCAGGGTAAACCCAGTGTCTTCACTGACACAGCATCTCTGATATTGTTACCATTGATTTTTCTCAATAGAAAACATAGCATGGGCAACTGTGAATGTGCATACATTCATACAGTATGTTGAGAAAGTTTGTCTGCATTGTAAAAGTGTTAGATATAAGAAGGGGGAGGGCTCTTCCTCATTCTCGTTTTAGGATTTTTGAAGTGACTCGACATTGTGCTCCAATACTCTCATCATCATATAAATGAAATTAAGAATCAAAAACTTATTATTATTATTATTTCCATTGACCTATGATCAAGGACATAAAAATGTCAAGTGACTGAAATATATATTTGAGGGAATGAGTAACTTTACTCCATGGCGCAACAGCCCTTAAAGGACCACAGCCTGCCAGAGCAGCTTTATCACTGGGTGACATGTGGTCAGTGCATGAGTCTCATCGCCTCTGTTTCTGGCTTTCAAGATCGGAGACTGCTACTTCCTCTTTTCAAGTAGCTATCTAATTGTCCATGACCCTGGGTCAATGCCAAAATTTTGTGTGCTCCCACCTGGAATCGAACCACTAAAGGTGAGAGGGTACCAGTTTCATAGATTGGAGACACATTAAAATCGGATATTTTGTGTTTCACATGGTTCGTACTTATCAATTGTGTGTGTATTGCAGAACATAGTTCAAGGTGCCATTATGCTTTATACACAAAAAAAAACACAATTTTTCACATAGAGAGGAATTCATTTGACTCCTCTTTTCGCTTCCATAAAAGAGAATATGGCAGGCAAATCTTGACTACCGTAGTGGGCATGCAGTGTTTCAAACATCCTTCACTGAAAAATACCTACTATCGTGTTCGTCACTTGTGCAAATTGTACATTATGCATGGGTAGCTGACGGATAGCCCAATGAACTATACATGGATAGCCCCACAAACCATTCACGGATAGTCCCACGAACCATTTCCGATAAGGTTAGGTTAGGTTTGGTTAGGTTAGGCAAGTATAGTAAAAAAAGGGGGGGTTTGAAACACTGACGGGCTTACGTCATCAAACGTACGCAGCATCTGGTTGTCGTAAGGCAAGCAAATTAAAGCAATGGCAATTGTGCATCGGTGAGATATTTCTCTTGAAAAATACATGATTTCCTGGTCAAATATATTCCACGATGAAAGAAAATACCTTGACGAACATTGTAAACCTTGGAGAAACTCATTTCCGTAAGTAGTTTCTTGTGTAAAATTGAAGAAATGTGTCTCCAATGTATAACTGTTACCAGTGAGACTGCTAACCACTCAGCTACATGGGAGCCCAATGGAATGATGGGTATGCAAATAAAGAAAATTAAAAAAAATTATATGCAAGAAACATTGGACATGAGAAGTTGTAGAAGATTGTGAGTCTGACTATATCATGGTTGCAATAAATTACAAATAAAAGATTTAACTACAGAAAGGAGGAACACAAATTGAAGTAAATTGAAAAACAGTACAATACAAACAGAAGATGGGGAAAAAACAGGAAAATGTTCTTAATAGAAGATTGATTGATGGAATTGATATATTTTATTTTGCTTTTCTGCCAGTTTTGGCTAATTGTGAAGATGATAATGAAAGGGATTAGATGAAGTGGATGAAGGAATGAAGGGACAATAAGAAACACATATGGACAGGACACAACACAAGAGGTGGGTCCAGATTCCAGAACCTCTGCAAAATGCAGTCCAGTGTGTACTGCGTGGAAGTGAGGTAGACATTTGGGTGTACTACATGGAAGGGCTCCCCCCTGACACCCCTCTTAATAGAAGACTTGAAGAAGAATGGCATACTTTTAAGAAA
Source organism: Lepisma saccharinum (assembly GCF_977018435.1). Taxonomy (NCBI): domain Eukaryota; kingdom Metazoa; phylum Arthropoda; class Insecta; order Zygentoma; family Lepismatidae; genus Lepisma; species Lepisma saccharinum. Next base: position 72,559,472 of record NC_139237.1, read on the forward strand.
GTTGTAACAAGTAAAGCAGAAGAAGTTGTTGGATATGAAGGGAATATATACTAGTATGCCAAAGAATGTAAAGGAGTGATAGATGGAAAATGTTAACAAGAAAATCACAAAATTCAGTGGAAAACTGATAAATAATGGAAGGGAGGCCAGAAGCAAACATATGAAAAGAGACAGAGAGATCAGAAAGACGTACCAAAAGCTGAAGAAATAAAGAAAGGGTATAAACCAAGCCTTGCACTATGCAAAAGGAAGAATGGTGATCTAGAGGGAGTAGTTGAAGAACTTCTAAAGCAATGGTCAGAGTATTTTATAGAACTACTGAATATGCTGCAACTGTTCAACAGAGAAAAGATATGGAGGGTACAATATCTTATGAACCAAAGCAACAAATGCAGGAACCAAGCTAGTAAGAAGTTTGAGTAGCCCAAGGACATATTTAGGGAGTGTCCAAACCCCCCCCCCCCCCTCCCTCCAAAGACTTATCAAGTACTAAAATTAAATAATGAAAAATATATTATTTTAGCCTTTGTTGTATAATTTCCTCTGAACTTTTTAGAAGGCAAGAATTATATTGGGATCATATGGCTTTGAATGACATTACAAAGAAGACTTATTTACACTTCTACTCAAAATCATATGCATAAAATATTAATCAGAAACTTACGTTTCTCCAACTACATGTAACATCATTTTTGTTATTCGATAAATATTCAATTTTTCATCTATTTGACATTAATTTTATTGCCAGGTCACTTGCTTTTATGTAAATTATTCTGATCTTAACTACAGGTAAGCTACGTAATGAATATGTGCTGTTATATATAGCTATCTATTCTTATACAGTCTTTTTACCTATATGTGTAATAATAATATATTAATTTATGTATTGGAATTAGTATTAATATAATTATTTCAAAACATTATTATTATTACTATTATTAATCCTGAGACATTTGGTTCAGACTCTCCCCCCTCCCCCCCAAAACATATTTCTAGATACGTGCCTGGAGTAGCCATAAGGAAAATGAAGAATAATGGAATACCAGGACCAGAGGAAATAAGGCAGGACTTTAAAAGTATGGCGGAGAAAGACTTATAAGAAAACTACATGAATTGATACAAGGAATTGGGAAAAGGGAAGAGCTACCAGAGGACTGGGCTCAAAAGATAAAATGGATGGTAGAAACTACAGAGAAAAGTCACTGTGCCCCATATGAAGTTATGTCAATAATATTACGAAAGACAGATAAGTCGTGGATCATATTGTTCCAGTGAGGTGTGTGCTTGAAAAGTAATATGAACATAACATCACCATTACACCATTGTGTGTAGACTACCAGAAAGTATATTACAGCATGTGTAGAGAAGCCCTCATCAGCATATTGAAAGAAGTCTCTGTCACAGATCAGTGGCGTATTCTGAAAATTTGATCTGGTTTACTGAACAATTCTCATTTATTGTATGTATTAATTATATAATAATTAGATACAATAGAAATAAAACACCAATGCAGGCATAAAAGAAAACAAACAGAGTAGTCTTACAACTTAAAATTTTCCGGCAATTTCTACATATATACAACATGAAAAAAATTGGTTTACCAGGGGTATATCAGGTAACATGGGAGAATACACCACTGCCCTTCATCATTTCATCACACATCCTATTCACAATTAGCCAAAAGTGGCAGAAAGGCAAAGTAAAATAAACCAAATCAATCAGAGTTACAGACTAATAAAAATGACTTTGGTAAATACAAAGGCAAAGGTGAAGGCAGGTCCATAGCCAGGCAGGGGGCATGCCATCAGCCACCTTGACATTAGGTAAACTATTTTGCATAATTTGTTTGCAGTGAAGAGCGAAAATGTAGACAGCTCACAACTTTAAAGATAAATTCACAGAATATGAACAGCATCTATTATTCACCCATTTTGTTTATAAGCAGAAGGAACTGCAAGTATTTAGAATATTCTCTAGACTTCAGAAAGTTCTTTCACAGGGGAGCTTTGCTGCCCCTGTTGCGACCTTCCATTTAGACAGAAATCTGTCACTTTGATGTCATCATGCAAATTCCCTCCACATTTGCGTCAAAGGTCAACAGCTCCCAAGTTTTGGGAAGTAAGGGGAGTTTCATTGCTTCAGCCAGGGGTGGAATATATTGTAGGCACTGTGAATGAATAGTGTGCATTTTTTTGTGTGTGATATAAATATCTGTATCTTCTAAAGTAGTATGAAGTGTGTAAGGGATGATTTCAGTATCAATCAATTAACACTTCAAGATGTTTTAAAAGATGTAGTAGCTATTTGTGTAGTTATATGATATTTATAAATTTTATATAACTTAATGAGCCCCCACCCCCACACACATAATTTACCTTAATTTAATACTGTTAATTTTTAAAAGAATGGACTTGGTTTACAAAGCCCCTGATAACCCGTGAGCCCCCTTGGAGATCAATTCTAGCTATGGGCCTGGGTATTGCAAGGAAGAATTTGAGTTTTTACAAAGAGTGACACAGAATAGGTGTTCTCTCAACCAAAACAATGAAACTGGTCCTGGAAAAAACTATGGCATGAGTTTACAATACCGGACCACACCCCAATTTCTATAAAATTTCGCCTACTTACTAATTTCAGTGTCCTGATGATGTGTCTGTAGTTCATATTTGGCGGTCACTTGTTAAAATTGTACATTTACGTGTAGAACTTGCAAAATAACCTTGCGATTTACCACGGTGATTGTCCATACACAGCAATTCGGAACCATCTTTCTTTCGCAATTCAATAATGGTCTTCCTTTATGCACAACAATCTTGCTGACGCCAGATGAGGAATGGCTACAAGGTTAGGTTAGGCCTGTTAGGTTAGGTTCCATTAGCATAAATACAAAGAAAAATTAATATTTTAGCTAAGAGAACTATACCTTGTCCTGCCTGTTGATTTCTTAATTTTGGGAAAATGACATCTTCCGTGGGGCTATTGTTCTCATGGTAGGGTTACGTTACGCTAAGAAAACATAGTTTATTTCATTTTTTTCTCGATTTCCATACTTGACCGCCTATTATTACATGCAGATTCGTGATTAGGAGTTCACAATTAGCGAGTAGGCGAAATTTCATAGAAATTCGAGAGTGGTCCAGTATATAATATAATATATATACAATATATGTACAACCCTGCAGACATCTATGGAAGTGCACGAAGCATACAGTATGTAACATTCTTATTCGTACACACGGATTTTCAAAGAAAATGCTTTAATATCTGAAAGGAAATACACTCTTTTGAAATTGTTTCTTTACAATTCAATAACTAATATCATTAGGAACATAAAATCTTACCCAAATTCTGTATAACCAATGACAATAATAAATTAAATGAAACTGAAAGAGAAACATGCCATTTTTTGTACAACTTTTCTATTCGTACACTTAATAATATAAAAGAAAAAAGTATATTCAGAGCAAATTGACTGGCAGTTCTAATACTTTGATGCGTATCCTTTGGCTTTAATTACTGCTTGACACCTGTTCTTCATAGAATTATCCAGTTTCCGGCATGTTTCAGAGCTTATTTTATTCCACTTGGCTTGCACAACAGTTTTCAACTCTTGTTTGGACTTGACGCCTGCTTTATGGACTCGCCTCTTCAAAAATTGCCCATAAATGCTCAATGGGATTTAAGTCTGGACTTTGAGCTGGTGTTTGTAGTGGTTTGGGCACATTCCATATTAGCCAATTCATGTTAACTTTATGCTTACTGTCATTACCTTGTTGGAATCTGTAGATAGGCGGCATGTCCATTTTTTGGGCACTCTGCTTTACATTGTTCTTCAATATGTCCAAATAGACATATGAATCCATGATACCATCAATAAACTGGATGGTACCCACTCCTTTGTACGTCATACAGCCCCAAATCATTAATGACCCACCACCGTGTTTAACTGTTGGAACTGTGTTCATGTGATCATTGTCTTTATTTGATTTTCTCCAGAGAACGCTTCGTTTTAAGCCACCCCCGAAATTTTGGTTTACTTTTATTGTGTACACCTATACAGTAATATACTCAAAATCGAACTTTGACTGTTACAAAAGTGATACAATACAAGCGCAAAAAAAAAAGTCCAAGCTCAAATTCCAATTTTCATAGTGCAAAATTGCTAATTTTTGAAAATCCCTCTATAACTTTTGCTAAAATTTTAATTTTCAATAATTAAAGCGAAGTGCTAAGTTAAAAGTAAGTGCTAAGTTACTTCCGGTCTACTTCCGGTCCACTTCCGGTCTACTTATAAATTATTACAAATTTTAGCAAAATACCCCAGCATCTATTCGGTTCAGATCTGAACCGAAGATTCTGTATTTGTATATCTCTATATCACCATATGTGTACTAATTTTTATTTCTTATACTGTTAGGAAGTTGAGAGAAGAGGTTTGTTAAAATAATTAATTATCTAAAATTTTATAGTTTTGAGAAGAATCCTAAACCTCAACATATTTCATGCAAATACAGGGTGGCTCAATAAGTCACTTAGCACCCTCAGTACAAGGCCACTGCGGCATGGAATTTGAAATTGGCGATGACCAATCTTTATCAGGCCAAGGGGGAACCACATTGACGCCACCCACACGGTCGGCGGCCATCTTGATGTCCGCCATCTTGAATTCAACTTCAGAATTTTAAATGGGAAGGGGGTCGTGCGACATATCAAAATGGGCTAGAATTTCACGAGAAATGCAATGGTGAAGGTTTTCTCGACGTATCTTTAACCAGTAAAAAGTTATGACTGAATTCTTGTACCAATTTGCTCCTTTTCGAGGTGTTAGAAAAATGCCTTAAAATTTGTTTAGCGCATCGGTAATGCATCGAGATCAAAGTGACGTCTAGGGAGAGACGTTCGCATGCCATTGCACATTATTTTAATCGGATACATCCATGAAGAGCTGCTCATTATGAATGGTTGTCGCGAACAATTTACAGTGTGACGCTTCCATTGAATTAAAAGTCCTTCACAGTGACAAGGCTAATGTTTATGTTAAGAAGGAAGTTTATAAACAGAATATTCGATGCTTTTTATCTGATAACCCATTTTTGACAGATCAAAGCTGAATGGTTAGTGTTGGTAAGTTAATGGTGTGACGTGCTGTGTGGAACACGATTAGTTAGTCAATTTTCCATCAACGGAACCTTAAATGCTTAGGGCTACTTGGATTTGTTAAATAAACAGTTTTTTTCATCCTTGCTTATGGAAGAAGGTACTTTTTACAGAGTTTTTTCAATAGGGAAGAACACCAGAACACTTATGGGAACGTTATGAACCAGTTTTTGTCCAAAGTTAGTTATCAGATAAAAAGCATCGAATATTCTGTTTATAAACTTCCTTCTGAACATAAACATTAGCCTTGTCACTGTGAAGGACTTTTAATTCAATTGAAGCGTCACACTGTAAATTGTTCGCGACAACCATTCATAATGAGCAGCTCTTCATGGATGTATCCGATTAAAATAATGTGCAATGGCATGCGAACGTCTCTCCCTAGACGTCACTTTGATCTCGATGCATTACCGATGCGCTAAACAAATTTTAAGGCATTTTTCTAACACCTCGAAAAGGAGCTAATTGGTACAAGAATTCAGTCATAACTTTTTACTGGTTAAAGATACGTCGAGAAAACCTTCACCATTGCATTTCTCGTGAATTTCTAGCCCATTTTGATATGTCGCACGACCCCCTTCCCATTTAAAATTCTGAAGTTGAATTCAAGATGGCGGACATCAAGATGGCCGCCGACCGTGTGGGTGTCGTCAATGTGGTTCCCCCTTGGCTTGATAACGATTGGTCATCACCATTTCCATGTTGCGCGCTGCAGTGGCCTTGTACCGGAGGTGTTAAGTGACTTATTGAGCCACCCTGTATATTAATAAAATAACCATATAAATATTTTCTAATTATGCCAATGAATGTGTTTGGGTTTAAGAAACAACATATTCAACAAATAGAGAAAATTCCAGTCAACATGGATATTATAAAAAATATTCTTAGTAAACTGAGAAGTTTGGTCATCATTCATCTAAATAGTATCTGGTACCAAATTGATGAAGACACAGGGAAACAATTACATGTATTCAATAATAACAAACCATCATATAAAATTCCTGTCAGTGGGAAAAAGCAAATAAGTATCTCTCCATCCAATGCAGCACTTGTACACATAGGTCGGAATTTGTATAGAATTAAGCATAATGCAATTAGTCCCGACACAACATACGAAGTGCAAGCAGGTGAATTCCTGTATGCTGAAACAATTGGGGAGTATAATAAATTAATTCCTCTCTTCATCGAAATAAGAATAATCTATGAATCTATAAATTTATGAAATATATAAAATACCGAAAACAAAATAATAATAAATAAATAAAATAACAAATATATTATGGACATATTTGGGAACAGGAGAAGACAGGAAATACCGGATAATTCCAATGATATTGGTAGATTAGATGAACGTCTAAAAAAACTTAAATCAGATTTATTAATTTTACAAAATTCATTAAATGTGAATATACAAGCAGAAATCACAAATCTTCAAACTCAACTGATTGACCCCATAGTGAAAATTGATGGAGAACTCAAATCTCTACTGGAAAAATATACCAATTTAGCCTCAATAGACAATCTTCAAAACTTGGAGGAAAGTGTAGCCAAATTAAAAAATGAACTCGATAAATTTCGACAAATGCAGATAACCAATACCGAACAATTGAAACAGGAATTAAACGAGCAAGCGAATAGTATTCGCACCGAACTGCAAACCATTGTTCAGGGTATCAAAACTCAAGAGGAATTTGAACAAGTAAATGCGAGTATTACCAAATTACGAGAACAGTTTCAATCTTTCGAGATTCCTACACTGGAAAATATTAAAATAGAACTGCAGACAGATGAACTGCATTCAGCCATAACCGAAGTTCAAACCAAACTTCAAACATTGGAAGATTTTATTCATAATTTGCCTTCATCTACTGAACTCAATGCCATTGCTCGTAGTGTAACAAATATTAAATTGCAGCTGGAAACTTTTGAGGATTTTGGTAAGATACAAGCAACCATAGCTCACATCGAAGATACTCTTAAAACTATGAAAAATGAATTAATTACTGTACAGGAAACTCTGGAATCAAAATTGCCAGGTATCACCGAAACTTTAGCCCTAGTACAACAACAAGTTGCTAAATTAGAAAATCTCAATACCGAATCTGAATTATCTCATTTCCACCATCTCATAGATGACATACAGAATAAGTTAGAAACACTGCAGCAATCTACGCCTACTCAAGATGACATAACCCAACTGCAAGAAATTTTGAAAACTGTTGCAGATGCAACCGAACTGGATGCTGTAAAATTAACTCTGACCACACTTCAGAATACTGTAGCAGGGTTGCCTACTTCACAGGAAATAAGAGCCATGAAGAGAGCAGTAAATCGAATACTCAAATCTGAAGATATTAAAAATATTCAGGGGGAAATTGCACAAATCAAAGAAACTGTTGCTAATCTTCCCACCAACCAAATAATCAATGAACTAAACTTATTATTTATGGACATCAGAAATCAAGTACACGATCTCGCTAGCCAGAGTTCGAAATTGAAACTAGTAGAAAGTTTACAGCAGATTATCTCGAATATTAAGGTGCAAATTAGCACCATTGAAGCAGCACAAGAATCGAACTTATCGAATTTCGCCAATCAATTGCATGATTTGAAAGAACAATTCAAACAGATATATGTGGAAGTGAAAATTAAACCGGGTTACGATGAGTTGGTTCGTACTATCAGCGAACTCCTGGAACCGGTATTAAGCAGATTAGAGGATGCAGATTCTCGTCAGTTTTATTCTATGGAAATTGTTAGGTTGCAAAGTATTCCAAACACTCGAGGGCACTGGACATATGTTAATGCAGGTAATGTTTACAAATTATACCCGTACGCACAGGCACACGAATTTTTTGTTGATGGCCAACTTAGATTTTTGAAGTTTAGATTTCTAAATAATATAAAACATGTCGAAGTTCCCAAATTTACTATAATAAGAAAAGATGGTATACACAAAGCAGTTCAAATACCTATAGCATACTGGGATGAATCTGCCAACAAATATAAAATACATGAGGATGAACAATTATCGCTTTTCCATATTGAAACTGGTGATAAATTAATTTTTGACATAAAACAATTATACCCTGAGGTTAATCCATTTTATGTAATATTTTCTCTTCGCACTAGATGTCTAGACAAGGTATAGTTAATGAATTACACAGACCAGCCCGTCGTAATTACAAACGATTATCTGTGGTAACAAAAAAGCATAGATGATCTGTGGGAGGGTGATCTGATAGAAATGTCTACGGGGGTTTTAAAAAATTTACATAAGATAAATCATGGTTACAAATATTTACTTACCGTGATAGATACATTTAGCAAATATGCATGGGCAATTCCTATAAAATCTAAAACAGCAACTTGTGTCGCTGAAGCTTTCAAATTTATTTTCGAGCAAGGTAGGATACCGAATTATTTGCACACAGATAGAGGAAAAGAATTTTACAATTCCACATTTACCAAATTAATGAATCAACATAATATTAAACATTATTCTACATACAGTGATCTTAAAGCAAGTATAGTAGAACGATTCAACAGAACATTAAAAAATCGCATGTGGAAACAATTTACTCTACAGGGTAACTATAAATGGGTAGAAATTTTACCTGACCTAGTACATAATTACAATAATTCCATGCATAGAACCATACATATGAAACCTGCCGAGGTAACTAAATCTGATGAACAACGATTGATTTCTACTGTTTACTGTCATAAGTATAAATACACAACAGAGAAACCCAAATTTAAAATAGGAGATAAGGTGCGAGTTAGTAAATTTAAGCATTTATTTGAGAAAAGTTACACAAAAAATTGGAGCACCGAATTGTTTACAGTGGTTGGAGTTTTACCAGGCAACAGGTATACTTATATATTAAAAGATAATTATAATAAAATACTGAAAGGAAGATTTTATGAAGAGGAACTCAGTAAAACAAAATATCCAGATACATATCTTATTGAAAAAATATTAAAGAAAAAGAATAACAAATTGTATGTAAAATGGCTAGGATTGCCAGAAAAAAGTTGGATAGAGGCAAACCAGGTGATTCTATGATACCAACTTGGAACGTTGTGCAACGTTTGCCAGAGTTAGTAGAAACTAGTAAAAAAAATGGTGAGTTGTTACCAGACAATATTAGGTGTCTTATTGTAGGCCCATCCGGTTGTGGTAAAACTACACTGCTGGTAGATAATTTCTTGCTTGCGCCTAATTGGTTAGACTGGAAAAATAGGCACCTGTATGTATTCTCAAAAAGTTTAGAACAACCAAAATACCAGCAACTCATGAAATTGTATAAGGGACTGGGTATAGCCACATTTGGATCAGAAATTAAACCTCTCGACCACTGTTTAGAAAATTCTGTTGTGGTATTCGAATATGTGGTTCTGGAAAATCAAAATTTAATTCGAAATTTCTTCACTCAAGGTCGACACAGAGGAATAGATTGTTTTTATTTGGCTCAAACATATTCTAAGATTCCCAAACAGTTACTGAGGGATAATTCAAATTTAATATGTTTGTTTCGTCAAGATCACACTAACCTTAAACATGTTCATGATGATTATGTGGGGGGGAGATTTAAATTACGACCAATTTTCCAAATTTTGTTCATCCTGTTGGAACAATTATGATTTTGGATTTGTTACAATCGACATGACTAGAAAACCTAACAATGGAAAATATAGAAACAAAATCAACGATTTTATGAACGTTAAATCGATATAAAAAACGTTAAAACGTTATAAAAATAACCTCTAATCAAGAAAATGACAAAACACAAAATAGAAGACAATTCTAAATTACGTGAGTACCTCACCAAACGATTCAAAGGTTGGAAATCAGAAAATCGAGGATTCTATGAACAACACAAACGTCAAGATCAACCAATTATAGATGCAATCAGTGGTCTTAGTAAAGAAATTAAAGGTGTCACAGAACAAAATAAAAATCTCATAAATGAATTGGTACCTCTTACTGCTAAAAATTATACAGATTTTCTTCCTACACCATTATCTAGTATCCATACTCCCCTAACACTCCAACAGCCGCCTATTAAAACTATAGGTGAACCTGAGAAAATTGACTTGGGTCCTCTGGCAAGAGATTACCTAAGTACTGGAAAATTTGAAAAAGATGAAGTGTTTGGATTGTATCCGACCAGGGAACCAAATGAAGGTGTAGTATGGAAAATTGGGAAATCTAGAGTAACATTTCAAGGCGATGATGTGAAAATAAATTTGGGTGAAAGAAATAGTTGGTCGAGATACCCGGGGACTATAGGGTTGTGGGAACTGATTACCAAGAAACACCCTAAAGATTACACAGATGAAGATTACCAGAGTTACTCCGAAATTTTGATATTGTCCGATGCTCTATACCAAAATAATGATGCCAGTCAGAATAGAGTTAAATCGAGCAGTGGCGACAAATACAAAAATCTAATTAAACCGATCTGGAACCAACTTAAAACCGGTAGTGGTATCAAACAATACTTTACCTAAAGAGTTTGTCTGGGTGGATGATGTGAGAAAACTCATAGATAGATTGCTGGTTATAGCCGGAGAAGAAAATGCTGGGAACAATAATTTCTATAATGAAAAAATAGGTATTGTAAACATGATCAGTGATAAATTAGCCAATTTTATTGTAAATGATCCAAAAGGTATAGGATACTTAATTAAAATTATCAATACTCTACCTCCTAAATTCTGGAATGTATCAGAAGGTCGAGGTTTGGTTAATGATATTATAAATAAACTTCCATTCGAATTACATGTACCTGGTTACCAGTACTGTGGTCCGGGCACCAAACTGGATAAAAGATTAAAAAGAGGAGATAGGGGAATTAATCAACTTGATGCCGCTTGTAAAGATCATGATATTGCATACAATACACACACAGACCTCGACAATCGTCATGCAGCCGATCAAAAATTGGAGCATGCAGCATTTGGAAGATTAACCAGTAGAGATGCTTCTTTGGGTGAGAAAATAGCAGCATTGGATACAACAATTGCTATGAACACAAAACAAAAATTAGGGTGGAGTTTGTAGAAAATTAGTTAATTTTAGTTAGTAATTTAGTTTGTTAATATATAAATAAATACCCTTAAAAATAATTTTAAAAAAATATGAAACCGAAAGGAGTAGTATATCAAATTCCATATCGGGATCTCAAAAATTTAAAAATTGTAAATTCAATTTTAACTAAAAACAACAGGAGAAAAAAAACAATGTATATCCAAAGGAAATGGGATGAAGTTATTACTTAGTACACCACAATTAAAACGATTGCAAAATATAAGAAAAAAAGCACATAGTGGTGGATTCATATTCAGCATTCCTGCTATCCTAGCTGCTTTGGGTGCCGTGGGAAGTTTAGTTGGTGGCAGTGCTGCTATTGCAAAAACTGTACTCGATTCAAAAAAAAATAAACCCGAATTAGAGGAACAAAAACGCCATAATCTGGCTATGGAGAGCCCCCTACGAGGGGGTAGTGGTGTGAAATCCAGAGTACTCAGAAAATTAAAAAAAAAAGAAAAGCCGCTCACGAACCAAGACATTGAATCTTTAGTTAAAATATTTAAAATTCAACATTTCAGAGGAGTTTTCATGTCGGATTCTCTCCCTAAAAATAGTCACTCTCGAGAATGTGGTGTGGTCAATTTGGATAAGTCCGAAAATATTGGTACCCACTGGATCTGTTATTATAAACAAAACAACAATGTTTTTATTTTTGATTCTTTTGGAGGGAGACCACCTAGAGAATTAGTTAATTATTTAAAATATTGTAATATTTATTACAACGACCAGCGCATACAAGATTTTGATCAAATTATATGTGGCCATATTTGTATTACGATGCTCAGAATATTAAATAAAATACCACACATAAAATTACAAGATTTTCAAAAAGCAGTATTATACATAAAGTATGGGAATTTTTCATCTTTCTAGTGAAAATTCGATCTTGGAACTGCATCTCCACGATGATATTATATATCCAAAATCTATAGCTCTGAGAGCATTCTACAGCATGTATCTGATTCCGAATGTAACTTCATACAACAACAGTATATTTGTAGGTAACGAGAAAATTATTATTCCTCCTGGACAATATAATTTATCTACTTTACAATCTGAACTTCCAAACACTGTACTACTATCTCAAAATTCTGTAACACACTGAGGGGAGATTGTATCCACCAATGAAACAGTAGATCTATCTAACATGGGTGAACTTCTAGGATTTGAGAACAATTCAAAATTAGAACCTGGTACTAGACACATAGGTAAATTTATACCGAAATTCCTAGCTATCGAGACGTTGAATGTTCACTGTAATATTGCTAAAGGAATGATTATCAAAGCCGAAAAAAATTCAATTGGTACTCACAAGGAAACAGGTGTTATTGCTACATTTAAACCGAATTCTGAATTTATGGAACCTATTTTTTATTCCCCAATCTCACCAATCTATTTTCCTGTTTACTATGATAAAGTTAATTACATAGAGATAAGAATTACAAATGAGAAAAACGAGATAGTCGATTTTGCCGGTGCTAAGACCACTGCAATAATAGAAATTAATATTTAAAATTATATATATAAATACCAATGGAAAATATCGAAAGTTATGAGTTACAGTCATTCCCTCCAAACAGGAGGACATTTGCTAATCTTAATCAACCGAATAAGGAAGTACAGTTTGGTATTTCTGTCGGGGATGGATTTATTCATCCTCATAGATCCGATCTGTATATAAAATTTGATATTGTAAAACAAAGTAATGGTGAAGAATATCCCCTCCCTGGGGCTAATGTAAAACTTATAGACAATTTTGTTCCATTCTTGTTCTCACAAATTGAAGTCAGGAAACATGGTACAGTTATTGACAGAATTGATTATCCTGGAATTACATCCACTACTGTGGCAACATTAAAATTATCAAAATCAGAAAGTGTATATTATAAAATAGGTGGATTCGAAGCTGGAACAAAAATTATGACAAAATTGCTATTTGGTTTTTCTCCGATTATAAAGAAATTATGTGGAAAGGTGGTTTGAGTGTCATATTTCGCAGATCACCCAATGATTATAATGCTATAATGAGATATAAAACTTTAAATGCAGATGGAACAGCCAACGACGCTAGTTTACCTGAAGTTGCAAAATGTGTGATCCAGTCTATGGAGTTACGCATGCCTATAGTTGAATATGAATCGAATTATGCTCTGAAGTACAAATCCAACATTTTGAAAAATCCTCAAATTCCAATACAATTTTATACATATCAATGCATACAGAAACCTGTAGAGGGTAAATTTTTCGAGTACGACATTACTAATCAGTTCCAATCTCTACAATATGACATGCCAGAATTTGTAGCCGTATTGTTTCAGACAGGGAGAGATGACAATCAGGAAAAAGATAGCAGCAAATTTGATAACTGTAAAATTAAAAATATATATCTTAAGAATGGTAGGAATGAGGTATTCCCACGTGAAAATTACAATTTAAATATTACAGAACAAGATTATTTAAAATTATATGAAGCATATTCTGCATTTAAAAGAGTAACTGAAGGAAATATCGATATGTATTATAATCCACACGAGTTCATAGTTCACAGACCTATGTTTTTAATAAATGCATCAAAAAGAAAATTGGTGGTTATCAATGATCGAACTAATATTAAGTTAATATGTGAATTTCATGAATCATTACCTGAAAATACCATATGTAGTGCAATTTTAATTGTGGAGAAATCATACATATATGATGTAAAAAATGAAAGAGTGATAGAACAATTTTAACAAAATAGAATAAAATAGAACAAAATATAATAGAACAGTGTTAGGTTGCTGTATTATTTTAAAAAAAATATTAAAAAATTTAAAATAAATTATGTAATATTTGCATTAATTTTTGAATTTATAGAATAATTTTAATAAAAATATAATAGAATAAAATAATTTTAAATTGTTGTAATATTTATGTTAATTTTTGAATTTATAACATTTAGAACAAATTTTTAATGTATTATAGTGTCCATATTCTCTAGTATGGATATTGCAATTTAATACTTGCAATTTATTATCATTCCCATCGAGAGCTATTTTATTTTCTATTGTAGTATAAACACCATCTAATTTACTAGTAAGATGGTAGGCAGGCATGTATATTTTTTTTTTATTTTTTAAACATTGTTTGAAATCATCTATTGCAAGTTTTCTTGTACATGCCTGTTTTACACCCTTAGCTTTTTTAATTTATTTTTCTTCCCCATCCATTTTCATGCAATACATTTTCGATCTGAGTCCGGCAAATTCTGATATTATGGACCCTGCTGCCTCATCTTTCATTTTCCCAGGGATCATCTGGTTTTCAATATTGTATAATGGATGATTTTCTGGATAATTGCTAAAATCAAAATATTTATTTATAGAGAACAAGTCATTGTATAAATTATTTGTTTCTATCTCATATACAAAACTATCAGTATCCATATAAGCTACTTTAATTCTATTTTTGTATTTAGGTTTCATAACATCATAATGAAATTTATACATTTCCAATTTTGATAATTCTAAAACTGTAACACCGACAGCTATCGGTGCATCACACATTATATTAGTGTTGGATCTTTCAATAAGAATTAGATTATTAGTAATTTTTGTAAAACTTTTATATGTGGGGTCGGCAATAAGTTTCAGAAGTTTTTTTCGGTCTGACACCAAATTACACCTCACTCGATTTCTTTTGTTCTCAAAACATTTTCCATATATGGAATTACTCATTAATTTATAAAGATTTTTTTCAACTTTAGAATTTGTTTGTATTCGATTATTTGTATTTTTCTCAATATATTGAGCTAACCATCTTTCTAGATCAAATTTTAACCCTTTATGGATTTTTGTTAATTTCATACCATGTTTCAAATAATACTGTAACAGTCGATAATGAAGTACATAATTATTTTTATTTTCAAATGATAATATCAATTTTGTTTCCTCTGTACCTGGTACTTTTTGAGAAACTGGTGCCATAGCAAAACCATGGTGTCGGTCATGTAGATGTGATGGATATTCCAAATCAACTTCCAGTAGACAACCTTTTGCATGATCTTCAGACCACTTTAAGAAATCTTTGTCTTCAAGTTCTGTATCTGTCATCCATTCGTAATTGCCAATTGGTAGTGATTGATTCATGACATAACCATATAAATTGTTCATGTCAATATATAAAATATATTTAAATTTTTTATTAGCATTATAATTTCTAGATAAATATTTATTATTTGCTTTTGCATATCTTAAAGGACACTGGACTATACCACCACGCTTACCAGATTCAACAAACATGAACTGTTCGATATCGGTAACGAGACCAATTTCAACCTCTGTATTTAAAAGCATAGCTTGCCAGGATAAACCAGGTGTTGTATACATAAAAACAGGATCCAAATTGTATTTCTTGAAACAACGATTTCGAAAAATCTCGAACACATCAGCTAACAAAAGACCATCCAGTTTTAAATAGATATCATGATAATCTCCCATTGTTTTACAATTTAATATATTCCAAATTGTCTGTGCATATTGATAATCTATTTCACTACATTCTTCATCCTGAAGATGGTTATAAAATTTATTTTTCGGTGGTAACTGTGTCTCATTAAATTTATCAAAACTATCCATGTATTGATAGGGGTAAACTCCTTTTCTTTTTAGCAATTCCATATTAACATTATTAAAATATTTTCTTGTGTGAATAAATTCATCATCGGATAATTGTTTCACCAGATTTGCCAAACTACTAGATAGAAACTGATATGAATCTAGAAACCTAAGTTTAATTATTTGTCCATTTTCTAATCTGATAGTTTTTTCTATGGTAATATATTTATCTTTACTGCGTGGTATAATATTAATATTTTCTGTATCATATCCTAATTCTTTGATAAATAAATGTGCATCAAAATTTTGTAAATTATGAATAAATACTGGAATAAAATTTGGTTTCTTTATTTTCAAGTTACATGAATTGCAAATTGTTTCAATATATTCTCCATTAAAATGGTTATGGTGTTTAACTTTTGGATTAAATAAATTAAAATTATTTTTACAATATTTGCATTGTTTGGTATCATAATGTTTCTGATGTTGTTCTGGTGTAAGTTTATTCATCAATTTTGTATTATATAAAATTGGAGCAAAATCTTTTACCCACTCTCTAAGTTTTTCAATAAATATTCGAGATGCATTTTTACCTCTATAAATAAATAATTGTTGTGGATTATTTTCTTCATAATTTTTTACTAATTTTAGTACAAAACCACAAGATTCATGGTTAGCTATATTTGTTGTATATGATTCATTTGGATCGGGAAGACATGTTTGCATCGGTATCTGTATTGTTTCAAAATCAGCATAGATTACAAATGGATGTTGTACCAGCGATTCATATTTAGAAAATTTTATACTTTTGGATGGAAATTTGTAAGTTGCATGAGGATAATAATAACATTTTTCAATATGTTCCTCTAATTGCTGTTCACATAATTTGTCACCTCTTCCATAAAATTTTGACAAGCATCTATCACATAGAGTAATTTTATGATGATCTGATGTTATTTGATTATGCACCAATTTTGTTAGATTTTGTATGAGACAATAGTGTTTCTTATTTCTCTCTGTAACATATAATAATCTTATGATATGTGCACCAGCAGATGGTGGATAGTGTCTGAGTGGATAAATATTATTATTTATATCATAACCATAAACATGAACATTTATTAATTTTTTATTGTATTGTTGATATTGCTTTTTAAATTTCTCAATATCTGAGATTTGTACTGGATATTTTATTCCTGACATGGATTTTTTAAATTCTGTTTCAAATTTTTCGTAATGGGAGACACGATATTTGTGATCAGTATAATTTTTAACTGGATGAAAATATGCTATGATGCACCAGAGGAAACATTTATTATCATTATTTTGAATATTTAATACAGCTAATTTGTTTCTGATCTCTTTAGGTAATTTAATATAACCAGATCCTCCAAGAGGGGCATTTTTTGCTATTTTCAATTCAAGTTCATGGTTTGTATCACAAAGAGACCAACCTGAATCTTGTTTTTCGAACTGTTGTTGTTGTAACTTAAGTTCTTCACAAATTCTATCATAAATATCATCTAAATTATTAGTATCATTATAGTATAATTTTAACACATGAGTCTGATGATAAAATTTTTCTATTTTATTACCAGGATTTAAAAATTTGATGATAAAATACAATATAATTTGAGAGAATATTGTTTAAGTTTATCACAAATTAAATTTTTAAATTTAAGTTTAAGTTTAGCTAGAAAATTTGGAATATCTAATTCTTCATTATCTACATGTGTTGTATTATATACAACATGATATAAAATATCTTGGTTTGAATTTTTAATTTGATTATTCATTTTGTTATAATTGGGTTTCATATCTATATTTTATAATTGGGTTTTATATCTATATTTTTATAATTTGGGTTTTATATATATAAAATATTTTTTTAGGATTCTTCTAAAAACAATAAAATTTTAGGTAAATTAATTATTTAATAAATCTCTTCTCTCAACTTCTAATTCTCAAATAATAATTGAAAATAGCAAAATATTTGTATTTATAATCTCAATTTATTAATCAGTAAACTTTTGGTTTATATCTATATTTTTATAATTTGGATTTTATATATACAAAATATTTTTTTAGGATTCTTCTTAAAACCATAAAATTTTAGGTAAATTAATTATTTAATAAATCTCTTCTCTCAAATAATAACTGAAAATAGCAAAATATTTGTATTTATAATCAGTAAACTCTCCGTTTTATTTTTAATCAAGAAAAAATTTTGATTTATATCTATATTTTTATAATTTAGGTTTTATATATACAAAAATATTTTTAGGATTCTTCTCAAAACAATAAAATTTTAGGTAATTAATTATTTTATATATATATTTTTTTAATTTTTAATTTTTTAATTTTTTAATTTTTAATTTTTTAATTTTTAATTTTTTATTTTTTTTTTCGATTTCGGGGGTAGCCTAGACCGGAAGTAAACCGGAAGTAGACCGGAAGTAAACCGGAAGTGGACCGGAAGTAAACCGGAAGTGGACCGGAAGTAAACCGGAAGTAGACCGGAAGTAGACCGGAAGTAACTTAGCACTTACTTTTAACTTAGCACTTCGCTTTAATTATTGAAAAATAAAATTTTAGCAAAAGTTATAGAGGGATTTTCAAAAATTAGCAATTTTGCACTATGAAAATTGGAATTTGAGCTTTGACTTTTTTTTTTGCGCTTGTATTGTGTCACTTTTTGTAACAGTCAAAGTTCGATTTTGAGTATATTACTGTATAGGTGTACACAATAAAAGTAAACCAAAATTTCGGGGGTGGCTTAAAACGAAGCGTTCTCCCTACTCCCGTATATATTAATCTTGGACTCGTCTGACCATATGACACTATCCTAAAATTCCTGGTCCTTGTGGATGTGCTCTTTCGCGAATGAAAGTCTATTCCTGCGATTCATCTTATTTATATACGGCCTCTTTCGTGGTATTCTGCCATGATATCCATGCTTCCACAAGCCACGTCGGACAGTTTGATCGGACATCATCTTGCCAGCAACATTTTCTACATTTTTCTAACGGTAGTAACTGAGGAACACTTAGTCGGGGGTTTTCTCGTACTCTTTTTAAAATAAAGCGTTCATCACGTTTATTTAACCGTCTCTCTTTTGGTTTTCTCGGCACATTCTGTGTTGAACCTTCCTCTCTAAATTTATTTACTATGTATTGAACTGTGGAGTGTGATTTATTGACTGTTTGTCCAATTTTTCTTAACGAATAACCTCTAAGGGCCAAATTTATAATACATTTCGAACACGCTGATAGATAGACGATAGGGCCTCTCCCATGGCGCAGTGGTAGCGTCATTGCCTTGTAATCAAGGGGTCCCGGGTTCGATACCCGGTGGAGGCACAAGTGGTTCGGATCGCATTTTAAATTGTAGGTCCAGTCCCGATTAGCCTTACTGTGCATAAAGTGGACTTAAAACACCAACTCAAACCAAACCAAATAGATAGACGATAGACCTACAACAGCATTCCGCCTGACGGGGAGCGCGCCTGCATGTTCAAACTTGTTACGAAGTTGCAAACTGCACGAAATCGCCCGAATAGCGGTGGCGCTGTATGTGAGGAAGATTGAAACTCTTGCCTGTAGGAATAACAATGTTGCATGAAACAGCGTGTTTTTCTCTTTTCACACAAATTATATGCTCTGTTTATACACTTTGAGCATATATTTTTATTAACCTTTGTTGGTGAAACCTTCATTAACATTAATTTCCAGGTACATATGAAAATTACTATATTTACTAGTAGATATGACATTTTTTCCTCGGAAATTCTATGTGTACGAATAACAATGTTACATACTGTATAAAGGGAAGAATATATGGTGAATAAGGTATCATCAGAATAGAAATGCTAAAATAGTGAAAATGTTAAGTTAAATAATGAACATTTTCCTTCTCCATAAGAAATACACATGCTATGCACCATTCACTGTAAAATTCTCATTTTGTGACTTTTCAATAATTCATAACTACCTTCAACACGCAATGTTTTCCCACTGGAAACCCCTTTGCAGATCGAGATCCGGGGCTATAGCCTTCCCAAGCCACCGTCCCCTCCAAATACTCTCTTGGCCTCATGAAAGAAAAATATATGTATTTCTACGAAATATTAATTTGGCTTGGCAGTTTCTTTTTTCGAACAGGAATAAGTTTTAAATTTTAATAGCTTATAAAATTACACTATCAATTTTGAGTAAAGGTTTTGCGTAACCCTAAAAGTAAGGCCGAGTCTGCTGCCACGCACGTGTCAGCAGTAAGAATAAGCGTCAAATTTGCTGCTGCTAAGAGGATGTTACAAATCTTAAGAACAGATTAAGACTAGAGAAATGCAAGTTTATGATTAGTGGGAATGAATGTACAGGTAATTTAGAACCTTTATCTTTAGAAAACATTTAGCGATATTATTTTAATGCTAACAGAACTTAACCTAACTACGAGAGCATTTAGGTTTATTATTAGAAGAATGCTGAGGGACCTAATCTTAAAACATTTTTGTGAAAGTAATAGCTACAACTTCACAGTATGTGTTACAGACGTAATTGCATACATAGCATGATGAAATCACGATAAAACAAAGACCGAGTATACTGTCACGCGCATCTTTTTTGAGGTTCCAGCAGAAAAAGAACGTGGCAGCAGACACTGCCTAAAAGTAAATTTAGAGACTGCAATTTCAACTCTCGACCAGCGGCGGCCGCTCATAAGGACGATACGGACGCCGCACTGCCGTATGTAACCACAAGTGAACAAACATTACATTAACATTTATATATTAGCTTTTACATTGTCTGAATTGCAAATACTCCATTGCTTATAGATCGTTGGGAGCATTCTCAGGCGCGACCGCGAGGGGTAAGCGATGTCTATGGGTAAGAGGCAAGGGAACTGGGTGAATAACACGCGCGGGATCTTTTCAAGGGAGGAGGGAGGGTTTGTCGTCCGAAACCCACTCCCTAAGCGAAACTGCCCCTCTCTCCAGAGAACAGTAAACAATGAGGAGTTGCCAGAAGCAATGAAGTTAACAGAAGATAGAAAATTACCAACCGTTGAAATAAATCATTCTGTATTCCATAATCTTATTCACTTATGACATAAAAGTAGAGCAATAAATTACGCAATTTCCAATTAGGAAAGATAATATTGGTAACTGAAAAACTACAGACTCTTGCTTGATTTTTGTTATTTACCGTCGGTTTCTGCTACTTTTCGGTAATCACGACGATAAGGATGAGTGATGATATAATGAAAATGATGGAAGAGCACTCACAAAGATCACACATACCCATGCCGGGATTCGAACCCAGGAGCCCTGGCTTTGTAATGCGGTATGCTAGCCACGGAGATCGGCTATAGATTCTTGTTACACGCAAAATTATCGTATATATGCGTTAAATTTTTACCGAGTTTAGTGGAAAGTATCATGTAAATTTAATTGCATGTTTTGATTAGCGCGTTTGAAAAAATTCCTGATAATGTGACAAAGTTGTCCAATTTCTTTTCACGCCGGATGTTAAATAAATTAGAAACTCAACATCTTACAGGAACCTGTCAACTACAAATTTCTGAAAATTTAACAAAATTGTCTGGCAACCCCGAAGCAATAAAACGACCGGATCGGAAGACGATACTCTATTGACACTTGTTGTTTCTTCGTTTTCCATGCAAAAGTGAAGCTTTTTCGGTAGTTGTGCATTTATCGCGATGAACAGTGTGGAGGAATTGTTGGTGCGAAGTTTTTCTACCAGAAGTCTGTGAAGTCTGGATGAAAAAATAAAAAACCTAGGTCGAATTTGATTCTAGAACAAGTGTGCAAGAAGGGAGGTCGTGAGTTCACTCGCAAATTTCGCCTTGAAGGACAGAAGGATGAATTCCAGTTACAAGCATGTCCGAAGAAGATTTCTGGTAAGTTTGAAGTTTTTACTGTAGACCTTCTAGTAATGCAGATGCTCTCCAGTGAGATATTTATTTTGGTGCCCTATTTCACATATGAATTAGTCATGTTGGACAGGAAACTTTTATGTGTAAATATTTTACTAGAAATTTTCATGATCAATGCATGTAAATATTCGTCATTGTGCTTATCAAGTTGTGTAAAAATTAATATACCTTCTTCTGAATTTTCCCTTGTTAAGTAAAGAAAATGCTACGACTAAATATGTTAGAATTTTATTTCTTCTTCGCATTACTGTTAAATAATTATTAATTTATTATAATATGTGCAAACCTGTAAAATATAATATTTGGAAAACACGAACATATCAATTTCTTATTACTTTGGCTGTTATACGAAATTCATCATATAAACTCACATTACTAGTAAAGTAAATTTGTGAGCTATCGCCCCTCCACTTTGGTTCACCACGAGTCACCACTGCTCTCGACATTTCAGATATATTAATAATTTTCATCACAATGTCTTGTAATAATTATTTGTTACTTCAATAACCTCCTCGCAAATGTTTCTCGCATATTAAAACAGATGCCATTTTCTGTTTATTTCCTTGTAATGCTGACCTCCGTGGCGAAGTGGTTAGCACAACGCTTTACGATGACAAGGGCCCCCATGTTCGAATCCCCGCCCGGGCATGGGTCTACTTTCCTTTCTTCAATTTCATCATATCATCACGCATCCTCATCTTTGCGATTAGCCATATGGGACAGATAAGCGAAGTAAAATATAAATCAATTATTTTTTTAAACTTTTTAATTCTTCTTTAGCATGCAACGTTTTTGTTAAAATTATATGACGATTTGTAAAACGACGGAAATTCTAAAGGAGAACACGCAACTTTCTTTGTAGTGCATCGGTCAGAAAGTTTCAGGAATATGGAATTTCCAAAATACATTTTTTCACATCTACTTTGTCCCCTATTAAAAGTAGCGCGTTTTCAATTATGTTACTAATCATTAAAAAGGATGCCTAAATACCATCTTGGGGGATGACAATTATTATTTTCCCCCTCCTAAAAGTAATAATATACTTTCGCGCCCGTTTGCACCAACACTGCATTAACTCGCGAGCAGTGGCGATTTCTCTGGGTGTGTAAGTCGTGTGTCAACGGCCAAAGGAAAATGAAATAAAGAAGAAAGTATCTGTACTTTTATAAATTACGATTTTGAGCGTTTTTCTTCAATTGTCAGTCACGAGCGTCCGGTAGTTTTCGAACGCGGCGCAGCGCGCAGTGGTTGTCAGGCAGGCAGATCGGTCCCGCACTGCCAGGGCGTTGGAGAGGAAATACAACGTCTTACCACTGCCAAAACATAGGATGACCGTGCATGCACCCACCAGCATGGTTACCTTCTCAAGGCGTTGTATTTGTTCCCAACGATTTGGCTTTCATTCGCCCCGCGTTCCGCGTTGTTTTGCTCGTGATTGTTGTGCATTATTTTTTAAACGTGTGGTGTGAAGTGATGTGATTATTTTAGGATGGAGAATAGTGAAAGTGTCGTGCAAGAGTATTTAAATAATTCATTTTCTTCGCTTTCGTATTCAGAGAAGAAACAAGTGATTGACAATGGTCGACCATGTCCGAATCTCACGATGTCAACATGTGTTGAAGGAAAAAGTGGTGCTGGAAAAGGTTTTGAGAGACATTTTCGAAAAAAACTCTATGAAATTTCAGACTGGCTTTGCGGGTGTGATGTGGTGAATAAATTTTAGTGTTGGACATGTTTATTATTCTAGACTAAAAAAGGTGTTGGGTATTATCAAGGGTATGCGGATTTGAATCATCTCAATACTGCAGTGAGAAAACACAGCGAGTCTGAATTGCATCTTTATAGTTTCTTTAAATTTAGTAGTTTTGTTGCCACCCCTACTAGAATTGACGTTCTTTTGGATACTCAACGAAAAGATGAAATAGAGCTACACAATGAAAAAGTAAAAGAGAACAGGAAAATATTCAAGAGGTTGATTAACGCCGTCTGCTATTTAGCAAAGCAAGAACTGCCATTCCGAGGTCATGAGGAAAATGTAGCATCTGTAATTACATGGAATTCCTTATTGCAAGTGCCGAGTTTGATCCCTCATTAAAAGAACATTTATTAAATTCTACAGTTTTTCGCGGTACTTCGGCAGGCATTCAAAATGATTTAATACATTCAGTTTCGGATGTTCTGAGAGATGAAATCTACAATGAAATTCAAAACACAGACTTTGTGGCTATCATGGTCGATGAAACATCAGACATTAGCAATCAATCTCAGGTGTCAACAGTGTTACTTTTTTTTCGGCCTCACAGAAAAAAAGTCATTGAAAGATTTCTTGGATTTCATGACTTGAGCGCCGATGAAACTGCAGGAACTCTTTTTAGTCACGTGACTGAAATAATGGATAAATATAAGTGTGGGGATAAATTAATTGCCCAGACATACAATGGATATTTTGTAATGAGTGGTCATTTGAATGGTCTTCAAAGTTTTGGAAAATTATCCGAAAGTTTTTTTTTACGCATTGTTATGTTCATGTCATGAACTTGGTGCTGCAACAATCGTTAGAATGTAACAAAGAGCTTAAGGTGTTCTTTTGCGGTCTTAAATCACTTAAACCTCATTCTCCAAAGAGGTTACACGAACTTTCTGCTTTCATGTCCAGAAAGCTCCCGTCTTTAGCTCCTACCAGATGAAATGTTACCTCTAGGCTAGTGTGGACAGTCAATGACAACAGAGAAGCACTACTTATGTTTTTTGAACATGTTAGTAGAGAGGCAGCACTTCGTTCCTACGCGTCAGCAAAAATTCGATGCGACTGGTGTTATGTTACATCCGGTGTAGCGGGGTACGAGCGATTTTATTGTTGAGTCAGCAGAACGTGTCTGATCACGTTGAAGGCATCGGAAGCGGTGGGGGAGGGGGTCAATGGATTTGTCACGTTGTTTCTTGATGTATGCTAACCTAACACGTGCGTATGTTTGTGTGTGTGCGTGTGTGTGTGTGTGTGTCTGTGGAGGAAATGCGCGCGCAACCATTGCGTATGATGCAAACACATGAAGAAATGATTTAAAGATGGCGCCGAATTTTGCTGTACCCCGAAAGCTTAGCGGCTAAGGTTATTGCTCTGTAATACAAGAGGCGTCGAGGGTTCGATTCCTGGTAGAGTCAATATTGATTGATTGATAGATTGAGTTAGTTTTTTTAAGTCCATTTTATGCACGGTAAAACTAATCACGATTGGACCTACAGTTGCAAAGTGGTGATTCGGACCACTATGTGCCTCCACCGAGTATCGAACCTGGGACCCTTTGATTACAAGGCGACGATGTCAATATTGAATGGTCTCGATTAGCCTGTGTGTACATAAAGCCAACAAAATGGTTGAGTTCGAAAATCGAGTTGGGTTAGTGGTTAATGTTGTCAGATGTCAATGAAGAGGTCGCGGGTTCGATTCTCTAGGTAGTTAAATTAGGCCAATTGTTTAGTCCCGCCATTATAGGTCCCCGATTAGTCCATCTGTGCATAAATAGTGTTTGAATAAAATCAATATGGCGGCCTTGGGTTAGTGGTTAATGTTGTCGCCTGGTAATGAAGAGGTCGCGGGTTCGATTTTCTAGGTAGTTAAATGAGGCCAATTGTTTTGTCCCGCCATTATAGGTCCCGATTAGTCCATCTGTGCATAAATAGTATTTGAATAAAATCAATATGGCGGCCGCGTTTTGTGTTCAGCGGCGGCGGCGGCGGCGGCGGAGCGGGGGCGGCGCGGCGCGGGGCGGAGCGGGGCGGCCCGGCGCGGGGGGTGTTTTTTATTCCGCGAGATGTTTTAACCAAGTGGTTGAGGATTCGATTCCCAATGTTGGTGAAAATTGAATATTCAATTGTATTTGTTTAAAAGTTCCGATTAGCTTTTTGTGCACAAAGAGAAAATGAACTAATTGGAAATAGGATGTTTATGCTGTAATGAAAAGGTCCCGTGTTCGATTCACAATGTCAAATTGGCTGATAATGATGTTGTTTTTAAAATAATAAAAAAAAGAAGTGTGTTGAGTCCCCATTAGTATTTATGCAGGAACAGATATTAAAAATCAAAACAAAATGCCTTTTGATTACAACGCAAAGACTTTACCGCTAATGTATAAACATAAATTAGAATCTGTTGTTTTGCCGTGTGGGGCCCCCAGTACCGATTAGCTTAAATGCATAAAGAGTACGTAAAATAAGCAAGATGGCCGTCACTATTGTTTTGTGATCAAAGAGGAGTCACAGGTTCGATTCAATCAAAGGAGGCAACATTCTATGTTTCAATTCCATGTAAAAGTCTAAAGTTATGTTTCGATTAACCTCAATGCATAAAAAAGAATTAAACAAAAAACAAGCAAAATGGCGACAGATGTGATAAAAAAAATTGAATTAGTTTTTTATAGTGACAAGAAAAAATAGCGAATCACTGTTAGAAATAGAATAAAAATAAAGATACTTGCCTTTGCGTGTCCAGCGCTGTGCAGAAAAGCTCTCATGCTTTATCTCCGACAAGTCCACAATACACATTTTTTTTTATTGTATAGTTAATTATTAATGTTGTTATTAACACAGATTCTTACCAGTGTGAAGAAAAGCTCTCATGCTTTATCTCCGACAAGTCCACAATACACACTTTTTCATTATATAGTTAATTATTAATGTTGTTATTAACACCGATTTTTACCAGTGTGAAGAAAAGCTCTCATGCTTTACCTTCGACAAGTCCACAATACACACTTTTTCATTATATAGTTAATTATTAATGTTATTATTAACGATTGTTACCAGTAAAAATATAAACCATGAGGATTTTTAAAGGGGTGATAAGTGAAAAAAAAAGCCAAGACATATATTTTATCCCTGTTTATTACCAATATTTACAAAATTCAAAAGAGCCGCACACACACACATACATATGTAAAATGTTTATATTGTGTCACCAGTTTATCAGCATGTTATTTAACAAGTTTTTATTCTTCAAGTTTGTTCACTCACCCACATAAGGAATTGTGTCACTATCATATCCATTTTCTGCTGCAACCACTGAATTAAAATGTTTCACTATTTTTTCCACAAGCATGTTCTCGCAAAAAACAAACACTTCTTTGGAAAGTCTTTTTCCGTCGATGTTTTGTATAGACAAAGGCTGAGGTTTTGTACATCCATGTAGATGGGAAAGCACAAACTTCTCCTTATTACATGCATGGACAGGGGAAATATCTGTGCAACCGAAACATTGTTCGCGAAGGTCGAGAATGCAAGATTCCACACAGTTTCCAAAATATGATTTTAGATACGGCGACACTGTCTCACACATAACTTTCGCATGCTCGATGCACACAAATATCTTCATAAAGTTCCGCCACGAACTTTCTGCGATGAACACTATCTCCAGGGAACCGTAAGCTGGTTTCTTCCTTATAATGATCTGACGGCGATTGCACAGTGTGGTTATCAGCAATTCATGTTGCTCACTTAGTGGGTAGGAAACACGAGGCTGCTCACCTGGAATAGCGATGTAATTGTCGATTACTGGAAACAATTCCTGAAGAGCGTGCCACTCCTGCAACTGTAGTTCAACACCGACCGCCCCGCTTCTGTGTAGCCTGACCACAGGTTGGAAATCCAGATGAGAGGAAAGTCCGATTGAAATAACCTTTGTTTTCGAAGCATTCAAATAGTAGACGTGATCGAATAATATCGACTGGCGTATAAGACTAGTTACTTGTTTTTGTTCTTCAGGTAAATGCTGATCACTCTCTTTCTGAAGAACCCCTTTGAAATTAGTGTACGGTAGAAATCTTTTTTCAGCGGCATCGAAATAGAGGATTCCATGACTAAGAACTGCGAGATACTGCATGTCGCAGCGTGCAGGTATACATTTAAAGAAATGCGTGGGTGTGTTTTTGAGACGCATGCGCGCGTAGCAAACCAAGCATGTGCTGGACAAAAAAGCTGGAGAGGGTGGGGCATTACAAAGATCAATGGTGAGAGAAAAATCAGCAGAATATCATAAACGTCATATTGAGGAAATATTGGATAACAAATATTAATTAATTTAATTAAAGCATCAACCGCATTGTCGATTTGAAATTAGGTTTATAGACAGGGGGCAAAATGGAAAATATCGACGATGTTCTAGTATTGGATTGTTTCTGTATTTCCATCGGTATAATCCTCCACCACATTTGAAGCATACTGTTTTATCCTCTTTTTGAATGTAAAATAATCCTGCTTCGGACAGAGCTTCTACAAACGGGAATTCTTTTGATTGCCAGTTTCTGAAAGAGGACAATCTAGCATTGAAAGATCCCATCTCTGGATATTGCGTCATTGTTCTGTAAAGACACAAAACAAGATAAATATTATAAGTAAGCTGTTGTAAACTGTAACGCTACAAAATTATTAATATACTATTAGGACTATATGTAACTTGTATAAAATTTCAAACAGTATTTACTGTCAATATTTTCTAGTATACGTACCGAGTATTATAAATTTAATTTACGAGTCAGCAAATAAGTTGTTATAATATTGTCGTTTTTTATCGGTACTGGGAATAAAATTTGAAATTTATGCATGGGTTTACCAGAGGCTCTATGGAATAAATACAGAAAACAGTAATGCCCACAGTACACAGACCCGTAACTTTGTATCTGATGAGTGTTGTACGTATAGAATTTAGAGTTACTTTCCAAAAATCGCAAATGGTTATGCACATGTGGAGGTTTTCCGTAACTATCAAAAAATTCCCCCCGGGAGTTACTGTCTATGTAAATTATAGGATTATGCCGATGGAAATACAGAAACAATCCAATACTAGAACATCGTCGATATTTTCCATTTTGCCCCCTGTCTATAAACCTAATTTCAGATCGACAATGCGGTTGATGCTTTAATTAAATTAATTAATATTTGTTATCCAATATTTCCTCAATATGACGTTTATGATATTCTGCTGATTTTTCTCTCACCATTGATCTTTGTAAAGCCCCGCCCCCTCCACCTTTTTTGTCCAGCACATGCTTGGTTTG
Organism: Lepisma saccharinum; assembly: GCF_977018435.1. NCBI lineage: Eukaryota > Metazoa > Arthropoda > Insecta > Zygentoma > Lepismatidae > Lepisma > Lepisma saccharinum. Next base: position 72,588,328 of record NC_139237.1, read on the forward strand.
CTACGCGCGCATGCGTCTCAAAAACACACCCACGCATTTCTTCAAATGTATACCTGCACGCTGCGACATGCAGTATCTCGCAGTTCTTAGTCATGGAATCCTCTATTTCGATGCCGCTGAAAAAAAGATTTCAACCGTACACTAATTTCAAGGGGGTTCTTCAGAAAGAGAGCGATCAGCATTTACCTGAAGAACAAAAACAAGTAACTAGTCTTATATGCCAGTCGATATTATTTGATCACGTCTACTATTTGAATGCTTCGAAAACAAAGGTTATTTCAATCGGACTTTCCTCTCATCTGGATTTCCAACCTGTGGTCAGGCTACACAGAAGCGGGGCGGCCGGTGTTGAACTACAGTTGCAGGAGTGGCACGCTCTTCAGGAATTGTTTCCAGTAATCGACAATTACATCGCTATTCCAGCTGAGCAGCCTCGTGTTTCCTACCCACTAAGTGAGCAACATGAATTGCTGATAACCACACTGTACAATCGCCGTCAGATCATTATAAGGAAGAAACCAGCTTACGGTTCCCTGGAGATAGTGTTCATCGCTGAAAGTTCGTGGCGGAACTTTATGAAGATATTTGTGTGCATCGAGCATGCGAAAGTTATGTGTGAAACAGCAGTGACGTGCGGTGACGTCGACACTTGGGGTAGCAGTCAGTGGCGTGCTCAAGGGGGGGGTTGGTGTGAGTCACACCCCTCCTCCCTTTAGGGCCAGTATTCCTTCAAAAAAGAAGAATGTCAATAACAGGAAAAGATTGCAAAATTATGAATGAGTACTAGAAAAAAGTACACGTAACCCCCACCCACATTCGAAAATAAAAAAACTATTTGATTTGACTCTAAGCCAGAGATCCTGGGTTCGAATCTCGGTTTGGCCATTTGTGTTCTTTGTGTGTGTTCCTTCATCTATTTTGTTGTGCCAAAGGTGGCGGAAAAGCGAAGTAAAATAAACCAATTTGAGCAATCAATCAATGATTTGATTTCATTTTTTGTTACTTAGCGTCGCTTTTTTGTCACATTTGGTTAATTGTGAAGATGATACGATGAAACTGATTAAGGGACGAGCACTGGGAACACCCATGCCAGGGTCGGGGTTCGAACCCGGAACGCCTGGTGTCGTAGCGCGCTGTGATAACCACTCCCCCGCGCTTGGTTGATTTGGTGACAGGAAACAAAACACAACACAGTTTTTTGTAGTTTCTTCAATGATATTCATTTGACTTTTTGAGTTCTGAGATACATTTTTCATTCCAAATTATTTCATTATTCACTGCAACACATAGGACAAGAATGCGCACTCATCACGGGTTCGAATCCTGGCCTGGATTGTTCATATGAGGTCCCTTCACCAATTTCATCATATCATCACTCAATCCTCATTTTCGCGATAACCAAATGTGGCAGAAAAGCGAAGTAAAATAAACCAAACCAACAACAATATGAACACGCGTTCTCTTGCCCAAATAAATACAGCCGTATTTATGACTGTTACAGGCCAATATATTAGTATATTTAAATAAAACACTACTAAAACGAGAGTCAGAGAGAGCCTGAGCACATATTTGTAATTTAATCATTATATATTCCATATTTGAAAAAGAAAAAAAGAAAGAAAGCATAACATTATTGTCTGCACATAACACGTTCCTATTTTATAAATAATAAAACTACATCCCATATTATACATACACACATATTGTACAACGTGTAAAAGGTTGTGTAAATACAGAGAACATAAGTACCTGTTTTACCTGTTTACCCTGTGTTCTTTAGAGGATTTACAAAAAAATTATGAGAAACCAATCCCCTATCTGTCCTATAGGAGATAGACTGGGGGACCTGAAAGCCTGGGCTTTCAACCATTGCAGCGGGGGGCGTGGTGGCAAGGGAACTAGAGGTAGAAATCTTCCTTTTCCTTGGGCCGGCCGTTTCTACCTGGAAACTGGCCTGGCTGAAGAAGAGCGAGCTAGGGTATCCAGCCTGCTTTGCCCGCGGAGAACACCGATGGACGAGAAGTGCGTGGAAAAGAAAGTGTTACGTATGAGCTGTGGTGGCTTTAACAAGACAATAAATATTGTGATTTGAATATAATTCGAGATGTGAGATTGATTGATTTATCTCTGCTAGACTAGCTACTCCTCAGTGCACGTCAGTGTCGCCGTATCTAAAATCATATTTTGGAAACAGTGTGGAATCTTGCATTCTCGACCTTCGCGAACAATGTTTCGGTTGCACAGATATTTCCCCTGTCCATGCATGTAATAAGGAGAAGTTTGTGCTTTCCCATCTACATGGATGTACAAAACCTCAGCCTTTGTCTATACAAAACATCGACGGAAAAAGACTTTCCAAAGAAGTGTTTGTTTTTTGCGAGAACATGCTTGTGGAAAAAATAGTGAAACATTTTAATTCAGTGGTTGCAGCAGAAAATGGATATGATAGTGACACAATTCCTTATGTGGGTGAGTGAACAAACTTGAAGAATAAAAACTTGTTAAATAACATGCTGATAAACTGGTGACACAATATAAACATTTTACATATGTATGTGTGTGTGTGCGGCTCTTTTGAATTTTGTAAATATTGGTAATAAACAGGGATAAAATATATGTTGGCTTTTTTTTCACTTATCACCCCTTTAAAAATCCTCATGGTTTATATTTTTAATGGTAACAATCGTTAATAACAACATTAATAATTAACTATTAAATGAAAAAGAGTGTATTGTGGACTTGTCGAAGATAAAGCATGAGAGCTTTTCTTCACACTGGTAAAAATCGGTGTTAATAACAACATTAATAATTAACTATATAATGAAAAAGTGTGTATTGTGGACTTGTCGGAGATAAAGCATGAGAGCTTTTCTTCACACTGGTAAGAATCTGTGTTAATAACAACATTAATAATTAACTATACAATAAAAAAAATGTGTATTGTGGACTTGTCGGAGATAAAGCATGAGAGCTTTTCTGCACAGCGCTGGACACGCAAAGGCAAGTATCTTTATTTTTATTCTATTTCTAACAGTGATTCGCTATTTTTTCTTGTACCACACTATAAAAAACTAATTCAATTTTTTTTATCATATCTGTCGCCATTTTGCTTGTTTTTTGTTTAATTCTTTTTTATGCATTGAGGTTAATCGAAACATAACTTTAGACTTTTACATGGAATTGAAACATAGAATGTTGCCTCCTTTGATTGAATCGAACCTGTGACTCCTCTTTGATCACAAAACAATAGTGACGGCCATCTTGCTTATTTTACGTACTCTTTATGCATTTAAGCTAATCGGTACTGGGGGCCCCACACGGCAAAACAACAGATTCTAATTTATGTTTATACATTAGCGGTAAAGTCTTTGCGTTGTAATCAAAAGGCATTTTGTTTTGATTTTTAATATCTGTTCCTGCATAAATACATAAATACTTAATGGGGACTCAACACACTTCTTTTTTTTTAATTTTTAAAAACAACCATCATTATCAGCCAATTTGACATTGTGAATCGAACACGGGACCTTTTCATTACAGCATAAACATCCTATTTCCAATTAGTTCATTTTCTCTTTGTGCACAAAAAGCTAATCGGAACTTTTAAACAAATACAATTGAATATTCAATTTTCACCAACATTGGGAATCGAATCCTCAACCACTTGGTTAAAACATCTCGCGGAATAAAAAAACCCCCCCGCGCCGGGCCGCCCCGCTCCGCCCCGCGCCGCGCCGCCCCCGCTCCGCCGCCGCCGCCGCCGCCGCTGAACACAAAACGCGGCCGCCATATTGATTTTATTCAAATACTATTTATGCACAGATGGACTAATCGGGACCTATAATGGCGGGACAAAACAATTGGCCTCATTTAACTACCTAGAAAATCGAACCCGCGACCTCTTCATTACCAGGCGACAACATTAACCACTAACCCAAGGCCGCCATATTGATTTTATTCAAACACTATTTATGCACAGATGGACTAATCGGGGACCTATAATGGCGGGACTAAACAATTGGCCTAATTTAACTACCTAGAGAATCGAACCCGCGACCTCTTCATTGACATCTGACAACATTAACCACTAACCCAACTCGATTTTCGAACTCAACCATTTTGTTGGCTTTATGTACACACAGGCTAATCGAGACCATTCAATATTGACATCGTCGCCTTGTAATCAAAGGGTCCCAGGTTCGATACTCGGTGGAGGCACATAGTGGTCCGAATCACCACTTTGCAACTGTAGGTCCAATCGTGATTAGTTTTACCGTGCATAAAATGGACTTAAAAAAACTAACTCAATCTATCAATCAATCAATATTGACTCTACCAGGAATCGAACCCTCGACGCCTCTTGTTTTACAGAGCAATAACCTTAGCCGCTAAGCTTTCGGGGTACAGCAAAATTCGGCGCCATCTTTAAATCATTTCTTCATGTGTTTGCATCATACGCAATGGTTGCGCGCGCATTTCCTCCACAGACACACACACACACGCACACACACAAACATACGCACGTGTTAGGTTAGCATACATCAAGAAACAACGTGACAAATCCATTGACCCCCCTCCCCCACCGCTTCCGATGCCTTCAACGTGATCAGGCACGTTCTGCTGACTCAACAATAAAATCGCTCGTACCCCGCTACACCGGATGTAACATAACACCAGTCGCATCGAATTTTTGCTGACGCGTAGGAACGAAGTGCTGCCTCTCTACTATGTTAGTGAAAGTGGAGACTTCGATCATTTGACTACAATGACTCCAAGTGGATTTTCTAGCTTCCTGAAGGATTTCGAAAATATATTTTTAAAAAAGGCTTTATCCAACTTGCTTGCCTTTTCAGACGTATTATTCAGTATATTGCAGTCTAAAAATGTTGATATTTTGTATTGCAGTAATAAAATAACTGAATTTCAGCAACAGCTGAAAAAGGAAAGTGAGAATTTCGAAACACTATGGTGCAGTAGAAGAGGAAGAGTTTGTTGAAATGAAAAGGAGGCGACTGAACAACGAATCACAGAAAGACCAACGGGGCTACTTGAATAAAAGAGAAAACTTTCCTCACCATCTCGTACATAAATTGCAGTAAATTTATGGCAGTGTGTTTAATTTAACCAAACTGCAGAATGAACTTTATGTTTGGTATGCTTCGACTGAAGGATCAGAGAAAACATCAATTGAGATTGTAAATTATCTACTGGACACGAATCTAGTGGGTGAGTTTACGGAAATATATAAATTAGCAGTGTTGATTGCAACAATTCCTTCCGCGACGTCATCTGTCGAGAGATCGTTCTCATCACTGAAGAGGATCCACACATTCTGCCGATCTACTCAAACTCAGAACCGGATGACGAATTTAAGTCTTATCTCCATCCAGAAAGAATTACTATCTAAGCTGCGAGAAGGGTATAAATCCAAATTTTATGAGGCGGTGATCAGCGCATTTCTCTCTAAAGAAAGAGGAATAGACTGGAATTCAAGTAACTATAAGTAATGAGCAGTTGATTTTTCAAAATTTACTTTTTGGAAGGATAAATGAAGGGAAAGGGGGAAAACCGGGAATGTGCATATGCATTTTAGCGATTTTTCAATGAACGGGTCATTCTTATGTCCACGGTGTTTTTTTAGGGGTGATAGGTAGGAGTTCCACCAATCCCTCTGGTTGCAAACTCGTGCTTTAAAAATTAATTGTATGGCGAAGTATTGAACATATTAATTTTCTCCTTACCCTTCAAATATATTAATACTTTAAATGAAGTATTTACTTCATTTAAAATAATTTATGTAATTTAATGTTTTTCTAAATATTTATAAAATTACACCAAAAAGGTACGGAGAAAAAATGTAATATTGGTTCACAGAAATGAGAGGGGGAGGGGTTAACATTTCTGCTTTGCCAACGCTTGGAGTTCAGGGTCAGGAGACGCCACTGCTCGCGAGTAAAGTGATCCGTGGGTCAGAGTAATCCTCGAGTAACGATCATCTTCTATTGCACCAACATGAAATGTGCGATGAATATCGAGAGTCAAGAGACTCTGGATTAACCCTAGGAGAAAAGCTAGCCTCAAAGCAAGCATCTAAACTTCTTAAGAATGGAAGTAAGTGATTGGTTAAGAGTCAAAACGTCACAAAGTAACAAAAGACAGCTCTCCTCCGCAACAGCAGAATCGTCAGAAAGCGCGCTATTGTGTAGGGTAGGAGAAAGAACATTGTTTGCCGAAAGTTTTTTTTTCTCTTTTTGTGAGCCTGTTGTGTGAATTGTACACGTGATGGAATGTGAGAATGGAAAAAAGCGAGCACCAAATTTTACTCCACAGGAGACTGAGTACCTTCTGTACTTGGTGGAGAAATTCAAATTGAAAATTGAAAATAAGAAGACCGATGCCGTGAGCAATGTAGAAAAGGAAGTAGCCTGGCAAAACTTCACGTCCGAATTCAATGCGTTGCCAAATACACAAAAAAGAACGTGCATAAATTTAAAGAATGCGGTGAATAATATAAAGAAGAGAGCTAGAAAACAACTAGCGCAAGACCGGAGGTCCTTGTATGCGACAGGTGGAGGTCCACAGGATACTGTCGTAGACAAGGTGTCGGAGAAAATTACCAGTATTTTACCCCAGAGGTTCGAACGTTTGGACAATCCGTTTGATTCGGATTATGTAGAAGGTAAGCATTTGTGCTATTATTATTATTAATTTATATTTTTAGACTATCAGGCATAATGCATTTTTGGTGGGAAATGCAATCACCTTTATTGTGGGCTGTTCCAATTTTCCATATATGTTATTGTAGTTGTTGTTACACAATCTATTTTAGTTATCTACATCCCCAGAAAATGTAATAAATCTATAAAATGCAGTACACATGTAAATTTTGAGGAATATAATCCATTTTGGTAAAATTGCGTTATGTGCAGGACAACTTTCTTCATTTTTACAGAAGAAACTACTTACCCTAATACATTTCCGTAGACTGTGTTATGTAGATAGAAGTGTCCTCTTTCCAAAGGAAGAGTTTGGGAAGCGAAATAACTAATTTTAACGGAGAAATGTTATGTTTTGTAGGTAAATTTGTTCCGTATTTATGCTAATGGAACCTAATCTAACAGGCCTAACCTAACCTCGTAGGCATACCCCGGGGCTATCGTGAATGGTTTGTGGGGCTATCCGTGGATGGTTTGTGGGGCTAGCGCCAATGGTGTGTGGGGCGAGCGCCAATATGGTGTGTGGTTTGTGGGGCTCATTCTCTCATGCCAGTGGCACAAAAAATACAGCCAAAGTTTTTCATTACTTTTAGTATTATTAGTTGTCTATCAACATGTTAAATTATTTCATTCTGAAGATGGGAGACCTTGCAATATTCACGATGATTTACTCATATATATATATATATATATATATATGTATATGTATATATATATATATATATATATATATATATATATATATATACATATATATATATATATAATCGCATCACACTTTATGGACAACATTAATAAATGCATTAAAATTCTTACCTGTTGCAAAAAATCGTAAAGTGACCAGTATTTGCAGCACAGGTGGAACAGGGTGATTCCTTGCGGAAGGATAATTCAACCATTCTCCAAATCTTCTGACCAAATTTGAGACGGTTGCCTTCGATAAGCGAAATCTTTTGACAAAAGCATCATCTGTCAAGGTTTCCATTGGATTGCTTCGATCTCTCAATACACGTTCCGGCCGTAAAACGTCTTCAATTTCTTCTATAATATCTAAAACCTCGACGGCTTCCACTTCTTCCGCCATATTTAATATCACGCTGGCTCGCTGGCTTTACACTTGACCCACACTTTACTCGCCGATCTCGGAGGGTAAAGTTGACCCTCCTTTTACTCGCAGATTACCCGGCGTTTCTGTTGGTGCAACAGAAAATCAGCCGATTCGTGGGTTAACTCTGAGTTGACTCTTACTCGCGAGTAAATTGACGTTGGTGCAAACGGGCATCTCCCAGCCAAGTCAGCCGAAGCTGGCTACATCTGTTCTTAAACTCAATCCAAGTACGGCTAGTTCCGCCCACTTCCGGTTCCGTGACGTCACGGTGACGTATCCGGCTTACTTGGCTCGTAAGATTTGTAAGCCGTTCTCGATGCGACTGAGTTGGCTGACTGCAGACGAAAACTAGCAGAAAACACAACGCGACAGCTTTCAATGGCCGGCAATCATTTATTTGATGCCTTCGTAAGTCAGAAAGGCAGCTGAAGGAAAAGATGTAGTTAATATTATCTTATCATTCTTTCCGTAGATGTATATATATGGGGAAAATATGCAAAAACTGGTATCCGAAGAGAAAAAAGTATAAAACAATGAATAGTTGTTTTTGAACTGAACTGTAATGAAATAAATATTTTTGAAACCATTTCATTTACCATAATTCAGCGTTATTAGTTGGTGTTAACACACGGTATACTAAACTAAATTCACCAACCAATAAAATACTACAAAATAATTATTTTTGATGTGTAAGCATACGTATGATCATTTTTTTCGGTTATTTTTTGTGTCAATTTCTAAACTAACTAACTAACTAACTCTCTAGCCTTCTTAAACCCGAAGGTTCATGGCTGCAGCAACACAGGCCTTCCATCTGTCCCTATCTTGAGCAAGATCTATATACTCTTTTCCATCCCTACCGATTTCCCTTAGGTCCATCTCAACGTTGTCCCTCCATCTTCGTCTTGGCCTTCCTACTGGTCTCTTACCATCAGGTTTCCCAACAAGAATCCTGTAAACTCCTCTTTCCTCTCCCATTCGTGCCACATGGCCTGCCCACCTAAGTCTTCTTGATTTAATTATTTTAATAATGTCTGGACATGAATACAAATTATGTAGTTCTAAATTATGTAACCTTCTCCACTCACCTGTCTCCTCATCCCTTTTAGGTCCAAAGATTTTCCTAAGGATCTTATTTTCAAATACTCTTAATTTATGTTCCTCTTTCAATGTAAGGGACCAAGTTTCACACCCATATAATACTACAGGCAAAATTACTGTTTTGTATATTTTAACTTTTAGTTTCTTAGTCAATTTCTAAATCTTGTCAAAATATTCTATTAATTTATATTAATGTAGCCGAGCTTTATATAGAAGTGAGATTTAGTGCCATTTACACCCAATACTACTTCAAAGAAAGTCAACTGCTTTTAAACATGCTCAAGAGTCAAGCAGACGAGACGATCCACCACGCCATAATCCATGCTGTTCGTAAACTGCAGCGTGGAACAGCTTGGCTAATGACGTCGACATGACGTTTCGTGTGACGTCTGCGTAATCCACTCGTAAGATCTGCGCTGAGTTGGCTGGAGTTTACGAACAGCCGTATATAAATGCTAGGGGCCTAATCTGTGCTAGGGGCCGTCTGCTTCAGCCGAGCTCACTTCTTCTCCGGTGACGTCACGCATTCGTGCAAGATCGGCAATCTTCGGATTGCTTTACCTAATCTCTCTATAATCTCTATTTACCTTGACCGCTGCCCTCCTCTTTGGGCAACAAGCCTGTCTATGAACAAGCCGCACTCTTCCCTGAATGAAGCAGGGATTGCGGACCGATTCGAACGGCGGCATTACAATGACTTTCACGGACACTGTCGATCACTGTTACCTTTATATTCCTTGCACTGTTACCGTCAATGACGAAAACATTACCGCAAAAGTAGAGCCGAATGCAGTAAAATAATTTAATTTGTAACATCTATAATATGTAGAGGTGAGAAAGAAGCAAAGCCGTTTTCGAGAATTATTTGTGGATTGCTTTCCTTGATTTATTTATTTTTTATTTACCAACTCTTGTATGTTAATTAATTTCCAACATTTACAAGTGAGGAAACACCGACCTATAGAACTTGTGTTTCGAAATATATTTGTTATTACATTGGTTTCGTATAATTTCAAAATGGTTACAAATTGAACTAACGTCGGATAAGCGGCCGACTTTCTATATCGCCACCGAAGTTCCCAGGTTCAAGTCCCGGCATACATGCTATTTGTGTGTCCCTTCGTCGATTTTGATCGTCGCGTCTAACCAAAAGTGTCAGAAAGTGACATTAGGTAAGAGTCTAGTTTATGTCCTTTTCAAAAGGAATACGTGTCATATATCGTTGGAAAGGTTATTGTATAAGGAATTCAACAAACTAAATCCAAAGACGAGGAAAAATTTCCTCGAGGAGAAAAATCGAGAAAAACCGATGTTGTCCGGATATGCGTGATTGAACGTACTGAGGACACTTTTCGATGATAAAGCACATATTTAGGGGTGAAATGAGTGCTAATGGAATCTAACCTAACCTCGTAGGCATACCTCGTTCCCGTGAATTGTTAGTGACAAAGTGTAAAATGAAGAAGGTACTATTCTGCATTACGGAACGTTTCTTTAGCAGAAATAATGAATTTCTAACGAAAATAATGTCTATTTCTTACATTAACGAGTACTTACTGTCGTCCCTTATTTCCCACAAACCATCCACGGGTAGCCCCAAAAACCATTGACGTTAACCCAAAAATTCACGATAGCCCCACGAACCATCACGGGGACGAGGTATGCCTACTAGGTTAGGTTAGGCCTGTTAGGTTAGGTTAGGCCTGTTAGGTTAGGTTCCATTAGCACTCCTTTCGTTCAATTTAGTATATACGGACAATACGAGAGCGTATTGTGTCTATTTCTTACATTAACGAGTACTTACTGTTGTCCCTTATTTCCCACAAACCACCCACGGGTAGCCCTAAAAACCATTGACGTTAGCCCAAAAATTCACAATAGCCCCACGAACCATCACGGGGACGAGGTATGCCTACTAGGTTAGGTTAGGGCTGTTAGGTTAGGTTCCATTATCACTCCTTTCGTTCAATTTAGCATATACGGACAATACGAGAGCGTATTGTGCTCTCGTGCAGAAAGCAAATGGCGGCAGCAGCAGTAGCGCATCGGAACTAGATTTTCGTAGAAATCCACATGCATTCGCATTAAAATGGATCAAAACTACATTCCCGAGCATCAACAACGCTACAGAAAATGATTTGCGTAAGTACTTTCTCCTGTAAATTTTAAGAAATCCATCTCCGGTATAGTAAAGTGTTACCAACTTTTTTACCCTACGAATGGCGGAGCGCTGGCTGTCTGCTAGCACGGTTTTGTAAACTGGCAAGAAGGACGTAAACTAGACTCTAACCACTCTCCAATTGCTATGAAAATTTTGCCTACTCACTAGTTGAGACGACGGTACCAGTTAGATATAGTGAAAACACATTTAACGGTAACCCATTTAACCTTAACTCGTTTATTTCCGAATTATTTACATTTCTACTTACCTTATATGCATAGCGGAAAAATTTTCAACTTGGGATTATGTTTTTTTTTCACTGAAAAAAGCGTAATTTTACACATTAGAAGTATTTATTGGTCGTTGCTAATTCACTTTCATTACACACAATATGGTGGGCAAATCTTGACTCACATTGTCTATCGTCAGCAGATATGCAGTGCCGCCAGCTGATATGCAGTGTTTCCAAACTTGTGAACCGAAAAATGCTGCACAAACTATTCACAAAAGGTTTTTAAGCGAAAATTGATCCACAATCCATTCACGGAAGGTTAGGTTAGGCAAACATAGAAAATTAAATTGGGGGGGGGGGAACGCTCACACGTCATCTTGTAAAACTACCGCGTGGTTGCTACACTAACACTTATTAACCGAAAAATGATGGTTTTTAGGCTAACATTGATCCACAAACCTTTCACGGAAGGTTAGGTTAGGCAAACAAAAAATTAAATTGGAAAAAAACGAAAACCGCTCAATAGGTCTTGTAAAACTACCGCGTTGTTGCTACACTGACACGGGATGATTGCATATTCGAACATACGGAACATTTGATTCACGTAGTCGACGGTATCGGTGGCACGAGCTATCGTGCAATGGAGATACATTAATGTCGAAAATTACATTATTTACTGGCCGAACAAGTTGCATAAATGGCAAAAACACTATTCCCAGCTTCGAAAAGTCCACAGGAACTCAATTCCGTAAGTACTTTCCCGTCATTTCTCCTGTAAATTTGAAGAAATGTGTTTTCACTATAACTAACTGTTACCGAGACGACCTAATCACGAATCTGCATGTAATAATTGGCGGTCAAGTATGGAAATGTAGAGAAAAACGAAATCAACTATGTTTTCCTAACGTAACATAATCCTACAGTAAGAACAGCAGGTCCACGGAAGATGCCAATTTCTCAACATGAAAATATCAGCGTGCAATACACCGTTGCCAAACGTACCTAATCAAACGAGTCCACAGTCCTAAATAATAATTTTTAATTGTATTTATGCTAATGGAACCTAACCTAACCTTGTAGGCATTCCTCGAACACAAGGTAGGAAAACTGTTGTGTGTGTCTCCCGCCATTCTTCCATGCTGAACACAATGTAACTGAGAACACAACAGCGTGGCAACGCTGGATGCAGCGTAATGAATCTGATCTCACTTGTCGCACAACACTTAACCAACCTTGTGTTCTGACATCAAGGCAGAAAGCTTTTTAATTTTAGTGTGTTTAGTTCTCTTAGCGTAAATAATAATTTTTCATTGTATTTATGCTAATGGAACCTAACCTAACCTTGTAGGCATTCTGACATCGAAACACAACGTAGGAAAACTGTTGTGCGACAAGAAATGCGAAAGAAACATGGTTATCAATTGCTTTGTATGGAGAATCATGGTGGTATTTAACAAGGTTATTCTACAACTTCTACACGTTATTTTACAATTTCCATGCTTGACTGCCAATTATTAGATGCAGATTCGTGATTAGGAGGTCTCAATTAGTGAGTATGTGAAATTTCATAGAAATCGAAGTGTGGTCCGGTATTGTAATCTCATGCCAAAAATTATTTAGTCGTCATATTTCGATATTTTATGTAACATAAAAATGTTTTAGCATGTGGAAACCACAAATAACCGAGATATTTGATCTGAAAGTAGCCCACGTAAGTGAAAAATTTGGGGCCGTCGGCACACTGTATCCCCTGAAGAATTACGTCAATTTTTTTTAAATAGACAGATTTCAACGTTTTACGTAATATAAAAGTTGTTCCAGTGTTAGGAAACCACAAATAACGGACATATTTGATCGCAAAGTATGACCCCCGTAAGCACAAGAAACTCCTATTCTGGACTACTTATCACTCATTTTTCCCGTAAAAAATTCCCAAACGGCAGCAAAACTAACACTCCTGGAATATCCTGACATTACTACGATGCCAACTATGATTGCCTAACCTTACCATGCATGGTTCGTGGGGCTATCCGTTAATGGTTTGTGGTGTTACCCGTGCATGACGTCAGCGCCAAATTTTAACTGCAGATTCTTGATTACGAGGCCTAAATTATTGACTATGTGAAAAATGGAAGAAATTTGCCACTCTCTGCTCGCTGTCGTATTTTAAACTTTATCCACACATTCCTGCGATATCCTCCACTGCATTTGACACAGTTCTTTTTTCCGGTCACTAAAAACCATCATCTTATCCTGCAACTCACGGATATACACCTCCGGCTCCCGGCCGAAGAATGCCACAATACTGAAAATGTCGATACATTCCCCAATATCCATTTTCAATGAATAGCACTTACCACACTAAAAACGCACACCCACCTTGCAAACATAATCCTAGTACCATGTGACATGAACCGAAACATCGTGTGCAGTAAATCTTGCGGGGCCTGACGTAACAACAGGATTGCCAGCCTTCAATCTCAGATATTTCCAACGTGGCTCCAAGTTACAAAACACAAATAACGTTACAACATGTTCCTTAATATCACATGCAGAGGCAACGATGAAAATGACGTCATAAATAGTCCCATCAAAAAACTCTCATTACTCCACTTTAATACATCTCCTAAATCTAAAAACAACACAAATCGTTCGTATAGTACATAAACTTCATAAATGACACAACAATCATCACATTATCACGGGGGTACGGATCGTCGACGGTACCAAAAATTCCTATTCCGGACTACTTTTTTACTCAATTTTTCTGTCTTAAGTACCATCCGTTGAACACCGATGCCATTAGCATCAAACCGAACACTTCTAATAAGGAAAACGCCAATAATAGCATACATGACAAATTCCTAATGCCATCAAATCTAACATCCCTAACCTAACAATGTCATATTATTATCCGCATATCAAATTGGTAACACCATTAAACCTAACAACAACATGAAAGTACTGTTGCCATCAAACACTCCTAACCTAACAAAAATTTAAAATAACATAAAATATATATAACTTGAGAAAGTAGGGAAGAGTGGGGGAATAAGAAACAGGGGTAATAAGAAACTTATTTTGTATTTTCATTATTTGTGAAAGTAAAAATTTGAAAAAAATTCACAGGCTAGCCTCTTTAATTGTCTATAACTGTAAAATAAATTAAGAAGATTGTGAGTATGTTTAAGATTATTCTATCATTTGTTTATGCTTGTGTGAAACTTTCCAATCAGAATGTAGCATTTTCACACCATTATTATTTTCTATAGTAAATACAGATTATGCATTCTTGATATTTTTTTACATGATTCTGTGGACAAAATATAGGACTTTCTGGGGCTAGAATTTACAATATAGAGAAAGTCTCCAATTTCGTTAATTTTCGGTATACTAACTAATTTTGGCCTCCTAATCATGAATCTGTTGTAAAAAACCGGGGGTTACGTCTGGAAATTGAACAAAAACACAAACCATTGACGTTAGCCCCAAAAACCATCCACGGGTAGCCCCACAAACCATTGACGTTAGCCCCAAAAACCATCCACGGGTAGCCCCACAAACCATTGACGTCAGCCCCAAAAACCATCCACGGGTAGCCCCACGAACCATTCACACGAGGTTAGGTTAGGCCTGTTAGGTTAGGTTCCATTAGCACTCATTTCACCACTAAATTCATCGAAAAAAATAGGGATCGTACTAGAATTGAACATCATAAATCATTTTCTTGTAAAACAACGGCGTAGTTGGACACAATGACAGGAGATTACATTTTTGTTCGTAAAACTACGGATATACACCTATATATAAAAAAAATTCGATCGACTTTTTTTCAAATTTTCAGACGTGACCCCCGGTTTTTTTCAACAGATTCGTGATTAGGAGGTCAAAATTAGTTAGTATACCGAAAATTAACAAAATTGGAGACTTTCTCTATATTGTAAATTCGCTCCCTTTCTGGTCCTAATTTGTTCATTTATTGTCACAAAAATAGAGTGATTATTTTCATGTATCTTATTACTCCAAATATGAAAAGCAGATGTGTTAATAAGATATTGATGTATTAGACCCTAAGCTTCTGAATGATGATGAGTATGATGATGATGATGATGTCGACTTTGATTTCTCATCATGGCAAGCAGAACACTCATCTCATGAAGATCAAGATGATAGTCAAACAGATACTATTATGCCAGAATGATACTATGCCATTTACTATGACATCAGCTGGTATGTGGGATGACTTACTAAAGTTCAAGAAGACAGCTGCATAATCAAGTTCCTCACAGAATCTTTCTCGTACTTTTAATTGGCCTTCTCACGACAACATACAAAGTGTACATGTGGCCCTATATCTTTAAACGGAAACGGACCATTTACTTTAAGCTGCTCCGAGTTAGTTTGAATCAAAACACTATATGCAGAGAAGAAAAAGAACATTATAAAGTCACAAATATGATTTTCTTGTTTAGTCGTTGTTAATTTACCATAAAACCTGTTAGAAATAAGCAATTGAAGATGTCAGTTGATTTTGCTTTGAAAATATAGAGCTGGATCAAAACTTTTGCCATTACATTTATTTTCTAGCATTTTCATTCCTTTGTAGTAAAAAAATATTTTAAAAAAAATGCACCAAAATTTTATGGGTAAATAAGATACACATGTTGAGTGTATCTTTTTACTCCAGCCAGTTTAATAGCTATAATGCATTAAAATACACAGCTTGTTTCTTATTACCCCTATTGGTGTAATAAGGTGAAAAAAAATTGTAAATTATTTTATAATTTTTGTGTGTTTGTTTTATTGCACAATTGAGCTCGTTATTTTTTCTTGGTACATTGGATTTCCAACCAGGGGCGCCGACTTGTGAAAATTATTGGGGTGGCTCTGATCACTGAAATAAATTAATGAATGACTCACTCTCTCCCTTTTTTAAGTTTTGGCCTCAGTGTTCGGAATATCATAAAAACCCATGAATTCCTCAAAAATATCAAAATTTTTATTCACAGTTCTAATGCAGAATATTAATTATCCACGGATAGATATGTGCATAGAGAAGTACAAAGCATGCAGTCAAATGTACAATATCTACATATTAATTGTGTTTATATCAGCAGGCAGATGATATTAATGTTTCGACTTAAGAGTTCTTCACACTTCTTCTACAAGAAAGTATCTGCGCTTGCACCTCATAATAGCATTTCCCCCACATGGAATTGACTTTTATTAGAAGAAAGCCAAATCTGTAGTGCTTGTTTTCGTTAATTTATTTTGTAAGCATGCAGAATGTATACGCAGCCATTGTTCCAAATAACGTGCTTTCGAGCGTGGCATGCTTGTAGTTCTATATATGAATGCCAGGCTGTGTGCCAATCGACACTGTTTGAAACTAGACTAATAGATGGCACGCAGATCGATTCCCTATTTTTCCACACTTCAGCATTACCAACATACTATTTTGGAGTACAAACTCACGATTCGCTAACTCCCAGTTACTTTCACATTGAAAAACCGATGCTGGTTAAGAATGGCAATTATCTCCAACTGGCAGATAGTTAAAAGAAAGAATAACTGGACATTGAAAAACTGGACCTTAGTATTTTAACCTTTTGGATCCCAAGCGTCTCGATCGAGATAACTAAAAGTAAGCCTCACGGTCCCAAGCGTCTCGATCGAGATGCTGTGTCAAGGTCGTAGTGTTTACGTTATAACTTTTCTATTTTTGGCTAGAATTTCGATTTTTTTTTTTAATATTGTTCTTAACACATGTGTTTAACAGAAATGTTTCTTGCACCTTTTTTCTTTTCTTCATGAAAATGGAGGTGAAAAGGCAGGAAAAGGGACTTCTCTTTTGCGTCTCTTTTCAAGGGAAAAGATAAATTTCAAACATTTCAACAATTTTTTAAAATACTTTTTGGGGGTTTTCTCCCTTCCCCCGCCATATATACGCCAAATTTGCATAAATTTTGCATTTTGTGCATTTTGACATTTTTTTCAGGAAGGGGAAACACCATTCTTTTTAAGAAAAGTATTTTTGAGGGGATTTCCCCACCCCCATATGTACGCCGAATGTGCATAAATTATATATCTTCGGAATCTGTGATTCATTCTGCGTAAAACGGTATATCTTTCATATCTCTAGGGCATTTAGTTTCTGAGCTATAGTCATTGCAAGGTACCGCTGCATTTTGAAGCTTGAATCAGTGGCGTGTTGACCATTCCTTTTGGGGGGTACAGCTCAAGTTACATTGGTCATATGATAATAATGCAAATATTTTTGTGTTCCTTACATGTCAGCGATCATTTCCATGTGCATGTCGACACTGTCATGTACTTTTTTCGGGGGGGGGGGGGGGGTGAAACCCCATTTTTTTAAAAAAGTATTTTTAGGGGATTTCCCCCCTTTCCCCCTCCATATATGCGCCAAATTTGCATAAATTTCATATAGTCTGAATATCTGGTTCATTCCGTGTACAACGGTATATCACTCATCTCTCAAGGGCAATTAGTCTCCGATCTACACTCATTAATTGAAACTGCATTTTGCTCAAAATCGGCTAGGGACCGTGAGGCTTACTTGTGAAAATGGCCTTGGAACTCAAAAGGTTAATAACCCTAAATGCTTACGTGGTTAGGTTAGTTGGGTCAGATTTAGTTCTCTTAGCTTTAAAATAAGATCCCTAAATGCTTTCTACTCCTGATTGCAGCCAAAAGGTTTGAATTCTATCAACAGAGAAATCCTTGTTCGTGGGGAGCACACGTGCTTGCGTAGGGAAATTTTTAAATGTTTTCAACATAAATAACTTTTTTCGGAATCCAAACAGTGCTCATTAGTTTAAGGAAGGTTTAATTTTTGTGTGGCAATGATTTCCAAAATTCTACGATAATTAGTCTTTCTGCTAGGATAATTTGAAAACATCATAAAAGAATCTCAACTGTTACCAGGTTAAGAGTACTTACATGCTAGGAATTTATTGTATTTCTCTTTTGTTTATACTCAGTGTATTTGAAAAGGTCCAGTAGGACAGGATGCAATGATTTCCTTAAACTCTTTTGAAAGAAGAGTTCTTCCAAGGGGCATGCATTTCCAAAAATACTTTGGAGTCGATGTTACTCTTAAGACACAAAAAAAGTTCCTGAAGTCACAGCCTACTTGCAGTTCATATGAACACCTACTTATTTCTCAAGATTTTTTAATTTTTTTTATTTCAAACTTCTCATTCCTGTAAAGCCAGAATATACATGTGTGTTATAATAATTAACTGTCAGATTTCCTTTATAATCGGAGTTTCTGTATTTCAGCTAACATATTGATTTCAATGGCGGCACCATCAGATACTTTTGATTTTCCTGCTGAATTGACTACCAAACCATTAGCCCTCATAGGCCTAACTGGGCTGGATACATTGAATAATGCTGTCCACAGAGCGATTTGGGATGCATTCAGCAACAACCGAAGACCAGACAGAGCAGCTGTCAGTTTCAAGCTTCTTGGACCGGCACACGAATTCCCTCCCGTGAAGCCTAAGGTATGATGTTACCAAAAATAATCAGCGTGAGATAGAAATATTAGCAAATTGTTTTGATTTTGATAAACTTTACTCTCGTTAGTAGTTTTAGTTTACAGTACACACTAGATTATTCTCTCCCTCCTTTGGACATATTGGTGATACATCTCTTTCGTTATTTTTTCATAATTTAAAAAATGTCGTAAAATATGGTGGGGAGGTAAGTACGTTTGAAGTTAATCAAAACTATATCTTTTTAAGTTGCAGAAAGTTTGAATTTAAAAATTGTCATGAAAGGTAGATCGTGTAAGAAGAGGATGTCTGTGGAAATACTAGATGGTTACACTTTTATCCTAACCTACAGAAAGTGTATAAAGTGGAATCCCAATTTTACATTTTCCTGCTCATAAAGGTTTTTTTTCACCTTGACCATATGGAAAATTAAGGTTTTACTGTAAGTAGTAGGAGCATTCATTATAATGCTGTCTCACTTCCTAACCTACTCATGCAAACATAAAAAGTGGAATGGAAATATTGTTCTCCAGAAAAGATTACTAGTAATCAGTAAGTATCTTCATTATCTTCTTGTAAACATGTATCAAATTAGAATCATGTAGGAAATTCATGTGCATTGGATGATTTTGAATTTTTTTCAGATTTCAAATTTTAAAAACAAACATTTGAGAAAAATATTTTCTTAGGGTTGAATTGCTCAATTAGTATCGACATTCAAAGGCACTGAACCACTTTAAAGCTACTGTGAGTAGTATTAAATGTTAGAATGTGACCTTTACCACAAGAATTTCCATAGGTTCACATACATTTTTCTTAGATTTCTTAGTAAATGCTCTCACATTTCTTTCATACCAGTGGTTTTTAGTTTATGTCCCTTTAACAACCCAGAACTTTGGCACTGATTCAGCATTATATGGACAAGTTGGGGAGGGGGGACAGGGGTTGCATGAAAAGAAAAGTAGCAGACAGCAATCAAAACCTGATAATAGTGTCAATGGGAACCACTGCTTACCACATGTCACGAAAATAATAATAATAATAGTAAATTGTAAGGCTGAACCAATACCAATGCTTGAAAATTATAATAATTTAAAAATTGTTCAAAATATTGATTGATAGTGTGTACATATTGCATTCCAATTACTATAAGCATTAATTTCTCCGAGATTTGTTTCAAAATATTCGAGAATTACATCAGAATATTAAAATACCTCTTATATAGTCATCAAATACATTTTACTTACGTGAAATTTAGAAATTTCGTATTTCCGCGTTGCACAATTTAATCGTTAAATCCTATTAATTTCGAAGATCCTCTGTCTTCATTCACTAAGGGTACGGCGTCTGAATTTAACGTAAGTAATTTTAAACTGCATTTACCTCATCCGTCATGAAATACATTGTGTTCCACACAATATTGGTGCAAATAAATGAAAACTTTGAATATTGCATAATTTCCCACATGTACAGCATTTTCACGAAAGCGTACTGCAACTTTTTTGTGGACCACATAAAAGATCAAAATACTAGATAGAGTATCTTAATTAAGATTTCGTTCTGATACCAGTGGTATCAGCTGATATCAATACACCATATCGGCTCAACAGTAGTAAATTGCTATTCAATTTGTATATTGGTGTCGAAAATGTACATTTTATTGGTGTTTCTTTTTCTAGAGATCTTCTTATGACTGGTACATACCAAAAGGAATTCTCAAGAAGAATTGGATGAACAAGCATCTTAACCAAGTTCCTGCAGTTATCGTTGTTTTTTATGATCTCGACTGGGACGAATCCTTGTGGAATGAGAAACGATTGGAATGTGCTTCAAGAGTGCAGTCTGTTAGGTAAGACTTTACATTGTCATTGGTTCGTTTTAGTTTATAATTCTGTCAGTCAACATAGACATTGCTGTAACTTGACTGGGGCAAGGGGGACACTTACCTCCTCAAAAGTTCCAGGTTTATTAAAATTTACATTGTAGGAGTAACCTTGTGGAACCTGAGGTTCATGTTCTGCCCCTACGGAGTGGTTAGCAGAGTGAGTTACGATGTCAGGGGTCCCGGGTTCAAATCCCAGCCTGGGCATGACTGTGCTTTGTGAGTGTCCCTTCATCAATTTTCAACATATCATCACTCATCCTCGTCTCCACGATTAGCCAAAAGTAGCAGAAAAGCAAAATAAAGTAAACCAAATCAATGAATCAATCATGTTCTGCCTCTTAAAAGGTAGCCCCTAAGTTACTCTGTAGATTCTGTCTTATTTTTTTTTATTTTTTTATTACCATTCTGGGAAGTTTATTATGTGAGACATAGAGTAGTGTTTGATCATTCCTCCTCATCGTGACTATCAACATCACTATTTCAATGGAAAATTTCTTCACAATTTTCTTAGTAGCAAATTTAAATGGTGGAAGATTTGCTCCATTTGCAGAGGGAGAGATATCCATTTTGTGATTCATTAAGTGAATTCTCAATTAATAAAGGCATGATAAATGAGCGAGTTATTACTAACAAGAAAGTAGTATGAATGTCAAATTCAGATAAAATTCTATCCCATAATTTATCTGGATTTCGTGACCTGTGATACTACAAATTTGGAGGGAGAGGTGCTTTACAAAGGATTTTTAATTTTTTTTATTTACAGTATACAAATGAGCAAAATTGTAATTTGTGGTGCCAAACTGTACTTTAACAGGAAACTCTAGCCTTTCACTACATGAATTTTGCAATGTTTTAAAATATGCCATGTGACATGTGTCAGGTGTTGTGTAACCTTTCAAATGTCATGAACATGTTTTTTACTCTATCGTGCTTTTCTGTACTTTTCGTGTGGAGAAAGTTGTTTCTAAGGCTTGAAATTCATTTTCCAGGGCAGCATTGGAAGGCAGAAACACACGCGTTGCTGTAGTCCTGATACAACAAACTGTGCCTCTCCCAGCCGGGGAAGATGTGATGGCAGCCGAGAGGGCATCTGCGCTGTGTGCAAGCTGCGAATTGTCAGCCAAGTCTCTGTTCGTCCTTCCACACAGCGATCACTTACATGGATACACTCTCAGGTACAAAACAGGTTATCAGTACTACGTGTGTTGCAAAACTAAAAAGCACCAGAACTTTGAACATTAGAATCTGTTTTTCAAGTAAATTTGAAAGTTGATGGGGAAATGGGAAGGGTTACTTGTCACATACCTCTTCAGTAAAAGATAAAGGGTCTGTACCTAAGGTTGGATAACACCATTAAGCCTTGTTTCCATGGTAACCAAAAACTCAATATGCTGACCAAGGCAGAATTTATTTTATTTTAAAACATAAACTAAACGTTACGTTTCAACCTTCAAGCAAGGTTGTCTTCAGACTCTGTACCAAATACAAATTAAAAATGATACAAAACAGAAAGATATATATATACAAAAATCACTCCCCTTCAGACACAAGATTATTAGAAAGTTGTTTATCTGGAACATTCCTTTGCAGGTGTTCCAGCAGGTGGCCTTCTCCTGTCAAATGTTGTTTCACCTAACAGGCGATTTAGATAAACATTTCCTTTCATCTGTAGCTTGGTTGGACTCCTTATCTCACACACTTTTTCCTTATCCTTTCTTTCTTAATTCCAAGTTTCTTTTCTCCTCCTTTGCTCTTGGTCTTTCCACTCTTTCTAACACCTTCTTCCATTCTTTGTTTATCTACAGTCCCCCATTCCAGTTCATTCTGTCTTCTTCCCCTTTCTTCTCTATTTCCGTGGCCTCCTTTCATTGAAATGTAATGTTTAGTTTATGTTTTAAAATAAAACAAATTCTGCCTTGGTCAGCATATTGAGTTTTTGGCTGAGATTGGATGAATAGGAAAACTGATACTCTTAACCTGTGCTCCATGGACGAAGTGCTCCAAGTAGCCACCACGTAAGCAAAGACTTGAGAAATGTTCAGAAAGAAGATTTGAAGAACACTATCAGTTATAACCTAGGGCTGTCCAATACTGCTGCCAGTATATCAGTATCGGATAGTATTGGTTGAAATTTATTTACTGATACTAGGTGATAGTTTTCTGGAGTTTTGATCTTCACCAGGGTACACAAAGATGCTATGTGGCACTTTTGCAGTCTAATTATCCTGGAAGTTATGCACAATTTGAAGTTTGCATTTATTTTGTACCATGCCAAAATTGGATTTTGTGTGTACATAACAGGTATTTTAATATTCTGATGTAATTCTTGAATATTTTAAAGCAAATCTCTGCTAAATTAATGTATATAATTGGAGTGGAGTCATTACACACTAATATTGATCAGTAATTTGAATGACTTTTAATTGTTAGAGTTTTCTAGCATTTGTATTGATGGAAATTAGTAAGAATATCAGCATCACTATGAGCATTAGCTCAAAGTGGTGCTGTAGCCCTAAAATATACCAATTTAGCAATTAAATATGTTCTCATGTTCACTAGAGGTTAAGATTTTTACTTTTTCTTGTATGTACGCATTGCTTGCATGATAGAATTATTTTCCTGTAGTTTACGGTTATTACAAGCATAAGAAAACAGTTTTTTCTTTGTGACGTTTCAGGAGAACACACGCTCCTTTCATCAGACATTTATTTTCATTTTGACTAAAGATACAGTTATAACAATGGTTAGTAATTTTTAAACAAAATGAATCCGTTATATAATGGATGTTGTCAATGTTACATTGTTGTAATATAGCAACTTAACTGTGAAAAAAGCAGTCTATTTTATTTTTATTTTAGAATTTTTTAAATTATGAATCCCAAATATCATCAGGTAATTCAAATTCATCATTGTTTTCACAAAGTCTCTTGATGTTTTCTGTTACATTAAATTTTAAAGATGGTGGCTTACTCCATTTGTGAAAAAGAAAACTCCACACTGGATCTATGTTACCATTTTCATTATTTAATTTATTCCAGTGTTCTTCTGCAATGAACGAGGCTTCCCAGACATTCAACTCTGTGTTTCCCGTTAATCTTTTTAAAACCCTTCTCTTTTTAATCAAATGCTTCTCTTCGATGATATGAGTTGACAAACCTGTTCTTGGGTTTAGATTTATAATGTCCAAATCATGTTCGTGCCATCTTATTGCCATTTTCCTTGCTGTTTGTCCCACATAATCTTTTGAACATGAACAACTTATATTATATATTCCTGTGGTTTCCACATCTGGTAGCGAGTTTCTCATTTTGAATTCATTAAATGTACATTCCAAACTTCTTGGTGCTTTAAAAACAATTTTGAAATTAAAACTTTTAAAAATTTTTGCAATTTTATGTGAGAATCCCTTGTGGAATGGAATGCACACAAATTTCTTTTCAACAGATTTTTCATCTTTGTCTGTATTTCTCTTTTCCTTTAGTTTTCTTGCAACTTGTTTTTTGATTTGGTTTATTCTGTTAGTGTGAAAGCCATTTTCTTTTGCTATATTAAAGAGCCTTTCTTCTTCATTTTTGATATCCTCATTATTAGAACATAGTCTTTGTGCTCTCAGGAAAAAATTTAAAAATATGTTATCCATTGTTATACGCGAATGTTCTGATTTGGCATGGATGTATTTTTCCCCCGCTAATTTTTTTCTATGGACTGATGTTTGAATTGTTGAGTCAGTTGTCTTAATTTGCAGATCAAGGAAAGAAATTACATTGTTATTCATGGGTTCGCAAGTGAATTTTATGCGACGATGTGATTCATTTAACGATTTAAATACGTCCATGATGGTGTTCTCATTTTTAGCAATAATTAGCACATCATCTACATATCTGATGTAGAGTTTGATATCCGCACCTATCGCATTAACAATTGGAGATTCTATGTAATGAAGGAAAATGCTGGAGATGATTCCGGATACTGGGTTTCCCATTGATAGACCATTATTTTGCTGATAGATTTTGCCATCAAATATAAAGTAATTGTAATTTGCACATACAGTAAACCATCGAACCATTTCCCATGATTCTACTGGGTTAACCTTCATCTCAATAAGCCATCTGTGTAATGCATCTGTGGCACCTTCTATTGGGACACTAGGATATAAATTTTCAACATCAAAACTTGCAATACGATACTCACTATTCCAAACAATATTTTTTAGTTTCTGTTTGACTTCATATGCATTTTTAACACTGAATGGTGTTTGTTGTTTAATTATAGCAAGTCTTTCAACTAAATATTTGGAAAGTTTGTATGCAGGATGTGTGAAAGTTGCAATGATGGGTCGTATTGGAGTTCCCGGTTTGTGAGTTTTTGGTAGTCCAAAGGCAATCGGCAGGGTTGAATTTTTGACAATGAGTTTTTTCTTCATTTCTCTTGGTATCGTGATACTGCTTTCAATTACTTTCTTTACCTCATTTATTATTTTAGTTATAGGGTTTCGAGAGGTTTCTGTGAAATTGTTTAATTTGAAACATTCTTCCATTTTTTCTTTATAGTCCTTAATTCGGATAAGGACAGGTTTATTTTCCTTGTCCGATTTTATTAAGAAAATGTCGTTTTCTTTCAACCAGATCTTGAAACCATGAAATTTTTACATTTAAAAAAATAATTTTTAGTAAAATTTGACAATTGTTTTTAATACATATCTTATAAAATCCACATTTCCATATCCTTGGGAATTTTAGATACAACAGTGTGCTCATATCAGCCGATACTGATTAATCTGTTCCGTCCCTACTTTTAAATATTCATAGGCACCCACATGAGATGATCAGAATATTAAAATAGCTGACATTTAATTACAAGATCCACTTTTTCACACAACGCTGGGTGCAAAATTAATGAAAATTATGCATTTTGCATAATTTCCAGTATATTTAGACTCTAGAGGTGTTGCTTGGCATTTTGTATATCTTGGGAGATAGCTGGGCTCCAGGAAAGTATCAGTAATTACATTCACACTGATATTTCTGATACTGGTGCCAATATCATCGCTATTGGCTCGGCCCTATCTCTGACACAAAATAGTGAACTGAATTTACTTGGAACGAGAATCTTCGTTTTTTTAAGGAGAATAACTATGACCAAGTAAATACTGTGTTAAGTCAAAAAATCTATCCAAAATTCACATCGGAAAATTTTGTTTTTGTGGTGATATTAAGGACACCATTCAGAAAGAAAGTTCTTAAAAATTAAATGCTGGTTCTAATCAATTTGTGCAGTATCCAGATAAACATTTTGTGTTTCTTATTCTACATGTATATTTTTCCTTTCTTTTCCTTGACTTGTAGGTTAGAGAATGCCTTCAATGAGCTTGCCCAAAGCTACTATATTCATGAGTTGAAGACTGTGAAATCCCACAGAGATCATCTGAACAGAACGACTCATCAGTATTTGTTTGTACGGCATCAGTTTAAAATGGGCTTCCTCAATGAACTGAAGCAGGACATGCATGCTGCATATAAGTAAGTGTTGTGAGTTTTCTTAAGTTCAACATTTCATAATTTTAATGTGACATGATGAAACAGTTTCTCTATTTCTTCATATTTGCATTAATACATTTAGTACACTCTGAAAAACATTGTAGAATGAATTAATCAGATTGTATTGCATCTGTGGTATACTCATGTTTTTTGATGTTCTACACATTTTGGTCCCAAGTACTAACTGTCTCAAGATCTGAAAATGAACTAACTATTACAACATGTTTATAACATGACTTCTTTGGTAACATGGACAATGGAGAAGAATTTTGATAAAGAAACTCTTAGTTGCCCATTTTTTTTTATTTGTTCAGGAGCTACACACTATACATGTGTATTTCATCGTGACCCTAAAGTACACTTGTGCATTTAATATTCAGTTGTACTAAACGGTTTTAACACAAATTAAAAGGTTTGTCACTAAATATTATACCAAACATTACAAACCTTGAGTTTTATTATGTTTTTTATATTTTTTTTGCACTAACACCAAAGAAATGTTAAATTTTTGCAAGAGAGCATACAAAATCTTCAAACAGTGCAAATTACTAGAGGCACATATTTGTGGTAAACAAAAAAGCAAAATTTCAGTACAAAAACTGAGTCAATTTCGGGTTCAAAAGCGGTAAATAAAATAAAATATCGGTGTTATAACGGTGAAAAATTGGATGAAAAGTGGTACATAAAAAGACATTTTGGTTTTAAAATTGTGAATATAATAGTAAATTTAATTTAAAAACTACACTTATTCCACAGAATTAACATTTCACTTCTAATAGCCCATTTATGTAGTTATCAGAGTATTAAGTTTATTTATGAGTAAATTAGTCCATTTTTGCTTCTCCGATATTAACAGCAGAATTAATCCATTTTCCGGGAATTGCATAACTCTCAGGATAATTTAGACCTCAGAAGGTGTCAAATCGGTGAATAAACCCTAAATTTCGTGTTTAAGAGTTAATTTTGCTTTTTGCAGTTCATTTCGCATTATTTCGTGACAAAACATGGTCATAAAATACATCTCAAACCTTTCAAAAACATGAAAAATTAACACTACAATGCAGCGGCGGCTCAAGGGGTAGAGCTGCCGTGCCATGGCACTACCCTCAGAAGAAATTCATACGTCGCCAAGTAAAGTTAAATTAATACATTGATAGTTTACAGACAAGGAGATTCGAATTTTGCAATCGGTCAAGCTGACGTAACGACCGCCCCAACCTCCTCACTGCATCTCCAGCTGTTTCGTTCGTACCCTCGCGAGGCAAGAGTCCGTGCCGTGGAAGAGCTGGCCTAATCATGGACCTAACCAAGTTGACACACGTGCAGAAGTCTCAGCGAAGAACATTTCCACCATGAGCCGAGAACAAAGTGGCAGGGGGCGGGGTTAGCCCATAAGAAACCGTGCCAGTCTTAGCCTGGCCTGGAGAGGGAACTTTCGCAGTGTTGACACGACACAGTTGCCACCTTAAGAAAAAAGTCGCTAAATACGACTGGTTTGTAAGACCCGTTAGGGAAGTAATTTCTGCCTACTTTTGGAGAAACAAACCTAATATTTTTCCAAAGTTAAATGAACATTTTTGATAATAGATAGATGCACCAAGAGGGCCATCCAGACTTTTTTAAAAATATCCTATGATGATGCAAGTTTCTTTTGGCATTTCGACAATTTCTTTTCATAACAAAGATATTTTCGACATCCAGTTAGAATACGTGTGCATGGGGGAGGAGAAGGTGATAGGATTTGTTTTCCTTTCCTCTTGTAATTTTTATATTTTTAGGGAAGTTTCCTGTAGTGTATAAAGATAGGTTAGTGAGTGAAGATGAATCGGATTAGTACGTTATTACTTAAACGCATGTTGTTTTCCACGTTACCAAACGAGGACAAACATCTTGGCTAGTGGCGCAACCTCAAGGACGGTGCAGGGGGCATTGCGGAGGTTTTTTTTTTCTATTTAATTGATCACGTTGGCACTACCCATCATAGTTGCCGCCGGCCGCCACTGCTACAATGTGTTTTTTTCGAATTTCGTTTTTTCGTCAAAAATGAAATATGCGTGTCCCTACAAATTACCCATTATTCACAACTATTATTTATGGAAAATTTCATGACATTTTGTGCTTAATGAATGAAAAATACTTCTAAATTAGGTCCAAATTGCCATCGTGTTTTTTTTTTGTCAGTATAGACATACAAAAAAGCTTTAGGACTTTCTTTCCACCACTACTAAATGGAACTTCGTTTTTATTTTCCCAGATTTTACATTTTCACACATTGTACACTCCTGTTCAATTAAAGTGGCACATAAAACTGTCAGACCTTATAAAATTGCCACTTTATGTGAACAGGAGTGTACATTCAATCTTCGTTGTGTGAATAAAGTGAAATGTCATAAAATTATCTCTGATTTCACAATTTCCAGCATTTTAAAATTTTTTACTTGGTCGCCTGAAAAATGAGAAATAGAGCTTCTGTATTTGTGTACAACCTTGGTGACATTCAAATAAGAAATGCATACATGACAAAATTGTCTAATATGTTACACCAATTTATATTAAACACTATATAAGGAAACATCAAGTAAAATTGAACCATAATGGAACAGTAGCCTCTTATAAAAAATACATAATATATCTTTTACTTTCCAGGCACTACACACAAGCATATGCTAATTTGATGGAAGTTCGAATTGTCGATACAAATAATCTTGAAGTGAAGACGGTGTCTGGGTTCATCAACTACAAGATGTGTAAGTTCATGTTCCATTTGAATTTGCCGAGAGATTCAATTCAGCACTTCAGGAAACACACCGAACTTTTTAAGAGCAAAGTTGGGCCAAAGGATCTTTCTTTTGAGCATTATGCCTGGATGTCAAAACAGTAAGTATGTATGCTTCATACTGCAGAACAACTTTAAAATTTTGTTAACTTATCAATGTTTCTCTTGTTAAACTGGCAGGTATGAATCATGATGGAACATAGGCTTTTTTAACTGTTGGTTGAATGTTTCTCGCAACAGCAACATCCAGTTCCAGTGTCATTACCATATATTATATTGTATTGTGATGTAAAGTTTTATAATTACATCCAGAGAAGCTTTATTAAGGAAGCGCTTAAATTATTATATTGCCTGTTACACATTACACTAGGTATAGATCACCCATAAAATATTATCTTATTTGACATCGAATCAGTAGTGTGCCCGGGGAAGATATATGGATAGGAATTGTATGCCTCACTTAGCTCAAATAAACTTTAACAAAGAACGTTGAATACTTGAATAGCTGAGAAAATGTAGCAGGCCAGATTCACTCCCTCCTATGAAATCCAAGAGTCTATATCCAGAGCCCAAAACTCCCATGATCTGTGGATGGATCTGGAAACTACAAATCTTGTATTTGACAGAATCCACATCAGATCATATATTGTCCAATGTAGTATCAGCATATCTATAGATTTAACTTACGGATAATTTAACCTTTTGGTGCTCAAGCCCATTTTCACATGTAACCCCCTTGATGCCCAAGCCGATTTTGAGCAAAATGCAGAGTTTCAATTAAATGAGTGCAGATCGGAGGCTAATTGCCCTAGAGAGATGAGTGATATACCATTGTACGTGGAATGAACCAGAGATTCAGACTATATAAAATTTAAGCAAATTCGGCGTATATGTGGCGGTGGGGAGGGGGCTAACTCAAAATTCCAAAATTTCGGGGGGGGGGGAATGGAATTCCCCCTCCCCCTCCCCAAGAAAAAAATACATGACAGTGTCGACATGCACATGGAAATGATCGCTGACTTGTAAGGAACACATAAATATTTGCATTAGTATCATATGACCAAAGTAACGTGAGTTATACCCCCAAAAAGGAATGTTCGGCACACCACTGATTCAAGCTTCAAAATGCAGTGGTACCTTGAAATGGCTTTAGCTCAGAGACTATTTGCCCTGGAGATATGAACTATATACCGTTGTACGCAGAATGAATCACAGATTCAGACTATATATAATTTATGCACATTCGGCGTACATGTGGAGTGGGAAAGGGGGGGGGGGGAATCCCCTGAAAAATATATTTTTTTAAAGAAAATAAGGGGTTTCCACCCCCCACCCCCCAAAATAAGGATATGAAAAGTTCAAAATGCACATAGAAATTATCGCTAGCATGCAGTGGCGTGCGGTGACATTTAAACTAGGGTACGCAACATGGGCCAACCGAAATGAATTATGGGGGCCAGAACACCCCCCCCCCTCCCTGGCCATCATGTTATTCAGAAAATAAGTTTTTTCTACAATTTTATAATGGGAAATTTCTCATCCTTGTATCAATATCCAAATGTAACGAGGTAAAATAGATGTATGATATTTTATATTCGCAAACATATTCTGATAGTAGCTACGTAGAGTCCAACAATTCAACTTCGATTATTTCCTTCATGTAGTGCGATGAACATTGAACGGGAAGGAAATGGCTCAATCATTTTCCGTCCTTTCAAATTTCATGTAATAAATTTGATAAATCTCAGTATCCTCTACTATTTCACAACATCTTTTGCAGAGGAAACCAACAAATAAGGCCAACAATAGTCTCACTGTTTTTCTACTCAGTCAATCACTCTGTAGAGATATTTTTTCTTCTTCTCAAAAATCAAAATGCCTAATATACTGCTTACCATCCTTCACAACTCCTGCCTGAAACAATTCTTCCAAATCAGGAACAGACCTTCCATTTCGGATTGTTTACACTTTTTTCGTAAATTCCGAAAATCCCTTCTCCAGAATGTTATCAATAACTCCCGGTCCCCCTATTTTATCACTTCACAGCCCAACAAACAATAGAGATCCTGTAATGTAAATATGAACGAAACACTCGCTGCAAATTTCACACGACAGAAGAAAGCAAAAGTGAACCTCCCACGGCACGTTGTGTTCGATCCCGCTATGCCCGAAAACCACGCGTTCTTGTGGACGAATGAATCGGAGTTGCCAGTCGACAAAGTATTTTGTAGACGGGAGATAATTAAGGACAAGTAGAAAATACGTCAGCATACATCCCAGAACACTTCAAAAGCTAAACTACCGTACATCAATTTGCAATGTCTGGCGGGAGGGGGGGGGGCTCATTCTAATCCCATTGTAAGCATTATGTTTTTATTTTATCATTCATTCATATCGTTGGGTCAACAATCAACACCCATGCTATGGAACTCAAAGGAAATGTTGATCCCGAAAGGAGATAAACAGATACTCTCATACTCTGAGAATTGTGCGAAACTTGCAAATTGTTCACATATTTTCCCCTCGACACAGTGGCAGTCCATTCTGGTCCTCACCTCCCTATACAAAAAAAAACAACTTGCTAGTGTAGCTTTAAACTCACATAAATATTTTTTATGTGATAGTTTACGCGTATATTAAATAAGATCTTCCACCACTTCATATTCTTGCCATCCTGTCTGATTCCTGTATCACTTTTTATAATGTATTTTTATTGCAACCCAACAGTAATCTGTCTACGCGTGGCTGCTAAATGCTAGTAAGCTAAGCATTCCAGAAAAAAATATGTTGACTACTGTCAACACTGCATACGCTGTCAAAATCTTGGGTACCCTCGATGCTTAGAACCGGGAAAGAAGTGGGAGAGAGGGTAAGCGCGGGCAGACCCAAACACGTGGTGGGGTGGTCTGATCTGAGCCAATGGGATTACCTTCCGAATTTCTAGGGTACCAAGCAGAAGAAACAGCGTCTTTCTGCGGAAATCGGCAGGAACGCGGATCGGGTGGGTACCCAAGCCACAATCGGGATAATTCGGAACTGCCTTCAGGAAGGCAGCAGCGTGTTAGTGCGAAAATCGGAATTTCTTGCAGTGGAACTGCTTTCGGAGCGATAATTGTTGAATTTTCATGTTCGGGGAAGACGAAAAAATGTTCATTTTTTCTTACTGTGTTGTGGTTACGCAGAGCGTACCTTGCGTATCCTGAATGCACGCCGCTGCTAGCATGTAAGAAACAGAAAAATATTTTCATTTTTGTCATATGACCAATATTACGTGAGTTGTACACTGGCGAACTTTTAAAAAAGGTCTCCCTCCTCTCAGTTAGATTGGAAGCAACAAACAAAAACCGATATAGAGTTGAAAACATTCCAACGTCAATGCCGAAACTCTATGCAAGATAAGGAAGAGGTGCACAGTTGTCAGTAGTGAACACCACACAGAAGAGCAATGTTAACCACGAGTCATCAAGGAATTAGCACAGCATTTCTTTCTATGGTCATTAGGCCTCGGAAGAAATATTTCTTGTCCATTTTGAGCTTTCAAGAAATGAGGTTCTGAGCTGGCGATTTATTTCCTTCATGAATGAAAATAGATTGTTAATTTTTTCGCTTCTTTTCTCTCTTTTGTCATTAGCTCTAAAACAAATATAAAAAGAAAACTAGCAAAGAAGGTCATTTCTTTCGGCACGTAACAGGCATATGTGGTAACTTTGCTATTTTTACGACCATATTATATCCCTCTTGTTTACTTTCAACAATAAGGACGAATGTTGGAGTGACCAGAAAAAATGAACGAACACAATAAGCTCTTAAATATTACCCACGCTTCGAAAATAGATCCCGGCCCCAGTGGCAGAGTGGTTACCACATCATGCTACGACGCCAGGCATCCCGCATTCAAATCCTGGCCTGGGCATGGATTTGTGAGTGTCCATTCATCAATTTCATCATATCGTCACTAATCCCCTTATTTGATTGAGTTTGATTTATTTAGTTTGTGTTTGAAGTCCACTTTATGCACAGTAAGGCTAATCGGGACTGGACCTACAGTTTAAAGTAGGATCCGAACCACTATGTGCCTCCACCGGGTATCGAACCCGGGAACCCTTGTTCACAAGGCGATGATGCTCCCACTGCACCATCGGGGAGGCCTCCCCCATATTTGCAACTTAGCCAAAAGTGGCACAAAAAGCGGAATAAAATAAATCAAATCAATCAATCAATCAATCGAACATAGGGTCTCCGGTTTCATAGAGCAGTATGCAAAGCACTCGTTCATGAAGACCCTCAAAATTGAAATAATAAGTGGAACAAAAAACCTGATATTAGAGTATTTTAAGAGTTTAGGCAGATTAACAGTTCACGTCAAGCTACAACAATTTCACCTGAATTGTGTGATATATGGTTCTGCCCTAATATAATTGAACGTGCTCTTGCGATAATAGTTACACATTTTCGTCTTGCAAAACACAACCTCGACTCGGCATGATATGTGCATTTTCTTGCCCCTTTTCTGTATTTTTTTCTATTTAGGATATATTACGTTGCCTTTTTGCCTCTTGGTTAATTCGTGGCGATGAGAATGATTGACCAATTGATAACATGGATGTGATGGGGTAAACATGCCTTAATCATGGTTCGAACTTAAGACGTCTGTCTTCAAAGCACATTACAATCTGCCACGTGTGTCTTTTCATCTCCAGTCACCTTTAATTTCAAGAGGTAGAAAACGACGTTACTCAAACAAATTTATAAATAATTCCCATGAACATAAACATTTGTTGCACTTGTTAAGAGACATCCATACCCTCGTAATGTTATAAGTAAACGATGTCCCAGTTGATGTCCCAGGAACCCTTCCTTGCATGAAAATCACACTGTCCACATGATTTACAACTGAATGCTTACTAAAGTAATAGAAATGTGCATCCCCATTTCCATTAATCGTTCACTCTTCGTATATTTTGAGATCAGCTAATTCGGACATACGACCCTAAGACAGCTACACACTGCCAAAAAAACTGCAGTGTAAACAAAGTAATTACTGTATATTTATATATTTTATTTTTGGTAATGGAATAATTTTCCCTTCAGATTCTTATTTATGTTTGTTTGGTTTATTTTACTTCACTTTTCTGCCACTTTTGGGTAAACGCGACGATGAGGATGAGCGATGAAATGATGAAATTGATGAAGGGACAGTCACAATGAACACCGAACAAACTCAATGTCAAGGCGGTGTTTAAGCAAGCTGTGTTAACCACTCTACCACGGAATCTTTTTTAGTTAGGAGAAATTGTTCCTTGACAGCGAACTAAGAACAGTTAATATGCGTCACGTCAGAGTTTTAATATTTTAATTTTCTAACAATCAATTGGGATTTATTGTTAACCATTTTTTTGCCTACTTAAAAACTTCCACACAGTTAAGATAGTTTACTCTAAGGACAACAGTGTTAAAGACTATGCTGGAATGATTAAGCACACTATGATGACGGAAAATAATAATTCACATGACTATATTCATGCATTACATAGGTGAAACATTAATTTTCGTTCAGGAAGAAATATTGAAAAACGCAGGACACAATGACCAATTGATTTATTTATTTTACTTCGCTTTTCTTCCAATTTTGAGTAATCCCATAGATAAGGATGAGAGGTGAGTTAAGACGAAATTTGTGAAAGGTAATCACAACCGTAGGACACAGCCCAAACTTCACAGACCATTATACTGGCTTTGTGTCCAGACGCCAGATCCTCGTTAGTCTGCAAAATATACTCCATTCTCACAATGACGTAAGCATTCATAGAAGAAATTTGTATATCATACTCCCCCCTCCCCCCAAGAAATGTGAGCTAAACTAGTGCGCATTCTGTGATATGTTCATT
This sequence comes from Lepisma saccharinum, assembly GCF_977018435.1. NCBI lineage: Eukaryota > Metazoa > Arthropoda > Insecta > Zygentoma > Lepismatidae > Lepisma > Lepisma saccharinum. The sequence goes on from NC_139237.1 coordinate 72,623,252, forward strand.
ACTTCTCAGGAACCACTCGTGGCCTTCAACTAGTTTATCCTGAAAAAAACTGCGGGTTAGGATGTTAACAGATATTTCAGGGACAATATCCAAAGAATACTGTCACATACTCAGAATGCAAAACATTTCTATTTTCTCATTTCTACTACAACCCTGGCGAAATAAAAGGCAGCTGGAGTGTGGTGCTGATCGTATCACCTCCAAAATGGCCGAGCTCGAGAATATGCGGTGTCCTACTACCACATCCTCTAAATGTGCCTTCATGGCACGTTGCTATACACACGAGGAACTTTACCTAACCTTTACTACTACTAACTTCTCATGCCGGGAATTTTGCTATTTTTTATACTTTTTTATTTGCCCATTGCTAACCTGGCTCATTCCCAGCCATAACAGCAATTAGTCGATTCAATAAAAATACGCCAAACTTAAAAAGAAACGGCACACACATATACACAGAGATAGTGGGGGGGGGGGGGTGTAGGAACACAAAAATTTTCCATAAACTGCCCAGATCATGCCTGACAAGACTCCAACAGAAAGCTTTCCGGAAACAAGTTTCCGTGCACATAGGGTAGTGATGGCCTTGTCTGCAACTGCCTTCCCCCACTTTCTTATCCAATACAGGAGTAATGAAGTGTTTCCAACTACCTTCCAATCTAACTAAGAGGAGGGAGACCTTTTTCTAAATTTCGCCAGTGTACCCCTGAAACGAAAGGCTTGTACGCCACTGTCTCAAGCTTCGGAATTGAGCGAACTGCAGAGTTACATTGAAATGACTATAGCTCAGAAACTAAATGCCCTAGAGTTATGAAAGATTTACCGTTGTACGCAGAATGAATCACAGATTCAGACGATATATAATCTATGCACATTCAGCGTACATATGGAGGGGAAAGGGGGAAATCCCCTCAAAAATACTTTTCTTTAAAAAAATGGCATTTCCCCCGCCCCCCGAAAAAAGTCAAAATGCACAAAATGCAAAAGTTATGCAAATTTGGAGTATATATGGGGGGGAAGGGAGAAAACCCCCAAAAAATATTTTAAAAAATTGTCACTTCACCCAAACAATGTCCTCGCACTTGGGCACAAAACAACACCTACGCACAACATTCACGGACGAAAAGCTAGAATGCAGTGAAAAATGAGCGCCGATTCTTGCAGCTGCTTGAAATTCTATTTTTAGACAATGCAGGGTAAACCTGCCGCAAAATTAGTTTGGTATTGAGAGCTGAAGGAACACGCGACACGGTGTTGCCATATCGTGCGATACGGTACGCAGTGCAGTCGTCTGGCGCTGTGTCGAGAAAAACGTGTTATGAAAAGGAACAACAATGATGAAATGAGTTATTGTTATTGTCATTGTTTTTCGAGGAAACCGGGATTCATTTACGTGTTATGAAAAGGAACAACAATGATGAAATGTGTTATTGTTTTCTCTCTTCATTTCCATATCCCTTACAACATGAACGAATTAACGAAACGAGCATTTTTTACAGGTTATCTTTTAAATCCATTCTGAAAATATTTAATATATACACATGCAATAACCATTTCTTTCCGAAGTCGCCATTCAAGTCTGCCCATCTTTCAATTATACCGCAACTGAAGTGCACAAAGGTCCAGCTGTTGGGGCGTGTGACTTTCATGCGGGTGACCTGTGGTACTTTGTGGAACTTTTTCAAATATCCTGAGCGACTACGGGGTCGACTCAGCCCAAGTGATTACCTGGGGCAAACCTGGGGTAAAGGCGGTCGGTGAACCACATCACCTCCACAATATGGCCTAGGTCGAGGTCGAGAATGTGTGGAGCCCTAACTCTACATCCCCATATGCCTACATACTTTATATACATTTGTTTAAAATATGGAAAGAAAAGATAAGTCAGTTACATCAGATATATAACATAAGATTATCAAAGTAAATGAATAATAAATAATTTAAAAAGCACTGTACCTTGAAGATTATTCCAGAGGTAAAACACCACTCATCTGTAAATCACTAATGTTATCGCTATCCGTGCTGGAGCTGTCGTCATCTTCATCTGAGGAATCACTGGAACTACCGATATTTATGATGAGTTCTACACTTTCCTCCAAAATACCCTCATATTCCCATGCATCTTCAATAACTTTTTTGGTGTGACGCACAATATTTCTCCAATTCTCGGGTGTTACCGAGGCTGTAGCTTCTTCAGTCAGTTTCACTACAGATGACATGGTGAATTCTTTGTTGTTGCGACCAACATATCCTTTGATCTGCGCCCATATCATTTCAATGGCATTAAAATGGCAATGGTAAGGAGGGAGTCTAACTACTTTGTGCCCATGTTCTGCAGCAATGCTATCAATGACGTACGTAGGAAACTGCGGCTTGTAACGGTTAACGAGTTCCATTAATTCCACCTTCTTCAGGTCTTCATTTACTGGTACATTTTTGCGTGTAAGCCACTGAACAATATCACTTTTTTTAGTCGCCATAGTTGGAGCTTTGTCCAAAAGCACGGAGTGATAACTTGCATTGTCACATATGATAGTGGACGGTGTGTGTAGATTGTCAAGAAGCGAGTCCTGAAACCATTTTAAAAATGTGGCATGGTTCATTTCTTCATGATAGTCCCCCGTTTTCTTAGAAGTAAAAAGCAGACAACAGTTTGGAATGAACCCTGAGGATGTACCGGCATGAAGTAATATTATCCTGCCCCCCTTACCTAAAGGCAATCCCATCGTACCCTCAGGTGTGTCATCAGTCCATCCTTTATTCACACTGTGATTGGCGTTTACCCAGGTTTCGTCAAGCCAAACAATTTCATCAAAATTGTGCTTCGTAATTTCCCTGAGGAATCTACATCGCCATGCAGAAATTTAAGGTTTTTCCATCAGTATTTTGCGTCCATTAATTTTCTTGTATGAGAATCCCAGAGATTTTATGACTGTTCTTAAAGATGTTTCCCCACCTTGAAAAAGTCCCGAATCTTTCAACGAAATGTGCAGTTTCCCAACAGTGGGATGATCTTTCCTCCTATAATACGAGTAAATATGGCGACGAATAGCGTCTTGCTGAAAGGTATCTAAATTTGTCACGCGTTTACTGATATTCCTCTTCTTTCCTGGGGTTTCCAATTTTGAAGCCTCGCATTGATTTATTTCCACCACATTATATTTTTCTTTCCCTATGGTAACAATGGTGTTCTTAGACACGCCGACAGCAGCAGCAGTCCTGTCCACAACTTTATTTACAGATATGATTGGACCCCCATTGTTTTTCTCTTGCTCAAAATATTTGCGCACAGAACAAACCATCTCCCGCGTTTGGCCTTTGAGAGGAATTCCTTTACCGAAGGCTTTATTTATTTTAGTGCATGGCCTCTTTGGTACATTGTCATCTCGATTATTGTCTCCTGTGTTTGACATTATTCACACAACACACACACAAGCAGAACACAGAAAATTATGTACAAAAAAAACACACTAAAACAACACGCTATATACAACAAAGAATACTCTAAATTCAGTAAACTCTAAACAAACGGACCGGTTAAAATATCACAGAAACGCAACGCAGCAAACAAACAACACGTCTTCTCCCAACAACATGAATCTGATCGCAAGAACAATCGCCCGATAAGCGGCAACACCGTGATAAACGTTTTCTGTTGCTACGTAACCAGGGCTTTGGTGAAGCATTGGGAAGATTTTGATTGGCTCGCATGACAATAACCCACCCTCCCGCAGTGAAGGAGACCCCTTTCCTCCACGTGCTTCTCAAGCGTCAATACCAAACTAATTTTGCGGCAGGTATAACTCCTGTCGCAACTTGTGGACACTTGTGTTAAAAAAACAAAGGTTTCCTTCAGCACGCTTCGAAATTCCATTCTCACAACGCAGATTCAACAACCAGTCTTCCCCCACCCCCACCCCCTGCTTGCACCCTCACGGAAAAGTTTCATTTTGACATCAGATACTTATAAACAAGTTTCCTTCGAATGCAGTTAACAGGCGGGAGTGAAAAGCATTGCTTTAGAACAACAAAGCCTGTCTTCCTTTGTCGGCAAAAATTTTCCCTTGAAAAGAGATGCAAAAGAGAAGTCCCTATTCCCGCCTTTTCACCTCCATTTTCATGAAGAAAAGAAAAAGGTGCAAGAAACATTTCTGTTAAATACATGTGTTAGGAACAATATAAAAAAAAATCGAATTTCTAGCCAAAAATAGAAAAGTTATAACGTAAAAACTACGACCTTGACACAGCGTCTCGATCGAGACACTTGGGACCGTGAGGGTTACATTTGGGTATCTCGATCGAGACGCTTGGGTCCCAAAAGGTTAATGACCACTTATTTTTCATTTTAACAAATTGGGGTCATGGTTGTTCTGATATGAGTCCCTTGTTTATCAGTCATTGTTGGTAGTGGTGCTGTTGCCACCAAAAAGGTGTATTTATATAAATGTATGTATTCATTTAAAAACATATAATTGCACAGCAACTTTCATTACAGTAAATGCAACATATTTCTGTTCTCTTTTTTACATTTTCCATGATGTAATTTTTATATGTTGTAGAAACAGCATGTAGACATTTAATACAGTTATGTAGACACTAGATAGTTGGGTGATATATCATCCAGATGATATATCATGATATTGAAAAAATATCGGCCAGGCAATATATATCGTGTTGGTGATATATCATCACAATATTTTGACGATATATGTTGTCACAATATTGTGGCAATATATTGTCACGATATTTGGTGTTATATCATCAATATATTTTAGCGATATGTATTGTGTCAGTGATACAGAAGGTCATTTCACATCCATGGTAACAAAGTTAGAACCCACCTCACCTTAAGAAAATCCGTGCTCCATGTGATACCCCTGTCTTGCAGCAATGGCCGTGCAGTGGAGTTTCCATTGGAGGAGACTGCGTTGAAGAACACATTGGTCCAAACGATCCCATTCCTCCTGACAATCTTTCCAAAGACCCTCAATTATGCGGGGCCGTCTGCTTCCCAAGGCTCGTTTCAACAACGGAAACCCACAAAAATCCATGGGAGAGGCATTGGGGGATTTCACGGGAATGTCTGTAAAGGGGATTGCATGAATGCCCGTTTCACGTGGACTTTGCCGTATGACTGGATGCCTTGTCCTGGTGGATGACAACGCGAGATGTGTCACTGCCATAGAGAGAAGGAATATCATGTCTGTAAAGTGGATCCAAAATATTCGTCTGGTAATAGGCTGCATTCATTTTAGCCTTTTTGTCAACTCTGCGCAGTGGAAGTTTGTCGTTATAGCAGTAACCACCAACAACCATGAACCCACATGGAAAACTTTCAGCACATTCGCGTACCCACTCAGATCGACCTCTTGCATCACGTGGACGATAGTAGATGGCCCTTTATTTTATCACATCCCGACAGATACACCCATGCTTCATCCAGGGACACCACATACTTCCAGTCGTAGATGGCGTTCGTAGAACTTCCGACTGTTGGTTTTCCTCACCTGGACATGTGAGGCACGCAGCTTATAAACTTGAGCCTTGTGCTTCCGCACAAGTTGTAAATCTTGGGCTATGATGCAATTTACAGTTGCAGGGGAACATTGCACTGCCTGTGCAATCGCTCTTTGCGTTGCAGGGTTTTCACGTCGCACCAAGGATCTCACTTTCCGCACAACATCGGGGGAACGCTTGGGCTTCCGATATGTCCGAGGCTCACTTTGACTAGTTCCAGCAACAGGTACGGTGCAAGCTTTATGGCGATTCAACACTGCGTTGATGCCCTTTTTTGACACATGGAAGGCTTTGGTCTGGTACTGTCTAATTATCTGGCTATAACTATAACCATCGTCAGAAAGGGCACAGATGTACCCCTCCCAAAAGACTGAAATTTTCGGTGCCATATAAACACTCACTCGCACACCAACCGTCTTCTTTGCAAGTGAACACACACTACTTTTGTCCTATCGGCTCTGGCTGCTCTGTGCTGTGCCGCTTCCTGGTGATCGAAATTGTTACAATCGACGTGAAACAACCTTCTGTATATCATCACGATATTTGGCAATATATATCGTGGATATCATGATACAGAAAAAATATCGTATCGTATCATCTGTGACAATATTTTCTTGACGATATATTGCAATATCAAATTTCTGATATCGTCTGATATCCCTAGTCATAACCATTGTTAAAACTGTATCTTTCATCAAACTAAAAATACATGTCTGATGAAGGAACATATGTTCTGAAATGCCAGAACAAAGACTGTGTTTCTAAGCTTGTAACAACCAAAGCCTACAAGACAAATTATACCAGATAGGGAGTTCATTAGTTTTCATAGAAGATAGTATTAGTCACTTACTGCAGATTAAAGAAAGCATGTTTCTTAGGTCAGCATCATGGTAAACAGCATCATTGCTGAGAAAGTGTTACCAGCACAGTTTTGCATGTATTGATTACACATGTACTGTTCTGAACACCAAAATAAGTTCTTTTCTAAAACTCTAATGTTACCCATATAGGAAACCTCACGCTGCATAGGTAGTCTTAAAGCTAAATTTAACACAAGTCAAAACATGTATCTTGATAGTGTAGTGTGCTGAAAATATTTTATGGAAAAAGTTTCATATTTCCCCCAATAATCTTGTTTTTACAACTAATTTATTTTGGATGTCCACTGCTTCGAGCCCTTGTGTCTGGGATCGAGGTGGTATTGAGTCACTGTAATGTGTACACTCGGCTAGCCTCAGTGATGCAATAACACCACCTTTCCAGATTCCATAAGCCATTTTAATGAAGGCAGTAGACCTTCGAAATTAATCCTACATGAGAACAAGAAGGGCAGTGCAGAGTCATTGAACTTTTTACATACATATATGTTTTTGTAGCGATCCAAACCTTTGGATCTGCCTATTTTGTCATAGCAAAGATCTTCCTGATAGCATAGTGACTACAGTTATGTCTTGTAATTAAATGACCACAGTTTCGGATCATGCTTTAAAGTATAGATTGTCCCATTTAGCCTTTAAAACAAACTTTTTACAATGTTAACGACACATGACATGAAGTACCAAGTGTTTTATGTTAGTGTTGAGTGTGTAAGTTATTGGATATGTTAGCTAAATTTGGTTCTGGTATTTAGGTTCTGTGTGTTTGGTGACATCTTTGATGAGGCAATTAAGCAAGGGTTGCCAGCTATCCAGATTCAACATCCAGGCTTTTATTATCAGCAAGCAGCACAGTATTCAATACAGAGGAAGCTGGCTTCCCTAGAATTATGCAAGGTACAGTATGTGAACTATTATTCAAACTAATAAACTTATACTTCAGTTTCACTACATACGAGAAGTTGTCCTATTCATATATAATTGTCATGTGCAATCCTCTTTCCAAGTCAAATTTGTTGAAAGTCAGTCAACATAAATGCTGGAGACTATGTTTGTGCTTAGGTGTAAGGGAACTTTGTGAGAGGAAAGTGACAAGCTACAATTGACAAGTGCGTTCACATCGAAGTGCCAAACAGCAAACGACAGGGACCGCTCCTCTCTGTAAAAAAGCATTCACTGTACATACATGAACAACAGGACTGGAGGCAACACGATGCACGCTTATTGAGAAACAGCCCAATCTGAGTGACAAGGAAGCGACAAGTGGTGCATGCAGCTTGTGCCACCTCGGCACAAAAGGTTGCATTTATTTCTGAAGATTCATTTCCAAGTGACACATGTCACCTGTTGCTAATGGCTTGACACTTCAGTTACCTACAACATGACCTTTTGTTGCCTTGTAATCAACCAGGTTCAATCCACAATAGTGGCACATTGCACTGGTTCAGTTCCAGTGTGAGCATAAAGTGGGCTTAAAACAAACAATCTATGATGTTTGATTTCTCTTCTTGAGTGGAAATTGTATTGAATTAATCATGTTTGTACAATGAAAAAGAATGTGCCTAGAATACACAAATCTGCAAATTATTATTATTATTTTTTTTTTGTGAGACTTTTTACATGTTTTGATGATTCTTGTAGTTTCTGATACGCTGAAATGAGAAATGGTTTCCATTTTCCTTCATTACATCAGGGTTTCAGGCAAATCGGTGACAAATGTAAGTTAAATTCTGGGCATAAGGGGGATCAATGCCTTATCGTCCTGGTTGTTGTCGTAAGGTAACTTTCTAGCTTTAGCCAGGTGGGACTAAGGAAATTCTGGGGAAAATTTAATGAATTCCATAAATTCTTGCATGACACCCAGGACCTGGCGAGTTCTACGCAAACTCTATTATACAGATTGAGTAATTTGTGTCATATCTCATGGATTTTGGAGTGACTATTCTTGGAAAACAAAAAAGACAAACTGACGAAACCCATCATGGGACATTTTCCAAAAAGAATCAATGATGTTGAGGTTTCTACTGTAAACGTAAAGAAAACTTCAGCCTTAAAAGGCTTGTAACTTAACTAAACATTACTTTCATCAGTACGATAATTCACACTGATAAATTGATAAATTTTCTTGCAAACTTATCCTGTTGTCTTTCTATTTGTGGATTTACATTGGAATATTGAGTTTACATAATATAAGAGTACAATTTGTTAGTTTTAGAGGTATTGTAAATAACTTCTTTTTAAGCTGTTATGTGAAACTGATAAATAAATTACTTGTGAATCAGTCGAATTTGCCATTTCCTTGCACTCAAGCAGTTCGTATAGTTTATCAAATTCCAATGTGGCCCAATTGTTCCAGCACCATTCTTAAAAACAATCTCTGCTATTGGATGTCAATATCACTATGGAACAGACACTATTGATTTTCTTCATTCCGTGAATTGTAAATTACAACTTTTCCTTGCAGAACGATTACTGAACACTCCAACGTAACGATAATAATAATAACAACAAATTTTGTGGGGCAACATGCCATGATGGAATTCTTTCATCAGTTTTATCAGACTCAGCATCCCAAAAATCTATCACACATACATTCTGAGCATTATTTTGGTCGTAGAGCATTGATAATGTCAGAATATCGATTTCTAATTTTTGAGTCCAGCATACTCGTGAATTGATAGTTAAAAGATACCCTGAATGATTTAACCTGGATGTAATCAGTTAATGATTACCCAATCTGCAGAAACTTTCTGAATTTGAATTTTCAAGGTTTTGTCAGTACCTGAGCATTAAATGTGGGTTTTAGCATGTATTCACATTTTACACCATATGCATGTATGAAGAAAAGCCATTGTATGATGCTCTGAGAGAGTAATTTATGTTTTCCAGAATATTACGAGCTACCCAAAACCAGACCCATTGGAAGGATCGGAGTTCATGGAGTTTTACGGTCAAAGACCTTGGCGTCCAGGGAAGCTGAGTGCAGAACCAGCGGATCCAGCCAAAGAAAAGGAAGGAGTGCAGGCTCTACAGTTCCAGGAAAAGAACCATGTGAATCATTCGGTGAGTAAAATGTGTAACCCACTTGAGTGAATGTAATTGAACAGTCAAAGTAAAGAGTTTGCAGGAATAATACCTGGCGAAGTACGATAACAAGTGTTCTCGGTTTACCAGCCAGGTTAAATCGGCTTCAGCATCCAATGTTTTGAGCACATACATTGTTATCGTCAGGGAATCACGTCACGAGAAAAACTACAAATCCTACAATATCATGCATATAAAAATAGCATAAAGTATTTTTTTTTAAATGTGGTATTTTATGCCATGTGTCATTAACATATTAAAATCTAAGACAAAGTTGCAACAGATTTTCTGATTAACTTCGATCCTTCATAAGGAAAAGGGGATATGAACTAAAGTGTGGAAGAAAATTTTCATGCTCGGTCATTTTTTTTTACAAATCTTCCACAGGGACAGAGGGAAAAAGGACTGAACTTTGGGAAATCATAACCTTTTTTCCATCCCTGAAGAAGGATAGAGCTCAATCTGGAATAGTGAAACACAAAGCAAAGGTATACAGTGGAACCTCCATTTTATGTTTTTCGAGGGATTAAGCTGAAAAACCTTAAAATGCAGGAAAATGTAAAATCAAGATAAATTTTTTAACATTTTACTATGTTGGGACCTTCAAGATTGAATGTTTAATGTGGGAAAATGTAAAATCTGGGAACATAAAATAGGGCTTCCACTGTATTGTGTGACTTTTTCTTAGCGGTTTTTAAGCAGGAATCTTGTGATAGTGAGTGCACTAGTGCAGATTGGTGGTGTCAGGTTTCGGTCCACTTCATGCCAATATTTTCCCATCTTGAAATTTCTTCATGTTATTAACTTCTGGGCACATCATTTGGATTATGATATTGATCGTGAGAGCTATAGGTCTTCAGAGGATTACCCTCATTCTAACAACAAAATGTGCCACAGTACTTGTACATGCCGAAAAAAAAAATTATGTAGATATGCTTTTCCTTCTTTTTTCAGATGATCATTATTGTATTACTTGGGAGTGCAATGTCCCAATTCAAAACCTACAGATGTCCAAGAATGAGAAGGCATTTAGGTATGTCAGTTCCTGGTTAACAAAATTGTAATGTTTTTGTAGATACAGGCTTTTTTGAAGCATTTGCTTTAATGCCAAACTATAAATTAAGTCTCATATATGTACTAATTCAACTTGAATGGATATGTATAACTGCTTACTTTATATGTCTTTGTGTGTTATACAATAATGTCTCCCAATAGGTTTGAGCTGAAACCACTCTGAACTGATAATGGTACTTGACAATTTAATATTGTTCAGAATATTTATAAATTTTAATATACTGAATAATATATCAATTTACCAGAGTTCTATTTTAAAGTTTATTCGTTTCTCATACATGATAACATATTAAAATACCTGTAATTTAATCACAAATTCTAGAACTGTAGTGCAAAATTAATTAAAATTGTGAATTTTACATTTTCAGGATATTTATACTATGTAAGAATGTCTTGTAGTAGACCTCATGATATACCCAAACTGCAGAAAATTATTGACCAGTATTGATGATTTAAAGAAAAAATAATACTTTCAATACCACCAAAATTGGCTCAACCTTGGTCGCCAACCATACATGAGCAATGGTATTTGATTCATTTTGGTTACTGGGGTGTAAGGGGTGACCTTCCACATAATACACCCAATTGTCAACCTCACTTCCACGTAGTACCCCTGGACTGCATTTTGCAGACTAACGAGGCTCTGGTGACTGGCCTAATGGCCAGTATAATTTTGTGTTTTGTCCTTGTGTGTGCTGAGTGCCTCTTTACAGCCTCAGCTTTTAACCGGTCAGAATATCTTAGTTACGACACGACATTACAGTTGTGTAATTTTAGTTCTGCTAAGACCCCGTATAAAGTGACGGGTGCAAAATAGCCTACGTGCTGACACACCCAAAATTTTAAATTCAAATTCATTTTGGTTGCATATTTAAGGTGGTAGGAGGGAGCTTGAATTTTGCTGAAATTTTCTGAAAAAAAATACTGCTTTACGCCCCTTGTCGATGTAATTACTCTTCTAAGGTACAGCTGTAATGAAATGATGGAGTTTGAGGACTATAGACTTAATAAATGGAATTTTTTTTTTTAAAAAAAATTAAGCCCCTCCTCCCAAATTAAATTGTAAAAATGCACTGGTTACTCATTCTTGGTGCTGACCAAACACACAAATTAAGTAAAAGTGGCAAATCCTAGGCAGAAAGTTTGGAACAGTATAATAAGTTGACATATTGATTCTGCATGGTGGAATAAAAAGCAGCTTGGCAAGCCTTCATTCTCAAAGAACTATTGCAGTCATAGAGTTTACAATGCCAATTGTAATACATTATACATGCTTGAAACTTTTATTTGGTAATCCATAGGTAAAAACAATTTAGTATATTCTTTGCACAATATTTATTATGTCAATATTATAAAGTCATTAGCAAAAATCTTCTGGGTACAAAAAAAAAATGGATAGATAAACATGTGAATGTATAACTTATACTGGGAGTCAACCTTACTTGACAGTGACGTTGTGACAGCATTGCAAACTTACAGCGTTCATACTTTCACTGCACTCGGAAAAAAGAAAAAGAAGGGAATGAAATTTAATAGATTAAGATACAAGGGAAGGAAATTCAAAATGTCTCAATGCGAGGATTCTTGCAGAATTTAATAATGTATAATAAATAGTAATTAAAATGAGCACGATACATAAATATAATTAACTTTACAAAACTTCTTTGGAATGTGATAATGAATATGTGTTGTCAATGCACCATCGAACGGCAAGTTCGCTAGACTTGAGCACAAAAATATAGCTCCTTAATTGAAGCATGTTGCAGCGTATACAGTACATACAAATGTATTACAGATATTAGATTCTGAAAAACCTGTTGAAATGAAGAGTATTTGGTATGATTGTTTTATTGCAATTCAAAGCTAAAAAAAAATATGCATGGGTTCATTGACCGAAATCTTGGAGCTGATTGCAGGTCGAGGTGAGGATAAGGACAACTCTTTGGCCATGTCCGGATTGGCAAGTGCTCCATCCCGTTCCTCTTGCGTGCCGTCATAGTCACGTCCAAGTCGTCCGAATAAACATGTCCCCTTGCCGTATGGTTGTCACTTTTATCGCCAAGTGTCAGCCCAAACATCACCCACCGCACTCTTGGGCGCAGGCACACCTTACGGAAGCAGAAGGCAGACGCCAAACAAACATCACAATGAATTCCACATATTTACTACTCATATTAAAAATGTAACATGTGATTTCTTAATTTACAATTTTTCTACATTCAGTGTTATCGATTAAATGTTCAAGTACCACTGAGTTTTACATCGTCTATTCAGTAAACTTTGTCTGCACGAAGTGAAAGTTGGAATATGGCTGACAAGCGCAGCGCCACAGCAAGCATGCATCTGTCGCCTTTTGCAGTTCTCCCCCCCCCCCCCATCTCCACGTCTGCCGCCAATTCGGACAACAGATGTGCTGTGCTCTAGGTGACATCTGTTGCCAATTCGGGCATGGCCTATATTTGTCTGCTGGATATCACACATCCTCAGTGAGCGAGATCCAGACAGGTTTTTCTGTTGTGTGTTACTTTAAATCGCATTGTAAAGGGAAAACTTTAAATTGTGATGTATAAAAAAGAAGTGTTAAACATATTTGTATTTGCGACGTACTTCTGATGAAACTGCGAGTTCAATTGTCACAAAAACGTTGTAATGAGAATGAGAAATGAGAAAAACGAAATTCCAACAATGAACAATGGAAAAAGTGGGTTCCGCAATTCATTGTGATCCTTACTTGCCTACCATAAGCACATCAACACTTTATATCAATACTTCGTCTATTACATGCATTCAAAACATTAAAAGCCCATACTTTCTTAGTCCAAATATATTTTTTAACTTTGTAATTTGTTTATCTTTTTGTGTTCGTATTTCGTTAGCACCAAGCATTGACATTTCTCCTCATGAAGATCAGCGGTACACAAGAACGTTCCTCTCTTCCTGTGTGCTTTCTCTGCAGACTCTGAGATGCAAATGTGACAGAGAATTTTCCATGCTTGGTGCAGATTGATACACTAGTAGTGTAGTGCGGTCCCAGCTGACGTCACTGTCAAGATAGGTTGCACCTGAGTGTAGGCAATTTTACATATGGCAAAAATATTAACTGTATTATTTGCTTTAAAAAAAATTTCCGCCATGAGCTTGAACTATAATGTTAACATCACTATATTATTTGCCAACAGAGCTTTCAACTCTGGCACTGTTTAGCGTTTGAATACAGGAAAACCTCGATAATACGAAGTTCAAGGGAGCACAAAATGTCAACTTCGAATTAAACGACTTCGAGTTATCCAAACTTTTCAAGATGGCGCCTCTTTTTCAGGTGTAAATAAAGTAGATTATAAATTACCCCCCCCCCCCAATGGATGTTTTATACTTGGTGGTAGCTCAGAAAATAAGCTTTATATGTACTATATAATAATATTGTACGTTTTAAAGAAAGTGTAAAAAATGTTACACAAAATGAGAACACTGAGCTTAACGCGGACACAAAGATTCCAAGGAGACTGTTAACACCATTTATCCTGCCTAGTTATACAACCGGTTATGCACGGGATGCATGTTGTGTCAAAAAGTCTTTTAAAAAACGGTATTTTCTTTTAATTGTGCAAAGTCGTTGCTCTTCCACGAAATTCTTACAATTTTAGTTCATAAGAAACCCATTTGCACGGAGACCTATGGAAAGGAAAACAATCTCGTTTAATGCAAGAAGTGAAACTCGGAAGAATTTTGACAGAAGTCACACTGGCGCAAGCAAGAGACGGGAGATAATCGGACAGAATGAATATTGGATTTTATGTGCATTCACTAGAACATTGTCCGTTACAGGATTAACTGGTAAGAGAAGATTCTGTTGGGAGAGAACACAACCTTTCCCTGGCACAAAACAAAACAAAAAAAACCCACCGGGGCTGTAAATTTTGTTCTGGTTAAGCTGTCTAAAACACATCGTAAAAAGTCACTTTTTCTTTGCTTCAGTTAACTTCATATTCACCCCTTCCCCCCCCCCCCCCCACTTCCCCCTTTGCAGGGATCAGTCCAAACACTTCCTCAACTTGCATTGTAATCCACTCTGAAAAAGTAAACACACAACTTGCGATCTGTTTGCACCGAATGTGTATCCTAGGACACATTAAACAGTGCCGCACTCGATAATCACTCTGGTTTGGATCCCACTTTAAACTGTATATTTAGTCCCACTTAGCTCATCAGCATAAAATGAACTCAAAACAAGCTTTACAAAACTTGCGTATTTTCAGATTAATCGACAATTTATTGTATGATTCAGGAGTATTCTGGAGGTCAAACACTCGCTCCGCCAAAACTTTTCCTCTCGTATTCCTACATTGAGCATTGAGTTGTTTTTTTTAACAGCATCGTGCTAATTTTTATCAGCAGTGTTGAAAAGAAAAATGATCCTTGCATTACCTTTTACCATGCAACAGACAATAATACGGGCAATATTTCCTATCCAGACAGCTGCATTCAAACAAGAAAGAGGGACCTGAATTCTGCAATTATCACATTACCATGCACACCAGTGGCGGATAATGAATGAGCTGGTGTAGGAGAAGAAAGGGGGTCACTTTTCTTTTACTTATCATGCGGTTTTTGTTCGTTTTGAACAAAACTGTTCAGAACTGTTTGCTTTTTTTTTAGACGCCAAAGGAAAGGAGCCCGTGTGCACACACGAGCAAGAAAATCGTGGCCGAAACAATTAGCAACGGACACCCCCCCCCCCCCCACCCCTGTTTGCTGATAGAAAAAGGGGAGAAGTCACTCGGCTAACAGAACACTGTTTTGGCAAATTTTATGACTGGCACTGTTGGGAAACGTATGAAGCAGGAAATACGTAAGATCGACATCAACTTTTGTGGGAAACCTAGATGACAACGCATTAATCGGGTTGACGATCTTTAGTTGGCCTATGCGGCTTTGATTATCTGTAAGACTTTCCCTTTTTTTATGAAGTTCTACAGGGCACAAAGAACACGCTTTTAATGAAAGTGGTTACCGGAAGTTGTCGGCTACCAGGCCAAAAGTTGCTCACTCACGGGAAATTGCTGAATCTCGAGCTCAGATCTAGACAGATGGGTGAGACTTCCAGGCACCACACATCTTGTATTTTGGAACATTCCTGCGATCTTATCTCGCATTTCTCATCTAGCACTGGTGAATATTTTTAAGGTGGCGCATTCAGCGGGGAAAGAGCTTGACCTGCCATACACATTGACAAGGAATGTCAATGTCCAACGGACATATCGGGCTGCTTCCCTCGAGTTGTCAGGAGCTCTTAGGACAAGGAAACATGTCAAGGTCAAGTTAAAATAACGTCCAAGCTCTCTCCACATTCGATCTTCTCTTGTCGACTTACGCAGGTGTCTACTTTGAATTAAGCTAAACCAGTTTTGCCGAAGGGTCTTGTAAACAACTTTGTATTAAAAATTATCCGTATTTCGATTTAACCGTACTGAAATACATTATAAATCCTATCTTATCGGCTGAGGAATGGGAAGAACTTCGGATTAAAGGGTACTTCGTATTAACCAATATCGTATTAACGAGGTTTTCCTGTAATTTGAATATGTGTATTAACATTACTTTTTAGAATTAATTTCCTGTTTTATTTCACTTCTTTAGTTGTTCAAATGGCCGAGGAGTACAATTGGTCTAGAGATTATGGGAAAGCCTTAACGTGAGTACAATTAAATTTTGGTGTAATTGAAACAGGATAGCTACTAACCAAAATAAATAAGTTACAAGTGAACATCCTCATTTGAATTAGAATGGACAGGGGATGAGGGAGTGTAAAATCTTTTTAGGTAGGGGTGTGAAGGAGAGTTTTGCACCAAAATAACCTTAAACTGAACTATTGTGAAAATGCTGTGAAAAAAAATGGGAGGGGGCTGTTGGGGGTGCATGGATAAATTGCTGACAATGGACAGATGTGATTGTCATGTAATAACTGAACAGCTTAGTAAATTAACCCAAATGTGTACTTTGTACCTTTGTCATATTGTAATCAAGGGGTCCCGGGTTCGATACCAGGTGAAGGCACATGGTGGTTCAGATCCCACTGTAGGTCAAGTCACAATTAGTCTTTCTATGCATAATGTGGACTTAAAACATAAAATCATAAATCATATTGATTGTTACCACTAGGGGAGCTTTCAGGCTAAAGTGACAAGTAATTAGTTCAAGTGATGATTTCATCCACATTGATTATTATTTTGGGAATGTTTTAACTTGCTAGCTTGCTAAAAACTATAATGGAAGTTAGGTTTATAATGTAAGGCTGTGGTGTGTTAGTGAAGGGGTGCATTTAAGTGAACCATTATTTTTTTGTAGTTTAAACTATAAACTATTTTCGTCTTCCAACTTCATCAATTAATACCTTCTTGATGAGGAAGTTTATGATAACACATTAACGTACATAGTCATTACAACTCACCCTCTTCTTTATAGGTATATATGTAACTTTCTTGAATGGTTACATAACTACTGCTACACAACATGGAAAATAAAAAGGTACTTACATGTGGTTCTTGTTCCGAAATTACATTTCCAAGGGCTTTCTCTAGAAATTTAAAGCATTGGAAAAGACTCACCAAATGGGTTAAGGGAAAGAGTGACAATTTCGTACCAGTTGTGCATTTATTTCAATATTGTCCGAATGTGTAATGCTACTGAGGAAAAAAGCCGGCGTTGAATAGAGTATGAATTTCTCCACATGTGGCAAGTGAAAGCATTATTTAAAGTTCATCATTAAGCTAGATATGATGTTTGATAAACATGATGGATAAGAATTTTCAGAAACCCATGTATTCCTTATGGGGAATCAACTTCAAGTTATGGCTAATCAAGTGGAAGTTTCGACTTTTCCGCCTGTCAATTATTCCTTCAGTCTGTCCTTTTTCCATTGATATCTTTTTCTATACCATCGGAAGTTTTTGATATTCCCAAGAGAACAAAAAAAATAATAGTTTCATAAGCGCAATGCATTTCTTCTTGCCTTCTACGGCCATCCTGGCAGTGTTGCCAACCTGATGCGCATAAAAGAGCTGAATTTCACCATAAACGGAGTAAAACTATCAAGGAGCTAGAATTACAAATCTGAATAAATGACCTCCTAGGATAATTTTAGGTGACAAATGAGTGGGGGTGGCGAGGGTGTGCTCTGTTAATACCGTTTGCTTTAAAGTGATGGTATTTTTTTCTTAGTTTTCACTGTCTAGATCCGGTAGCATCACCCATCTCAATAATCCACTGATGCTTGTATGAAATCGAAAATAAAGTATTCCCGGATAATAATAGTACACCCTCTTCATGTCAGCCAAGGTAAGAGGGAGTGGTGCAATGCAGCAAATATAACAAATATCATGTGCAAAATGTATACTTGTGGCAAAAGTATGTAAGCCGGAGCCAGTGATGGCACCATAGTGAGGCAGGATGATGTGTACCTCAGTTCACAGCCAAAGGAGTGCACAAAATAGCCAGACCTAAATCAAAAGAGCTAAGTTGGCAACAGTGCTCCAGCTGCCACAGAGAGGATGGCATGCGGAAATTCTTCCCTCGTGCCCTTAAAAGGTAATATGATTAAAAAGTAATATGACAGTAAAAAGCTTCTTATGCCACGTGCCAGCAACATACTTGTTAAATACAACACAAAAGACCATGAAAAGCATAATAAAAGATGCTTTAAATGTTTGTCCGAACTTTTGACTCAATCTTGGAGTCATCATCAGAGATGGAGTCGAAAACTCACACAAACTTTTAAAGGGCCTTTATGGGGCTGTTCATGTAATTTGTATTGTTTTTTACAAGTATAATTAAAAAGGTTAAAACAGAAGGTTGGAGATTTGTAGCAAACTGCTGAAGAATGCTTGTCATAAAAAGTTGTGGGTAATCATTGCTACAGGTTCTTATTTTTGAATGTTTTAAACTCCTGAGGAAGTCTCTGGAAATGGGACAGTAAACTCCTGAGGAAGTCTCTGGAAATGGGACAGAAACAAAACGAGAACCATTCGAAATAATGTTATTGGCCGTATATGATAATTAAAATGCTACTTTGTATTTGTTTTTTCAGTCTTTTGAACAACATGCTGTGGGATTACCGTTCTGAAAAGTGGTGGCTGCTGCTTTCAAACATCCTTTCCTCTGCCCTGTGTTGCGCCTATCTCACAGCAAATGTACAGGAATATATTGTTCTTTGCTTGGAAGCTCTTGGGCCATGTGTCACTTTTGAGAAAGAGCAGAAGATGAGGGTGTTCGAAAATTTAATGAAGGTTTTAGAGGTCAGTACACTCTGTAGTTATTTGGAGATTTACATTTCATTCCTGCCATATTGTACCTGCATTTGTTGTGTTTTGGTTTGTATCTTATGTATTTTTTGTCATTTAACCAGCCGTTGAGGTTAATTGAAATTTATGAATGGACAAAGGCAAAACTACCTCCGATGCCAAGCACTTGAGTACCAGTTTGGACATTTCATCCTTGTCACAATCTGACAATAATATAATCGACTTAAAAATAAGTCAAGTAGGAGACAGTTAACACTTACCACACACATACGAGAAAGGTTGATATTTTGTGGCCTGGCCACATTTTGACCATAAAGATGAAGATGGCATCTGTGCTGTAGTGTAGCCAGAAAGAAAGTGATAGGTAGCAGGTGTTGACGAGAACATACTTTGATAACACCTGGCCAGTACCGATGCCATCTTCTCTACGGTCAACATGTGGCCAGGCCACGTAATATCAGCCTTTCTTTTATGTATGTGGTAAGTGTTTTCTGTCTCATACTTATTTTCATTTATCTGCCCTTCTGGTTCTTTTCCTTAACCCCTTAAGTGTGGATGGCGTATATATACACCCTCCACATTGTGTTGCTGTAGTGCACAGTAAATCGAATATAGTTGAAACAAGCATAAAGTGTGTATATATACGCCTTCCGCACTGCAGCAGGACAATGCACCTAACTCATTTTTCCCTCCTCCTTCTTTCTTTTCATCTTGTTCTTTTTCGTCTTTTCCCTCTCTTGCTGCTATTTTTTTTTCTACTACAGCTAGAACTATCTCACCAAACATCTGTATGACTATATACGCCACAGTAAACCGAATATAGTTGAAACAAACATAAAGCATATATATACGCCTTCCGCACTACAGCAGCACAATGCGGACGGCGTTTACTGAATTTGACGAAAAAACATACATTTTCCAGTAGCGACTTGTTCAACAAATCCCACACTTAAGGGGTTAATCTAGTGCCAATGCGTGCCAAAAGAATTCCCATGTCCAGTCCTGTACTCAATCCTATGATCTTTGGGTGCAAGAACATGTGTGGAATACCCAATATAGAGTGACCACAAGGAAAAGAACATTGAGCCAAAAGTCTCTGTGCACCTTCCCCTCCATCAGTTCAGCTCAGGCCATAAGGAAGCATGCTCCACTTTACCCCTTCCCTCCAGAAGTCGTGGGCCTGAGCAGGCTCTTTTACCTGTGTTCCACTATACTAATACAGTTTATATAGTGTTGTATAATATATGAAAAAAATCATAATAAATACAACACTTTTACTGTTGGAAGCTTCCATCACAGCAATTCTCTCCCTGTGAAGACTCGTGGCAGACTGGATTTTACTTGTTGCCACATACCGTGAATGTGTACTTTCACATACAGCTATTGTGTGGTACAGAAAGGCTACACCCATGTATACTGCAAGCAACAATATTGGGAATTTTTTTTCTAGTTTTACAGCAGTGAATTGTTATAAACAAAATTTGGGAGTTTTGAGTCACCCAGTATTTCAGGAATGCATCACTCTTACCAAGAAATGAGTCATAAAAATTCTATAGTTATGAATAGTGCTTTCTTGTGACATAGTTACATCCTTTTGTGTTCGGCAATAAATGATTTTCGTTGTTAGTGCCAACTATTGCCAGTTCTGTGTCATAATGTACGTTGTGGTCAACATGTAGCTGCCCACCAAAGAACAAAGCATATGACACCACATGTTAGTGAACTTTATTTTGAGACATGTGAACAAGGAGAATTGTGGCAATATTGATAAGCCCACTTAAATAAACAGGATGTCTATAAAACTATGAACTTTTTTTTATGCAGTCACATTCTATTTATGAAAATTTCCTATTTAAAGGGTAGTAATATGCATTTCTACCAATTGTGAAGCTACTTTTATATTTTTATCTGCTACAGATGGCTCCACCTGATCCAGAGCCAAGTTGCAATGAAGCAGAGCTTTCGAATTCTAAGGATTTGTGGAATGTCATGTGCAGGACAGAGCCCCTCATGGTTTCTGTGGAAATGAGCAACATTACGTCTTTTGTGGAGAGCAAAGCCAGGTTCACCCAGACCCACTTCAAGGCAGACGAGAATATCCAAATTGAAGTGTTTGTGAGGTAAGTAAGATTTTACATCTTTTTATCAATTTGCAGGTTACAGAAATTTTCCTAATTCACTCATTTACTCTCATAACATGCAGATGAAAATGAGTGTTTAATGAAGGTGTGAATATTAAGGCTCGGCCGCAACCTGTGCAACTGTTTTCGAATTTTCCTCTCCTTTTGAAAAACTGCTGTGATATTCAAAATCTGAAAAATTAAATCAGCTTAGAATTCCATCTAGAGCATTCACGTGGATTTTCGTGTGATTTGCTTTTGCGGTTATTATCAATAGTTAAATAGTCTTGTGTAATCATGAAACTTTTCAGAGTTTGGAATATCACAGCACTTTTTCGAAAGAAAGGGAAGATTCTAAAAACCTGCCCAGGCAGCAGCCAAAGGTGCAGCCAAGCCTTAACCCTTTCGAGGCAGATGACGAAATATTCGTCATGCATTGAAATTCGCCAAGGACGGGGCTCATTTTAAGCAAAATGTAACATGTTGGAAAATGTTTTTTTAAAAAAAAAAAGAAGTTGTAATAACACGATAAATGCCAATGAGGGCTCGTTTTATTCAGACTTTCCAAGGCTTTCGTTCGGTAAGGTAAACATGTCGATGTGTACCCATTTTTGGAAGCAACAGACAGAGGAATTTCAAGTTCCAATCCAGTATCACTCATCGATTTGGATAAACCACCACTTGTCGCTGATTGCCCCAAGTTTTGTAATGGCGAATATATAGTATCAAAACGATAATACAAATAGTAATTTTTTTTTAAAGAAAAGAAGAAGAAAACTCAAGGTCAAGGAGAATGTTTATCACAACTGACTGGAAACTCCATCAGAAATTTGCCCATCGCCGAACTGAAAGCTTGAAAAGGAGTAGGATTGTTCGCAAGGGCACGAACTCTTACATCTACTTGTCCAGATAAAGGAAGAACATTTGGCCCCTCGATGTCTATCCCCCTCTTCACTTCTTCCCACTGCACTTCACTCGCATCACCACTATCTTCATTCTCCTCTAATTCTTCTTCATCTTCCCCCCTTCCTCTTCTGGTTCTTCTCGGTCATCTTCTGGCACACCCTGTATATCATCTTCTGAACCACCCTGTATATCTTCAACTTCTGTTTCATCCCCCGTGTCAAACCCCTCCTAAAACAAGTCACGAATTTCTCCTGGCCAAAGAGATGCCATCACAAAAGACTCTTTCTTACGACAAGGTTTCAAAAGCACTCACGTTCATAGCCCGATAACAAGAGAATGATTTGTGCAGCCAAACTCCTTGCCTGCAAGTGCATATTACATTTCACCCATGCCTCTTCCCTCCCCCCGAAGACCGTAGCCACCTGTGCGCCACAGATGCCGTGAAAAGCACTCTCGAATAACGCTATACAGAAAGGCTTCCTCCCCCTCCCACTTCCCCGCCTGTTGCTAAGTGGAAAAAACAGGACAAACAAAGCTCTAATCCCTTTCTTCCTTCCAGAGTCAAATTTACTGCGTAGAAATGACGCTTGTTTAGACCTTGAAAGACTGAACCCTTTAACTTACAAAGCCTTGAAAAACACGTGGGCTTTTGTTGTCTTTTAACAATCTGCCTGGCGACACGACAATGACATCAGAGTCGACCCGGTTATGACGGCAGATGTGAGGTGGATACTTGGAGATTAAAGCCAAAAAGATTCAGTGTTGTTGTTTTTTTTTTTATTCGGTTTCCTGTTTATTGAACATTTATTACGAAGATATGTGTTTGCCGAAATATTCGTCAACTGCCCTTCAGTTACTTTTGTCATCTGGAGGCTCCACCTCGAAAGGGTTAAACTATTCCCTGAATCGCTAACCACTGAGCCACTGAGGCTGTTTCCTTATCCTGCAACGATGGGACATTAAGAATTCATAGAGCAAGGTTATATCATTCAGACAACAGCAATTGCAAACCACATGAAAATTCACATGAAAGCTCTAGAATGAATTCTAAGCATATGTAATTTTTTAAATTTTGGAATATCATAGCTGTTTTTCAAAAGGAGCAGAAAATTTCAAAATCAGCTGCCAGTCCAGTCAAGGCTTAAAGTAGTAGATTCTACACTCATTAAGACCCAGTTCTTTTTTTAAGTTTTGATTTATCTTTTTACAGAATACTTTTTACGTACTGTTTGATCTTTGTTTTCAGAGATCATTCCTCTGCTTTCTAGTCATATTGCATCCTTGTTTCTGCAGGAGCTTCTGTACCCAGCCTGTTCACTTCTCCAAGCTGAGTGTTGTCCTAAGCAATGCTGCGCAATACAGTGCAGAGTGCGTGGTGTGCTCCTCGGATGCTGCAGAAGAGACGCTAGGCAAAGGAGGGCCAGAAAACCCTTCGCTGGAATTTGGTTACGATGAAGTAAAAAAGTATTGCTGTCAGTTTCTTCCAAATCAGCAAGGCATTGGGAAAGAACTTCAGGTATACATACACCTTTCTTTTTCGTTTTACCATTTGTTTCAATTTCTTTCATATCTTCTGTAATTTTAACATGCATGTCAAGTTCCTCCACCTATCTTCTTGACAGTATAGTAACAAATTATGAAATTTTGTATTGTTTCATAACACCCCCCCCCCCTCTGCTTTTGTATACATAACAATAGAACTGTAGTTTTAGTGATCAACCCTTTTAGTTACTAATGTTTCCATACTATTCACAGGAGCTTCCTCAAGTTGTAACTATAGGTCCAGGTCCAATTAGCCTATCTGAACAAAGAAAGTGGACTCAAAGTACACCTTGACAAACAAGGGCCTCCTCGATGGCGCAGTGGTAGCGTCGTTGCCTTGTAATCAAGGGGTCCCGGGTTCGATACCCGGTGAAGGCACATAGTGGTTCGGATCCCACTTTAAACTGTAGGTCCAGTCCCGATTAGCCTTACTGTGCATAAAGTGGACTTAAAACACCAAATCAAATCAAAAACCTTGACAAACATTTCACATGCATCTTTCTCAAGATCTGTATATAGATCCAGAGACTCCGCATGCAAATTGTTTTGAAATGTTGAGTAATGAAAAGGTTCCGTCGTGGTGCAAACAGTGTTTTTTTAAAAGTCTAATCCGAGTGTGACAACATGTATAATATGCAAAGATAACGTAACAAGATAGAATGTGTTGTTTATAATATTAACCCCTGTGTGGAATTTTCTGAACAAGTCATTACTGGAAAATGTATGTTTTTTTTTTAAAGAAAATTCCTTTGAACAAAGTTAACTGACCTATAACACCAGTATTTGCCTCCCACCTTCTTTTATGCTTTCATATTCCACAACAAATTTAAATAATACAATAATGAATAGCATGTTAGTGTGTATGTACCATCAAAATTAAAGCACTGCATACCAAAGCTGAGATAAAAAAGTTGCCGCTGATGCTTACGATTGGAGGAAATGACGCACGCCATGATTTAAAAAATGCCCACCATCTTCAAATCGGTGATAGTAAAAATAAAATAACAGTGGTCCTGAATTGTCAACATATGAGGCTCACACCACACAAAAAATAAACTTTTTTAAAAATGGTCAAGCTACCATGTTGTATGACTTGATATGGATTGGCCCCATAGTAACCTGAAACTTATATGCCAACAATCAAATATTAAAATATGTTACATAACTGAATGAGTTGGTGTTTTAAGTCCACTTTATGCACAGTAAGGCTAATCGGGACTGGACCTACAGTTTAAAGTGGGATCCGAACCACTGTGTGCCTCCACCAGGTATCGAACCCGGGACCCCTTGATTACAAGGCGACAACGACATAACTGAATGAAATGGCACTTTTTGCTGCCTTTGTTAATAAGGCTTCCAAAAACCATAACAGAAAATTTAGTTTCACCAACTGGGGATGTTGTCTCATTACTTGGAATTGGCGCAGAAGGATTACACCGTAAATGTACACCATGCATTGTGATGATTACGAACCATTTATATCTTGAAACTGGAAATATATTACAAATGTTCTCCATCTATCAGAATGCACTAATTACTTGTATCTAATCAATCCTTGTAACCCACATATCGTAGCACAAAAAAACACCCCACGAGAGCAGACAGACAACTTTTCTTACATCTAACTTATATTCTCTTTCTACTTCTTCCTTTTCATCGTCCTCTTCTTCTTTTTGTGCTCTTCCTCTTCTGCTACTGTTTTTGTTCTTTTTTCAGCTATCATAATCTTACCTAACATTATTGTTACATTCAGAACATCTGGGTAAATATGTATGCCATCTGCAGTCTAATATTGTCGAAGCAAACACAAGGCATACATATACTCCTTCTGCACTTGAACAGCACACTGCGGCTGGTATATACATACACACCATCCACACTTAAGGGGTTAAATACCGATTTCAAAGGGATATTTCAGTTTTATCACAGTAAGTACCTATGATTTTATTGATTTTATGTAGGTGCGTGTATAATTCACAGTTCTTGTTGTTGCAGATTAAATCGATATTACTGCAACTTGGTTCTGAAAAGGAGAGACATGCTGTGTTAAAGTTTTCTGTATCTGGAAATGATTCCTCCTTTGCAGATAATGTTTCCGCCATGCTCAACCACTTCAGGTATGTGTGCTATTTTCAGTTTCAATGACATGTACTCAGTAACTCAAAAAAGATCATGTTTTGGTATCTCTTGCACTGCAAAGGTGAGAATGGATTTTCATGGAATGGATTACAGGAGAGAACAAATTATACATAACACTGATGCATCCACTCAAACTTAAAACTTTCTGGGCAAGATCATTTGTCAAGCATTCAACTTACTTGGCTACTACACAAGGAAAAACGTTTCTCACTTCATAAAGTGATTTTAAATCTTTTACTAATAGTCAGAAAGTTTGTTTAAGTCCTCTTTATGCACAAGTAGGTTAATTGTGACTGGACGTACAGTTTATAGTGGGACCAAAGTCACTATGTGCCCACAGATGGAACCCTGTGGTTATAAGGTAATATTACCAACAGCCATCTTTATTCTGAGCAAATTAACAAATGCATTGTTTTCTTGAGTGAAGCATCAGGGCATGTACCAGTCTGAAAAGGAAAGTCTGGGAATTTTCTTTTTCGGGAAATTCAGGTAAATTTACTCTTTTCCTAGAAGAATTAATGTTTTTTGTTACAGTGTAGTGAAAGTAAGTTTTTGATATAAAGAAAATAGAAAAAGCAAGAGATTTTAAGTTTATTGTGGACAAACTATACATCAGTTTGATAATCTGAGTAACTGGTTGTTACAATAGAAATTGTTTTATTAAATGTTCTATGAGAAGAGTCATATTTCGAACTTGCTACATGTTGTTTCATGGAGCAATCCACTTCAATAAGTGGCTATTAGTATTTACTGCTCTCTTGTTGAATTTTTTTTGAGAGAATGTTTTGTAGATGGTTATCTGAAGAAATATATTACTACATTTTACTATAATTATATATTATTTGTACTATAATTGTTTTGAATTCATATATGATATATTTATTTGCTAATCATTCGTCAATACACGTGAAGTATTACATGAATCTTCCTCCCTCTACCCAACAGTCGATTACTGTTCAATTTCTCCTCGCATAATAACTGGAGTGAATACTTTTATACTCGGTTCAGTGGGATTGTAAATATGAGTGTTCAGCTAAAATATGGGGACCACAGACATGTACACGTGCTGCTCGCATGATATGGTCTCGAACATTTTGGTTGTTGGACTGGAAAACCTTGAAAAGTCTGGGAATTTTGTTTGTATGAAATTGTAGATTGGGGACTTGGTCGCAGTGCTATCACATAGTGGAAGGCCCACTGTAGACGATAGCATTTTTCTTAGCATTGATGTCATGACCAAAATACTACCATGTAAACTGAAAAGTTCGATAACTATTCAACCGAGGGGAATAACATTTCCCATTAAAAGGTATTAAGTACAAATCAATGGTGCTGCTTAAATACATACTTTATTGCATTTACTGAACACATATGAAAGATATTTTAGTTGTTTCAATTGTAAACACCGTGAACTCACCATAGATGGTGTACCTCGACACATCTTTCATGCTGTGTATATTATACATTGCAATCGCAAAAGCTTACCGAAATTGTACATGAAATGCTTCCCTGTAAAGTACTATTTGCTATAAAATGTTTGCAAGCATTTACGTAGCATTTACGCTATCAAAAATGTTAAAGGAGAAGCTAAAGTGGGCCTAAGATGAGAATGCTTGTGAACTGAAGCTGTCGTGTCATGGTGTATTTTCCCTGTGATGTACAGTTATCATAATTGATCATTTGTGCAGTTGTCTTTCCTGTTGTTGCTATTGTGGTACAAAATGTAACTGAATAGCGAAGCCAGCTGACCATGAAATCATGAGGAAAGAAAGAAAGAATTAGTCTGAGTGCTGTCATCACAGAATTTTACAACTATTTCTGACCCAAGCCAGCTTGGTTGTCAACCACTTACTATCCGTGACAAAAATTTTGAGCCCTCGGTTTACGCGCTTGTAAAATTGTACTCCATGGGAGGAAAAAATTCAAATATACCTCATTGGAAAGCTTCAAGTATCTACTTTTTAATAAGCGTTATCTCAAAATTAATCTTAACTTTGTTATGTTACTATAATAAAAACATCACTGAAAAGTGTAGTTATCTTCCAATTTTCACAAATGGGGAACTTAACACCATAAAGTTCAAAATCGACTGTACATATAATTTTAAGATTTTGTGTACTTAAAGTTTGATTATTTCTGCACCTCTGTGGAAAAAATCAAATGCATATTTGTAATAGATGTTTCATAAATTGGCGTTTTAGGGAAATGTGCAAACTTGAAATGCATAATTACAAATTCAATGAAATTGCAAAAAACTGTTGATATAACACATATGATCAAATTCCAGAAGTTTGGCGTGTGTACCTCAAATATAGTTCCAGATATTTATTATTCTTTCGCACTCCTAATATGGTAAACGGGTGCATGACGAATCCCCGGGTGCGGCCAGTCTCAGACTCCCCAGGCTGCAGGCGACTTCCACAGGGTTGCCGTTTCGCTGCACTTCGCTTCGAGAATCGCGCAACTGCGTTCCGTATTGTCGCAGCATGAAATAATGAATGAAATATTTCTCACATTGCAAATGGAGTACTGCTGGGTTTTTTTTTTTTTTGGGGGGGGGTGTATTTCTTCTATCTGTTAACTTCATATGAACGTTGTCTTTTTCGAAACCCGGTGGAAGTACATAGTGGTTCGGATCCAGTCCCAATTAGCCTACCTGTGCATAAAGTGAACTTAAAGAAAGAGAAAACAACTCCACTCAGCTTTATATGAACGTAATTTTCCCAGTATTATTTTATGTCGTACATTTAAACAGATATATTGAGTGCAACGATGTTCGATGAGAGATCCAGTCTTCTCTTTATACAATAATAACGCACCTGCTGTGTACAGCGATTTCATAAGCAAGGGAAACAGAGCGAGGTGCGTATAAGGAGTAGCAACATAGGCGCCGACTCCATGGGGCTTGGGGGCGCTCAAGCCCCCCCCCCCCCCCAATGTTAACGATGTGGGGACAGAGCCCCCAAATAATTTTGCTTAAGAGGATCTGATGTATTATTTTGCTTCTCTTGTAAAGTTTACTCTGAATTGTGCCACATGAACTTAACTTTAAATACACATTTGAAATGTTCTACACCATCAACTTTGGAGGGGGGGCTCAGACCACTAAACCATCAATTTTGGGAGGGCTATGACCAGAAACAGCAAAACACATGACTTATTACTATATACTAATTATGTAATTATGAGTATTGTTAAAATTTTTACTAAAAGAGTTTCAAAAGACTATGTGCATGAACTAGGGTAGTGTATGGGATGTTCAGGTTACAAATGGCTCTCACATGACATTCAGAACGAAATCATTGATATATGAGGGAGATCTGTTTTGCGCTCTGTGGTAGCAGATATTAAAAGTCGGGAATATTTTGCTATTATGGTTGACGAAACTTGTGACATATCCATCCGTGGACAATTAATATTCTACATTCGAACTGTGAATAAAAATTTTGATATTTTTAAGGAATTCATGGGCTTTTATGAAATTCCAAACACTGAGGGCAAAACTTAAAAATGGGAGAGAGTGAGTCATTCATTAATTTATTTCAGTGATCAGAGCCCCCCTAATAATTTTGACAAGTCAGCACCCCTGGATAGCAACACATAAAAATTATATTTAAAAAATTGTGCATTTGAAGCCTTCACGCTAACTAACATTTTAAAATATATTTCGATCAAAAACACATGTAAATTGTGTTTAATCTCTCAAAATTCACTTAAGCACTGTATGGAGTAGTGGTGGTGGTTTCAGCATTTAACGTGTTGCTATACATTCCACCTGAAATATTGCTTTTATATTTTGGTCTCTTACACAACTGCAACTGTTGTAATAAGCAAGGAGTTGTGGGTTCATTTAGAGAGACAGAAGGATTAAAAACTAATAAATTTTCAATAAATATAATGAGTGAAAGGTAAAAGTATAAAATGCTGTTCATAATGAATTCTGTTGAACTGGATATTTAAAATACAAGTCGTGTATCTTTCTTCTCACCACATCTTGCAAAAACTCGCCCAATAAAATATTGGGTCGATGCAAATTTTTGTTGTTCCCTTCCTCTTTACATACCTTTTTCACTGTGCTGACATAACTCCCAAACACTCCGCTGTGCATTTGACACCTTGGCTTATGTCGTGAGATGCGCCCATTCGTTTCTCCTGGTAGAAATATCTCTTGGCATTGACTATCATTTCTTTTGCACCACTATGATATTACCATCTTGCCATTATCATGCAACAAAAAAAATGACTTCACAGAATCGCTATCACTCAATACTGTGCGTACAAACAAACACATGAACTTGTGAGAGACCGACTGCCTGGTCAGAATGCACATAAGAATTATTATGGCTATGTGGGTGTTCAGGCAATATTCATGGCAGGAATGTAAACACAGAAGTGACAAAAAAAAACTTTCGGCATCTCTACAATGCTTTTTTTTGCACAACACATTGTTTCGGCTCATTTCCCGTGTCAAAGCTGCTTGGACGCGGAGTTTAAAGGGCAATGGAAATGCTTGGCAACAAAGCTCACTTGCACTACATGCGTTCATAGCAACGATGTGCATCGCGCGGGAACCGGTTGCCAAGAAAAACAATTCGCTCTGTTGTTTTCAATTCGCACAGTGTGAAAGAATGAGATATGAAAATTTGATTTTTATTCCACGGCCATCATTTTGATATGCATTTCATGACCATTGCACTGACCATTTCCAAGATTGCAACATCATAATTAATCATTAATTGTGGCTGTTGTACAGCTGATAGTACCATTATATTTGGCTGAGATATTTCCACAAAACCAAGCTTCAATCACAAAAAGAATCATATTTTTACGACTGTTTTACACGAAGCTACACACAATTGAATTCGACTAATTGCTACACTTTTTCAAACATTTTTGTCTGAATAGAAACAAGACAGTTAAAATCACTTTGTCTTGCTTTTGTCTAAAAGCAGACACTTGTAGCTTTCCAATGAGGTATATTTGACTTTTTTCCTCCCATGGAGTACAATTTTACAAGCATGCAAATCGAGGGCTCAATATTTTTGTCACGGATAGTAGGTTAACTTTCAATCTTGCCACCGAAGTTTTTGGGTTCAAATAGCAATGTGCTGTGTGACTCTCCCTTCATCAATTTTACCATCATGTCATCACTCATCCTCATCATGCAATTTGTTAAGCAGCGTACAAATATAATTTTTGATCAAAGTTATTTGATTGGTGAATGTAGTACCTTGAAAGATGAACTCCTTTAACTCTCAGTAGTTAAAATGTTAAAGAAATTTACCTACGTATTTTCATTACAGTTTCAAACTGAAATAGCTATGTGAAAGTTAATGTTATTCACACACATATTGTGTGTTTGTTTCTTCCAGGCGACCACCAGTTGAAAATGGAATAGACTTTGAAAACATCAAGCAAATTACCACAACAGAGATAACTCCCCGAAATTCCAAACTGATCATCGAAGTCTTTCATGATTCTCCAGCATTAGTCGGTGAATGGTATCCAATCACATTGTCCGTCACTAACAATGAAGACATGGATGTTGCTGGAATTGTGTTGGATATCAACCTTGGAGTTGGCGAAGATCCAAGTGTGGAACAGTCAAGTGAGTGTTGTGTTTTCAGTTTAAAGGTAAAAGTACTAACAATATACATAAAAGAACAAACTAAGTTCTGATGCCATCCTAAGGTTTTCTATGAGCCACTACAGGCAAATACTGGCTTTGACTTCGTTCCTTTTCTTTCCATTGGCTATTCACTTCACCATCTCAACCTAATGACACAAATAAGCAATGTTAATTAAAATCTCTCTGATTGATTTTACTACAGTATTCATACAGTTTTCTGTAGTATTATCATCCAAAGCACATAAATGTTTCTTTTGTTCCTGTTGCAAATTTAGTAACTTCAGGTACTTTTTAAAATAAATATTTTAGTGGACGTATTATTACATATTTTGCACACATTCCGTACAGGTTCATTTTTTTTAGGATATAATTATCAGTGGCTAATACAATTGTTCTTATTCTTATGAACTAATTAATTCAATATCAATTGATTTCTACAGCTCAGCTGTGTACCACATTGGATCAAGATCCAAGTTCTCTGAATATGAAGGCCTTAGAAGTACAAGTAGGTGATTTGAGGAAGAAAATAAAAACCGAGAATACATTCTATTTGAGGGCACATTCTACAGGAAACAGGATTCTAGTCATAAAGGTAAGCAGCCTATCCACTCAGAATTACCATTGTGCAATGTCATTTGCTTCTTTTTCTTTAATTTTTCCTTGCATTTTTTTTACCTCTTGTTTCAAATCACTATGTCATTCATTTTTTAACTTCGGAAGCTGGAACAGTGTGTTTAGGGATGGGACAGACTAATTGATACACTATCGACATCAGCTTGTAAGAATGTATTGGTTTGTTGGTATTTTTTCTGGTCCTGTATTTCTGAAAATAGCCTATAACTTGGAACATTTTTTTTTTTTAAATTGACTATGCCTGATTTTTATAAAGTAAAGGAAAGATGGACCAATGTCAAATAGATGTCAATACATTTATAAAATTTACTGATAACTGATATTTTACTGATCCTTGCAACGTGAATGCTTCAGAACGTCCTTAATTAATGTACGTAAGTAGGTTATTGTTTTATATTTGAATGTCTGATGAAGGGAGCGTGTGTTCTCCTGAAATGTCACAATGAAAAACTGTATTTTTATGCTTGTAATAACCGTAGACTACAAGAGAAATAATTCTGCAATGCAAGCAACGCATACATACAAGAAGAAAGAAAAAAAATAATAACATATTTACTTTACAAAACCATGCACTTATGTGTTTATATTCATAAAATTATAAAATGGTGGAATTTTGCAGTAAATTACAGACCTGTTTTATAGTTTATATCGAATCAGTAAAATTATTGGTAATTTTACCTGTAAATCTATACAACTATATACCTGTAACTGCTAATGCTATTCATATCTTGCGCTTGTGCGAATTACTCACTTAGTAGAATATTAAGTATTTAAAAATTATTTAAAAATACCAAAATATAGTTTAGTATGAGGATGTACGGTATGCCAAACTACATTTCGGGAGTCAGTCGATCCCTTCCTTAGGTTATCTCCTTGGGTAGCAAAATTGCTTCATAGCCGTGTCAATAGAAGTAAAACAAGGAGTAAGGTGATAGGTGTTACTATGGTTACCATAATTAAATAATTTTTTTAATACTTAATATTCTGCTAGTACAGTACAAAGAACTCCATTTTACCTCTACTAAACACACAGGGTCTTTTTCTAAGGCCAAATCCTTAGCAGTTACCTAATTGCATACATTAATTAACAAAATTAATAAACCATTCAGGTTCATCATAGGTAAAGCCATCCTCCATTCATTACATAGGAAGTAGGACCCTAAAAATTCTCTCAGTCTTCGCTATACAGGAGTTGATGCGAACAGCACCATGCTCTGGTTGCCTTTACCAACAGATTTGCCTCAGGTACCCATCTATTACAGATTGTGTGAGCCTAAGAGCTCCTTTTCGGAGAGACAGTATCAGAAAAATTCGGACATTAAATCACCCACTGCAGGAATCAAACCAAAGTTGCAGCTCGGTTTTATATTGAATTGGTAGAATATCATTCACCAGTAATTGTAACCATTATATCAGTAATTCATCCGTATTCAAAAGTTTTATCCTGATCACGAAACCTTCAAGGGAACATTTGATCTCTGTAATAATTTACTTAATCCGTGGCATTCATTAACCCAAAGTGTATTTGTTAATAGCGATGTACTGTGTACGGATGATAAAAAATGAAATACACAAAGAAAGATCATAAATCGGAAAAAAAAGGGAAAATAAAGTCAGAGGTGTTCAGCGGCATTTGTATTGTTTTCTTTTCGTAGGCCAGTTATAATGTTCCA
Organism: Lepisma saccharinum; assembly: GCF_977018435.1. Classification (NCBI taxonomy): domain Eukaryota; kingdom Metazoa; phylum Arthropoda; class Insecta; order Zygentoma; family Lepismatidae; genus Lepisma; species Lepisma saccharinum. Next base: position 72,656,741 of record NC_139237.1, read on the forward strand.
CAAGCAGTGAATGGCAGCTGCTTTGCGGAGACTTCCCTCACTTTGTCGGTGCAGAAGCCATTTGATATCACAGCCAAGTTCTTCTCCATGAAGTTCGAGCCCATCAACAAAACATTTGTCCAGGAGCCTTTCATTTTGATGCCGCAAGTTAGTTGTTTGTCACCCCTGCCAATCATCATTGAATCTTCAAACTTGGATCTGGTATGTATAAATACTGATGAATCCCTTAAAGTAAGTGGAACCCCAAATTTACCATTTCCTTGCTTTTAAAATTCAATTTTCATGGTCCCAATAGACTAAAAATCTTCTTTTGCCCTTGTTCCCTGAAAAACAAAATCAAGTTTCCACTGTATTATGAAATTAGAAATTTCAGCCCTTCAAAAATTCTCATGAAATTATGTTTGTAAGAATATTTTTGGTGGCTAGTTGTTAGTGTGTTTTGAAAAACTGAAACATTGGCATGTTTATTATAATTAACCACTTATTTTAAGGATATTCCGTATCAAATATATATTCTGAATCTCAATTTTTGAAATGAAATGCTGTAACTTTAATCTTGTGAGTCAACAATCTAGACTTGTGATTTGGATAAAAATTCAAGTATCATACGTAATTAAGTTAGAAGGTATTTACATATTGTTTGTTTATTTTAACTTTTTGCTTTACTTTTGTTTTGTATTGTGTCCCACCCATGACACCAAGAAACAATTACAACCTTAGTGACAATGAAGTTCGACCAGTCACAAATATAGGAGTGCGTTGTGAAAGAAGGAGAACGCATGCATATGCTGAACATATTTTATTCAGCAGGCTACATGGAACAAAGGAAAACATAAATTTCCACTGCAACGCAGCAATGTATGGTGTCCACACAAAATAAAACATTTTCGTAAATCTACACGTGACATTGAAGTTCGACCACTGTTAGAGGGGATCCTGTTTACCATGGTGTGACGCCGCCCCGTCGGCGAATAACTGTGGCAATGCGTCGGGGCATGCTGCGGACGAGTCATTCAAGGTATTCCACATCAATGCGGTGCCATTCCTCCTGCAGGCAGGCGATAAGAGCATTCACTGTCGTGGGTACCCTCTGTTGCACACGTCGCTTAAGAACACGCCACACATTTTCAATGGGCGAGAGGTCGGGACTCGATGGTGGCCATGGCAGAGTTCGCACGCGATGGCGAGTCAACCATTCTCTTGTCAGCCACGCTGTATGAGACCTGGCATTGTCGTGTTGAAAGATGAGACGCTGCCTGTGGAACAGGTGCCTTCGCACTGGGGGAAGATGCCGCTCCAGTATGCGTGTATAGGCGTGTGCATTCACAATGCCCTCACAGACGTGCAGTGGGCCAACCCCAAATGCCGTCATGCATCCCCATACCATCACTGACGCAGGTTTCTGTACCCGAAGTGCATAACATTTTGCTTCATTCTGTTCCTCCTTCTGACAAATGACTGTTTTGCGTATTTTCCCATACACAACATTGAAAATGGATTCGTCCGTCCACAAAACCCTGTTCCACTGCCGAAATATCCATCCCCGGTACATTCGTGCCCACCGTAGTCAATTGCCTTTGTTTAACATGGAAAGGAAGGGTTTACGTTTCACCTTGTACACTCGGTAACCTCATCGCTGTAGGTAACGGCGAATGGTTCTGGTTGACACTTCAATGTGAAAGCGTTCTCGAGTCCACAGTCGTAATTCGGCCACAGAAACATGATTGTTGGTCTGGATATAGCGCCTAAATATCCGTAGGTCACGCACGCTCAGCAGGCGTTTTCGACCGGGGGCCTTACCTGGCTCTGTAGTACCCGTATTTTGGTGGTGTTTGACGATGCAATGGACGGTTGACTTGGGTAAGTTCAGTTGGCGCCCTATTTCCCGTTCACTGAGTCCATCCCGTTGCAACTCCACCACTCTTCTCCTCACGGTGTTGTCAATAGGTTTGCCCCTGGCCATGGTGATGATGCACTGCAGTTCCTCGGTGCACAGCATGCACTTATATACGGCGGACTCCCTTATCGTGTCCGTGACGTCATGCTTCCGTGGAATGCGCCACTATCTGGAATTTTCCGTATGGGTCTGGTGCCTGGTCGAAGTTCAATGTCACGCTTATAGTTCCCCGTTTTCGTTCTTTACGTGACCTTGGGTGCAACATGCTGGGATCACGATTCTTGCCTGCTCACACGCCTCCTCTTACACACATGCGTCACTTCTGCGGGTCACCCATTCCACCGCCTATGCCTCTGCATTTAATCATGTATTCCTTTCTGGTCGAACTTCATTGTCACCAAGGTTGTAATTTATCCTTTTAACTGTACATTTCCCCTTCAACGCCACTAGAATATTCAAAGGTCAATTAATTACCTTCGCTCTTTGTCTTGCTAGTCAGAAAGCAAAATAAATTTCTTACTAAGGAGGCGGTGTTTTTTCTGTACAACCCACGACACAAAAAAAATGTTCACATATAGCTATAAATCTGGAAAAGTATTTTGAAGCTAGTTATGTTTATTGAACAGTGTTCACTTTCATAATTCATTGCACAGAAACTAAGAAAAATGTTGCTTAACTATCAGTAGAATAGTTACTTTAATGTCAAAAATATAGTCTGGGTTCCCCACCTGTGACAATGGAAGGCCTCATAGGGACCTGCATTTTTCAGTTCAAATAACACCGAAAGACATTAATTGTTGCCAAATTACAGTTATTTGTAAATTTCACCATATTTTACTCATATTCATAAAAAAACACATAATCTTATTTTTTTATTATTATTATTAATATTTTGTGAGTTTAAGGTGTTTGATAGTATTCTTTCAAGAAGAAAGTACAAATTTTAAGCAGTGGCCTTGTATTCTTCCATGCTGCCTGAAAGACAATCATCAAAGATAAAGGCAATAAATTAAAGCTGAGCTGATTCCACTTTGAACTGATACCAATTCCCACCGATACCGTAAAAAAAAGTAAAGTGCTCCCCAGTGCTTTGCACCATGCCATTGGTGTGGAGTTAGGACCCCCGCACTTTTGATCATGGCCAAAGGTGTGGGTGATGTGATCAGCACCATGCCCCTGGTCGCCTTTACCCCCCCCCCCCCCAGAGTTTCCTCCAGGTACCCAGTTCTCCTCCACCGGGGATTGAACCTGGGTCTCGCATGGTAGTCAGACGCCCTAACGACTTACACTGATACTTGAAAATTCCAAAAATTGAAAGTTGTTCAAAATACTGATTTGTGTGAAAGTATTCCACTCTAATTATATGCATCGATTTACAAACATTTTTACCTTAAAATGGGGTGTAAGGGGCAACCTTCTACATAATACACCCTATTGGCAACCTCATTTCCACCTAATACACCCTGGACTGCATTTTGCAGACTAAGGTCTGGACCTACAGCCAGTATAATCTTCGTAGGACTGTTTGTGTTGTCCTTGTTTGTGCTGAGCGACCCTTTACAGCCTCAGCTTTTTACTGGTCAGAATATTTTTGTCCCTCACTACACTTGTGCTCTTCGTTATCTTTTAGATGCTGGACCCCGTATGTGATGGGTGCAAAATTTCCTAAGTTTTAAATTCAATCAATCAATTCTATCTTAAAATATTCAAGCATTACATCAGATTATTAAATTACATGTTATATTATTACAAAATTGATTTGTTTTTACACAAAACTGGTGCAGAATAAAAAGAAACTGACTCAGCGGAAGTGCCATGCAACATTTTTGCAGAGTCCGTGAAAGACGAAAATGCCGGAAAAGTATCAGCCGGTATCGGTAAATAAATTCCAACCGATACATTCCAATACTGATACATCGGCATCGGCTCAGCCCTACAATATGTAACGGCGATGACGTGAAATAAATGGTTGTTTTTCAAGATAGTTCTAGGAATTTCAGCTTGGGTTGCAATTAGTTCCTAATAACATATTCATTTAGAAAGGTTTCAAATCCAGTTTATACCCTATGTCATATTTTATCAATTATGTCCAATTTACCTAAATGTAATTTTACAATTGTGCATGTATATTAAGTTGTATAATTATTTTGCATTATCTTCAAGTCTCCCCAGGTGAAGTCTGTTGACGGCAACATGCAGTCGCAGCTGGAGTCCCTCAGCTTGCAGTCAGGAGAGATGGGTGCCGAAGCTTTCTGCCTCTGCATTAACCAAAATTCTGAGAATGGCATTTCAGCCGGAATGTATACAGTCAGATGGAAGAGGTAAGAAAACGTTGTGTTGTATAAATTCATCTCTGTATGTTAGGTATTTGTAACTTACGTTCACCCATAATTTTCTAATAATGCTAGTGAACCAAACACATGGGTCGCAACTAGTAGAGTAAGTTTGTACTGTGTACAAGCCTTGTTCATATTTTAGAAAATAGCCATAGTAAATAAATACAGAGAAACATAAGTAAGTACCCACTTTTCTGTGAAGATTTTGTTGTTGTTATTGTACTATTAATTTTGATGGCCACTGCCACCATCCTGTTGGAACTTGCTGTAATATTGCTTGCCATGCTTCTGCTGTTTTTAGTTTGTTGATTGCTGCTAGGTGTGCTGCCGTTGTCTGTCATTTCTTGCTGTAAACTACTGTACGACACAGATGCAGGCAGGCAGACAAAAACAGCACACCTAGCAGCAATCAACAAACTAATAACAGAAGCACGCCTGCCAATGTTACAGCAAGTTCCAACAAGGATGGTAGCAGTGGACCCTGAAATTAATAGAACAACAAAGAAAAGAGCTTCATGTTTTTTCTGTATTTGCAAGTGTTCTGCAAAAATTTTACTGTTCTGTTTTACAGACTGTAATGAATGGATTTGTATGTAAATACATATTTATGTATGAAGCTGAAATGAGTTTTTTTTTTGTGTTATCATTGCATATAGTGGCATGTAGACTCGAAAAATTCAGTTTTTATTTTTCATATTTTTACATATATTAGGTTTTGGCTCATATTTTATATATTTAAGTTATTTTTACTATTATTTCCTTACTTCTGAAAATTCTTGCGAATAACTGAAAAATTTTAAACACGCTTCCATTACTTCATGTGATATTGAACACAGTTTTAGTCAATATAAATTCATCTTAAGAGGCAACAGAAGGAATTTCACATTTGAATGCTTACATCAAAAATTTGATAATGTAAACACATTTTGTGTTGTTTTACAATTAATGTCAATGTAAGCATACTGTATTTCATGTAGCTCATGTAGTGTCTTGTTATTAAAAAGGTAATACCTTTTTTTTATAATCTTAAGTCCATATTAACTCCATATTTTAGTGAAACTAAATATGTATTTACATATTTAGCACATTTTTGCTAAATATAAATTCGTTCCCTGGTAATGACTGTCACTGTGTGTTGTGGCTACCTAGGAAAGACTGATGTCACATGCAGGCTTTAAGATTACACTCTTAGAGAATTTCAAAAATTGCAAGATGTAGTTTTCTGTGTGGGAAGGATGACGGGACCATGCTATTATTAGCTTTTTTTTTTTAATAGTAGTAACATTTCATTCACTGTTAATTTTTTGTTCCTTTCCTTCTTACTTGCTCTGTAATTTCCTGAATATTAGAGAAGAACATGAAAGATAAGTGATTTGAAATCAATTTTTTTCTGAAAAAGGAACAAGTTTGTAAGATTGTGGTACTTCTCCAGAACAGGATGACATGTTATTACTTATATATGTAACAGGAAAACCTCAAAAGTTGATCCAGGGTTGGTCACTAGCAGCAGTATTACGTTGCCGACGGTTCGGGTCGAAACAATCCCTCTGTACATGGAAATGAAACTCCCAGCTCATGGTTGGGTTCGGACTCCGATGACAGTATCATACCATGTTCACAATCGCACAACGCGTCTGATGGAATTGGAACTTACAATGGAGGCCAGTGACGCATTCATGTTTGCAGGTCATAAACAGGTATTGCATCTTTAATCATTTGCTAAGTTTTTAATGGTGTGTGTCTACTGTGTGCATCAAATTTGGGGCTGAGTTGATGACTTTTTTGTAGGTGGTTTTCTGAGAAATATCACAAGGAATAACAGCGGAAGTAATAGTAGTACGTCAAGGGCTTGTTTATCCAAATATGATGGGACTTTACCCATTTCATATAAATGACATTTTGGATATCAAAATACACTGTCACATGAACATAATAGCTCATTAGTGCTATAAACATACCGTCAGTGCTAGAACTAGTTTTACCATAGTTTAAGTGTAGTGAGTTGTAAATACAAAGTATGTCATACTAACATTCATGGCGGTCACAGTAAACACAGTTTTAATATTCTAGATGTTATGATCGATATTTTGATGTTGCTGCAAGATGCCATACATATCCTTTGTTAATGAAGGCAGTGGTCCTTTGAAATTAACTTGAAAAACCAATTAAATTTGCAACATGGAAATATGGAACATCACCCATACAGTACTAACATTAATCAAACCTTTTTCTATATTGATACACAGTGCTGAATATCATTATTGATAAAGTTGCAGTATATATTATGTGCAAGTTAAACTGCATGGAATTGCTTGTGTATATTGTTAAATATTGATTTTATGAGGAAAACTATTTTTGTTTATTTTTAAAATTTATTAAAAGTTGATTCATGCAAGTGTAATTTTGGTATAATACATTCATATTTGAAGATATTTTAAGTTTACTATGTAGACTGAATTGCACCTAAAAACAAAATTGTTTTAAAAGACTGTGTGAACAGCATACTTTGGACATAATCAAGATATACTTAATGTTCTGCTTCCCAGTACAGTAATGTCACATAAGTCCACTACAAATGCATTTTTTCTTTTGCTTTGTATTCAGCTTCATCTACGCATACTTCCAGAGTCAATACAAACCTTGACATACAATTTATATCCTCTGCTGTCCGGTTTGGTAGCTTTGCCAAGGCTACGTCTGACTGTTGTGGATGGCAGCGATGTTCCCATCCGACAGGCACAGCTGGGAGAACTCCTTGACCGTTCGCTGCCAACACATGTGTATGTTATGGTACGTACTTGTCTTGCGTTATTTTGAAACTGGAATAATTATTCCTATAGCTATTTGGAGGGAAGGGATACAGTTTTAACTTGCCTTCTGGTCAGATCCCGTAGCACTAAACTGATTTTACACTGTACAGAAAAACAGAAAGGTTAAGGAAGAATAGTAAGGAAGTAAAAGTAATTTCATTCCCTGTACGTTTCACCATCTATGAAGGTAATAAAGAAGAATAGATTTTAAAGTCATAACTCAAAATACTGTTCAATTTCACTTTTTAGACACATATGTAATAATTCCATGTAACTTGCTTAAAACACAATTTATTTATATGTATGGAATTATATATTTTTGTGAAGAGTGAGGGAATAGTTTTTTTTTAAAAAAAATAGCAAAACGTTTTATCATTTAGTCAAAACATGAAGTCTGAGGAAGCAATTCTGTTCTCTGTAAAACAATGCATTAGAGTATGAAAGTGTTTATTGAGCCATTTGGCAGTAATGTACTATCACTTGTGATAATAGTTAATCAAAAATAACATGAGTATGCGTAAAACCTGAATTTAGCAGAAAATATTAGGAATGGGACCGATTAATCGGTACTCCATCGGTATCGGCCGATATAGGCATATCAGTTTATTGGTAAAATTACAGATTATTTTACCGATCCGATATATCGATAAATATCTGATAAATTAGTGCAAAATTCTGCCATTTTCTTGTAATTTTTATGGATAATCTCCATGCCCTACTTTCTAAAAAAGTACTACGTACTTACTTACTGGTCGGCACTACAGTCCATGTACCTCCTGACTACCTCTCTCCATTCATCTCGATCCTCTGCTTTTCTTCTCCATCCTTTAACTCCTAATCTACTTAGGTCCTCTTCCACGTCCTCTATCCATCTTTTCCTGGGCCTACCTCTTCTCCTTCTCCCCTCCGGTTTTCCATTGAATATTTTCTTGACAACCCGTGCTTCTTCCATCCTCTGAACATGCCCAGCCCATGGTATTCTACCCTGTTTGATCTTCACTACAATATCTGGCTGATTAAACAATTCCTGTACTTCCATATTTGTTCTCATTCTCCATCCCTCTTTATCTCTTATGCTCCAAATATCCTTCTCAGTATTTTCCTTTCCCAACTTAACAACCAATCTTCCTCTCTTACCGACATCACCCAACTTTCTGAACCATACATTACTATGGGTCTTAATATTGTTATATATATTTTAATTTTTGTGTTCCTACTAACGTTCTTAGATTGAAACATATTTTGCAAAGAAAAATAGCATCGATTTCCACTTGTTATCTTCTGTATTTCTGTAGCTGTCTTGTTATCTGCTGTTATTGTTGAGCCCAAATATTTAAAGGCTTCCACTCTTTCATATTCTTTTTCCATTTACAGGAAAACCTCGTTAATACGATATTGGTTAATACAAAGTACCCTTTAATCTGAAGTTCTTCCCATTCCCCAGCCGATAAGATAGGATTTATAATGTATTTCAGTACGGTTAAATCGAAATACGGATAATTTTTAATACGAAGTTGTTTACAAGACCCTTCCACAAAACTGGTTTTGCTTAATTCAAAGTAGACGCCTGTGTAAGTCGACAAGGGAAGATCGAATGTAAAGAGAGCTTGGACGTTATTTTAACTTGACCTTGACATGTTTCCTTGGCCTAAGAGCTGCTGACAACTCGAGGGAAGCAGCCCGAAATGCCCGCTGGACATTGACAATCTTTGTCAATGTGCATGGGGGAGGGGGGTCAAGTTCTTTCCCCGCTGAATGTGCCACCTTGGAAATATTCACCAGTGCCAGATGAGAAATGCAAGATAAGATCGCACGAATGTTCCAAAATACAAGATGCGTGGTGCCTGGAAGTCTCACCAATCTGTCTAGCTCTGAGCTAGAGATACAGCAATTTCCTGTGAACGAGCAACTTTTGGCCTGGTAGCAGACAACTTCCGGTAACCACTTTCATTAAAAGCGTGTTCTTTGTGCCCTGTAGAACTTCATAAAAAAAGGGAAACTGTTACAGATAATCAAAGCCGCATAGGCCAACTAAAGAGCGTTGACATGTAGCAAAAGTTGACATCGATCTTACGTATGTTGCAACTCCAGTTTCCCAACTGCTTCATACGTTTCCCAACTGTGCCGGTCATAAAATTTGTTTTGTTGTCTGAGTGTTCATGCTCGTGTGCGCACACCGGCTCCTTTGGCATCTAAAAAAAAAGCAAACAGTTCTGAAAACCTTCTTTAAAACGAACAAAAACAGCATGATAAGTAAAAGAAAAGTGACCCCCTTCCTTCTCCTACAACAGCTCATTATCCGCCACTGGTGTGCATGGTAATGTGAATTTTCACACTGCTGATAAAAGTTGGTCTTCGACAACTGCGTTATCTTTAAAATGCCTATGATTTCCCTTCTGCCACCTGCTGCTCTAACTTCCAGCGGGTCTCAGTGTTTTTACGCTGCAGCTGGCGCCAGTGTTTAGTCTAGCGTCTGGAAACCTCTGGCTTGCTGATAACTGCAATGACTCATCCAGTGGGAAGGAATAAGCTTCATTGCTTCATTGTTTTGAATCTCGCAAAGCCATATAATCCCCGCTTTTCTTCAGAACAATTAGCATGCTGCTGTTAAAAAAAAAAAACCAATGCTCAATGTAGGAATACGAGAGGAAAAGTTTTGGCGGAGCGAGTGTTTCACCTCCAGAATACTCCTCAAACCTACAATAAATTGTCGATTAATCTGAAAATACTCAAGTTTCGTAAAACTTGTTTTTAGTTCATTTTATACTGCAGAACTAAGCGGGACTAAACATACAGTTTAAAGTGGGATCCAAACCAGAGTGATTATCGAGTGCGGCACTGTTTAATGTGGCCTAGGATGCACATTGGGTGCAAACATCGCAAGTTGTGTGTTTACTTTTTCAGAGTGGATTACAATGCAAGTTGAGGAAGAGTTTGGACTGCTCCCTGAAAAAGGGGAGGGGGCGAATATGAAGTTAACTGAAGCAAATAATACGTGACTTTTTTTTACGATGTGTTTTAGACAGCCGAAACAGAATGAAATTTACATGCCCGATTTTTTTGTTTTGTTTTGTGCCAGGGAAAGGTTGTGTTCTCTCCCAAGAGAATCTTCTCTTACCAGTTAATCCTGTAACAGACAATGTTCTAGTACATAAAATCCAATATTCATTCTGTCCGATTATATCCCGTCTCTTGCTCGCGTGTGACTATTGTCAAGATTCACTTCTTGCAATAAACGAGATTGTTTTCTTTTCCGTAGGTCTCCCTGCAAACGGGTTTCTTATGAACTAAAATTGTAAAAATTTTGTGGAAGAGCAACAATTTTGCACAATTAAAAGAAAATACCGTTTTTTATAAGACTTTTTGCCACAACATGCATCCCGTGCATAACCGGTTGTATAACTAGGCAGGATAAATGGTGTTAACCGACTCCTTGTAATCTTTGTGTCCACGTTAAGCTCCGTGTTCTCATTTTGTGTAACATTTTTTACACTTCCTTTAAAACGTACAATATTATTATATAGTACATATAAAGCTTATTTTCTGAGCTACCACCAAGTATAAAATATCCTTTGTGAGGCTAATTTATACTCTACTTTATTTACACCTGAAAACAGGCACCATCTTGAAAAGTTTGGATAACTCGAAGTCGTTTAATACGAAGTTGACATTTTTTGGTCCCTTGAACTTCGTATTAACGAGGTTTTCCTGTATTCTTATGTAAGGTTCTCTTCTGCCTCTTTCTGGATCTCCCATCTTCATATATTTGGTTTTATTTGTGTTCACTTCCAGTCCTACTTCTTGTGCTTTCTCTTCTAACACTTGATAACTCTCTTCCATAAAAGTAAATGTCCTAAATATGCAGCTTCTTTTGCACTGCAGTCACCTTGAAAAACACATTTATTAAGGTCAATGAACCTTTCAGGTTCTTCAAGGACCATTTCTAATTTTATATCGGATCGGTTATCGGTATTGGTAAATTTTATATTGGTACTTTATCGGTGTCGGCCAAAATTTCATATCGGCCCATCTCTATAAAATATTCATTCCATTATTTCTAAGTTTGACTTTTACAAGTCTCTGTATAATTTATGCTTTCAGCCTCAAGCAAAAGGAAAACCTCCAGCAATTGCAGTTGTATCCTGATTACATGGTGTGGCTACTAGACAGTGGACATTCCACAGTTGTTTATGTACATATTTTGTAAATGTATTTGTTTCTGTAATTCATTTGAGAAAGTTGTCCAATTATGTGTATAAGTTGTTAATAAATAATTAACAAGATAATTTGCTGGATGCAAATGGTTGCCATTTTGTATTTATTTTAGCAGTTCGAGCTTCTTCCAGCCTTTCAATGTGGTCAGTCTAGGCTATCCTTCTGGATTTTATCTTGTCTCACTACATTTCTTTGTTGTATCGATATTTGAAGTTCACTATTAGTTTTCTGTATATATGGTTCTTCAATCCTCTCATTCTTCCCGCACCGTGGCCATACAATCTACGGCACGGCATCAAGCTTTGGGCTCTGGCTATAGGATTCTGAAGGTCCGAGTCTCGTGGGGAAAGCGTAACAACTTTTCTACTGAGATTTCGACCTGTGTATGGGACCAGTGGCCATCCATCATCATGAGAAAATGGGCGAGTTACGAATAGTAGTGTAACCCAGTCACCGAAACCTACAACGGCAACTCTGTGTTTGTCATGCTGACCACACATCACCCCATAACTGGTTGGATGGTCTCCCACTTCTTCGGCAGGTGGGAGTGAGGCCGGCAGTCGGTAGGTAGACCTTGGCCTTCACATGTTGTTATTAATATTCACCTTATTCGATCCAAATATCTTCAAAAGAGAAAATTGAAAATTTAAATGATATATTCATTGTGTCTTAGAAATGTAGTGACTTATGTAAAATTACATTTAAAAACAGGGTATGTGAATTGTTAATGTTAATAGGAAAAATAAGAGATGTGCAGCCAAGGAAATTCAATATCTGGGCCTTCGCAACAGGTTAATTGTAACATTATCATCTTGTAATCAAGGTGTGTCAGGTTTGATACCCAGTGGTAGCCAATAGTGGTTTGGACCCAACTTTAAACTGTAGGCCCAGTACTGGTTAGAATCCCTGTATAAAGTAGACTTTAAACAAAAAAAAAACTTGTCAAGGTCATCTGGGTCAGAAAACTGCTTCACCAATAAAAAGTGAACAAACAAAAATAGTAATAGAGAATAGTGTGTCAATTTGGAAAAGGAAGTGCAAGCATTGAAGATTCTCCAGTTACGCAGGTGATAGAATAGCTTGTGACGGAGGGGCTAAAGGTGAAAAATAAACAACAAAGGTGCCTCTCACAAGTAAAATTACTTACTCTCACTCAGTCCAAGTTTTAAACCAGAAGGACCCTTTTTGAGAGACAAAAATGTAAGAGTTCTTTAGTTAATACAAAGTATTAAAAAAGCCAAAATAATATTTTTTTTGCCTGTACCATTCCCTACAATGAAATACACACTAGTATACTTAGGGCAACCCTAAGCACTAAGGTAAATATATTTTTCCAAGTTTTTATGTCCCTGCCACACAGTAGAGATGAGGTTAGTGATCGTGGGAATTTATCTGACAATGCACTTGCACGAGGCAGCTCTGGGATGCACTCAGTCTCTAATTATTTGGTATGAGAGAGGTGAAGGTGTCTGACCATGTTATCACATCATCTGTACTATGGCCAATATTGGAAAACTGTGGCACCCTTCAATAAACGAGGATAGCTTTACCTTTTATATGCACTTTATGAGAATTCTGATCTCCGTAGACTTTTAGTGTATTTCTGCAACTATCATTACCTACATCCTGATGCTGAATTTCATATCATGCAATAATAAGTCTTGTCAACTTTTATCAACATGGATTAAACTGAATGTCCTAACCAAGGTGATTCCAATAATTCTTCTAAACGTGGCAAATATCGATCAGTACATACATTTGTTTGGGATATTCAAGGTTAACTAAAACAAAATGTGATATATTTGAGTTTCTGTGATCTTTTGTGTTCTACATAATATTGCTCTGGATTTTTTTTTCTGAATTGCATTATGAGTATTTACTGTACCAGGTACATTTTTTGTACCACTATGCTGCATGAGCATTGTTGATTTTTGGACAAGAAAAATAAGTTTTAAGAATATGTACATAAATAAAAAATATATACATATTAAACATTGGAGACAATGTAATGTACATGTTTATTGTACATTCTTACTATTACTATACTGTAATGAAACAATACATCTTCACTTACAAGTAGTAACCATTTGTGTGTCCAGGAGGAGCGTGTAAGACCGACTATTGCCGCTTATGAATATCCTGAGCATGCCATTGGCTCTGATGATGATTGACCATAAGCCCAATAACAAAATGAAATTAGCAGAACTATAAATATTTAACCCTGCGTTGGCTGTGCTTAGTCTCTAGTTCTAGGTGTGTGGTTTTAATGTCGTCATTTATCAACGATTGTTTTGTCAACACACTGCCTCTGTCTAGCTAAGTTTCTAACCTTCCTTCTCTACACCATGGTTTTGTTTTCAGTGTTAGTCAGATCTTCGAACCTCTATGAGGTGTTCGTTGAAGCCCCTTCCTGTATTGAGTCCATTACCAACTATAGGCTTACCTAGTTTTCACTGAAAATCTGGTCTGCTGTTCCATGTCCGACTAACGACGAGTGCCTTTTTATAGTTTTATAGAATTCAATTTTTATAGATTTATAGAATCTCATTTGTTGGAAGAAAGGATCTAATCATAATAATCGAGGTTTTGGCATTGTAGACAATTAATTGAACATATGTTAAGAACCTGGTGTCTGGCACCATGCCTGACCATCAACGTAATTTTCTCACGCAACACACAAAGGGTTAAAGTTCTTCTTATAAACCTATGTTGGAATGCAAGTGTACATTTTGTGTTTTTGATCCGCCAGACCACTAGTTGAACAGTTCAACTGGTATGAGAAAATTTTAGATTGAGAATTATTTTGAATTTTGATCAAGGTGTCAGAATTTTTAAATGTCTCTAATATATTTCAAAAATCTCCAGGAGCCACTTACTCTAGATATAGAAGCATGCCTCAGAACACTTGAGAAAATTCATAACTTGTAAATAACCAGATTGGATATCTGACCATGTCATTTCACTAGTGGTACACAATTTTCACCACATTGGCCCTGTCTGAAAGGTACAAAGTACAGTCACCTAGTACAGTTCGAAAGCACCAAGTACACAAGTGCATAGCTTGTTGCTGACTAGGTCACGTGATTTCCACACTTGTTCATTTGTTTAAAATCACTGAGGTATGGTCCAGCAAGTTGTTGGTTCAAGTTCTAATGTCTGGAAATGTATGCAAGAACATTTGAAAATGCTATGTGATTTGCAATTAGTGGAAGGATGCTTATGTAAATAATCCTAACTGGTTGGGGGAGGATGCATCATTAAAATTTTGTTGGCATCACCCCACTTTGAACACAGCTCGGAAGGGGTTCAGGTTTTTATCTCAGCATAATATAATAATGTCCTTGAATATTTTTCTTAAGATTCATATTGAGGATTCCTGTGATGCAATCAGAGCTCTAAGTGCGGACCTCCATGGCAGGGTGGTTAGCACTGCACACGTATTATGCTAAGGGTACTGGATTTGAATCCTGGCATGGGCATGACTGTTGTTTGTATGTCCCTTCATTAATTTCATCATATCATCACTCATCCTCAATTTCGCAATTAGCCAAAGTGGCAGAAAAGCGAAGTAAAATAAACCAAATCAATCAGTGCTCAAAGTCAAATTGATGAAGGTTGGTATACCCAGCTAGAAAGATTTTTATGCAAAGCATTCCACTGGATGATTCATGGTCACCATGGTAATCATACAGGAGCATTCCTCCAGTTATCCTCCAAGTTTGAGCAAACTCCTTTTCTCCACCTTTCCCAAATACCAATTTCTACTTCAAAGGATGTGACTACGGTGACCAGCTCTACTACTTCTTCTCAGAGAACCAAACCCAATAAGCCTAAGCTAATGACCACAGATTATTTACAACCCCAAAAAGCAACCAGCCAATGGCAAAGCTTGAAACAGTTGTAGCAGCAATCACTACTCCCCCCCCCCCATTATCATTGTTTTTCTGGTTAAATACCCATTTGGGGGACAAGACAAACCATGGAAGTTAAGTCGATTCTCGATTTCACTTGTTCGATAATCGATATTGGGTAGTTCGAGACGGGTCTTCCTTATCGCACTACACTGGACAAACCTTGCATTCTAGATCTAACGTCACCGGAGAATGATTTATGGCCGCGTCTGCTGCCACGCACATGTCAGCAGCAGGGTTGGCATGTTTAAAACACACAGCTTTTTTTTACAAATGTTTTAAACGTTTAAAACAATATGTTTTAAACATGTTTTTTTACAAGTGTTTGAAACACATTTTGGTGGTTGATATTTTATAGTCTGTGATAATGTTTTTGTTCGGCAACTCTGTTTTTCATCGAATCTGCAACCTTATGTTCTGACGTCACGGGAGAAAGCTTTTTAATTTTAGGCTAAATGCCTACGTTCTTAGGTTAGGCAGGCTAGCTATGTACACACAAGGTAGTAAAATTGTTGTGCGACAAGAAAGACCCGTGCTTAGTAAAGCACCTATCACACGGAACTAGATTTCTAGTAGGAATGCCCGAGTGTTACTCCAGCAATGTATAACGTATACAGCATGAAAGGCACGTTGAGTTACACCATCTATGCTGAGTGCGCGGTGTTTACATTTAAAACAACTAAGATATTCTTCCATAAAGTATGTATTTAAGCAGCGCCATTGTTCTGTATCTAATAACATTTTATACGAAACGTTATTCCTCTCGGTTGGAAAGCTATCGGCTTTTAAAAATGTGAACTGATACATTGTTTACATCTCACGCGGCCGCCATTACAACTTCCCTCGTATGGGAACAAAAGTCTATCGACAAGTACGCTGATAAGTATCGTGTGAGGTGAAAATTAGCAAATTGGTAGCCAGTCCAGCGCCAACTAGGGCATACCTACTGGAAATCCAGTTCCGTGTGATGCGGGCTTTATTCCATAATATTTATTTTCTTGAAATTTAGATGAATATGAATCCTAACCTACTTCAGTAGTGGTGGGGGGAAAAGGGGGTCTATTACCCCCAACTTTTGTCCCTGCAGTAGAGTTGTGCGGGATCCCGAAAAGTCGGAACCGGGATCGGGAAAGAAAATTCCCGTCCCGATCCCGACTTCGGGAAATGACTTCCCGACTTTTCAGGATCCCAAGCAGTCGGGAAATACAGAATGGGCATTTTAAAACGTCGTCAATTCTCAACGTTTTCTGCATTCTAAATGTCTGGAACTTATGGGAAATTGTTAGTTTTAGTACCAGAAGTGCAAAAACAATCATTTAAGATGGAAATTACGTGTAGAATTCGAGATTTCAAGAGCTTTGGGAAATTTCGAACACATGCTGTCCCGAAAATTTCCCGACTTTGTCGGGAATTTGAGAATTTTTCCCGTCCCGAATGTCGGGATTTAAAGAATTTCCCGTCCCGACCCAAAAAATTCTGTCCCGCACACCGCTACCCTGCAGTATGGTAAACCTTATCTCCAAAGGGAAATCAACTGTCCTTGTCGCCACTGTAGCAGGCACGTATCCAGAAGGGGGCTCAAGCCTTCTCCGAAATGTTTCGGTTTACACTAGATAAAATGAGATTTTTGGCTTATGTGTGTGAAATAAAATATTGTGATTATAATTTGAGGAGAGATATAATTATCGAAGAAAGGCGGAGAATGTTCTAGAACCCTGAGGGATAACCCTGTTATTGATGATATTATAAATTCGAGACGAGACGAGATTGATCATGTGTCCCGAGACAAACGAATATTTTCGAGACGAGACGAGACAGCATTTCACAGCATTTCCGCGAGACGAGACAGGCCAAAGTCTCGTCTCGTGGGCAACACTAATAGGAGGTGAAGTCGAACTACTGGCAGTATTAACAAAACATTTTATGTGCGGAACATTCCAGAATATAATGTGGATCAGTAGCGTACGCAGGATTTCATCAAGGGGGGTGTTATTTCTAAAACTTTATTCCAAATTCAGATTACCATTGTTTTATTATACTTTAATTAAATAATAATAATCACAATTAATTAATAATACTTATAATTAATTAATTAGCTGAATTAATACTAATAATACTACTAATACCACCACTACTACTACTATTAAGTAGTAGAGATCTACATAAATATAGTATTTATGAAAACAATAGAACGAAATTACTTCTAGTCATTCGATTTTTATCAAATCCTGGGAGCATTTTTTTGTTTCTTTGTTACGAAATAATTGTCTGGTCAACGAGGTGAGACATTTCAAGGGTGAAGAAGATCCATAAATACAAGAAAATATAATAAAACAAATTGAAATAATCAAAGTATGGAACTCATCAAAGGAGCTGCGGTGGTCTGGTCGGTAGAGCATCTAACAATCACGCGGGAGATCCGGATTCGATTCCCGAAATTGGTTGGAATTTTTCCGGCTTTTTCCCCGCATAAATGTCCCCGACAATTCACATCTCGATTATCTCGCTGTTCTTACCAACAAAACATTTTACAATAATTAAGCTTATTGTCGTTTGAATAATTGTCTCATCCACAAGGTGAGACATTTTAAAGGGAGACATTCAAACGAGCTGCGGTAAACAATATAATGGGAAGGCGAATTGGTGACTGTATTCTTGTCCGCCTAGCCTTTGTCTATACATACATTAGCCTCTTACAACGTACCAATAACTTTATTTAGTTAATTTTCATTGTTCAAAAAAAAATACATGTTCGTTAAACACTGGCGTACGTAGAGGGATGGCCGATGGTGTTCCAGCCCCTACCAAAATTTTGAGAAAATCAGAATTTTCAAATAAAAATCCGTTAAGAACTTTAAAAAATCAAAATGTGTAAATGCGAAACCTCTTTTAAAGTGAATCCCTATTACCATTTTTGTCTTTGAATACAATTTTAATAGACTGAAAAGCTCCAAAAATACGAAATATTTTATTATGCATCCTGCCCTCCAAAACGAAGCCATGTGCTATCCACATTTACTATTCCAGCCCCTTCCGAAAAAAAATCCTGCGTACGCCAGTGTATTGAACATTGTTGCAACTGAGATACAAAACAAGTTTTTCCCCTCTTTTAAATCATAGTTACCCTAACCTAACCTCATAAACTCGTGTTTATTTTCAAGGCATCACTTTGAAGACGCGTGTGTTTGGAATGCTGTGTTTTTTTCCATGCTGCATGGAAATAATAATTCAAATTATTATTATTATTATTATTATTAGTAGTAGTAGTAGTAGTAGAAGTAATATTACTGTCCCAGATCTTTGACTGTGAAAAATTGGCCATTTAATTTTTTTCCACAGCATTTTTCATAATATTTCACAAGCTCAAGGGGGGGGTTTAAACCCCGTAACCCCCCCCCCTTGCGTACGCCACTGATGTGGATATAAATACGTGGATTCAATTTCACGGTTGGTCTGTACAACAGAATCATTCAATAAGACTGCAGGAGTAAGTGTGACAGTCGATTAGTGATCAGTCAGTGCCCATTGACAGTTTTATAAGATTTAGAGATTCTGGGGGGAGGGTGAGGACTAGTGACACATTTTGCTGGAAAGTGCTGAAGTCTACTGCTAGTACCAGTTCGGGTCCAAAGCTGAAGACATTGCCGACAGTGGAGCCTCAGTGTAGTGCTAGTTTCGGGTCATGAGTCAAAGAGATCGAAGGTCTGTAAAGTGAATATTTCAGCAGTAATGGGCATTGGAGCATCATTTTTAAAAAAAATAAGGAATAAGCTGCACAGATCGACTGAAAATCTAAGTTTTGAGTGACGATTTATTAGTGACCGGATCAAGTTTCGTGTATGCAGTCCGATAGTTTCATGGGTTTGGACTTTTAAGTCAATTGTTTTAGAAACACACTCAAACACTAACTACCACAAAGGGGCAGCCATGAAGGCCGAAAATTATATGAATGTCGAGAAGAGAAAGCAAGAAGATATTGCATATGTGAAAATTTTAGCGGAAAAATCAAGTTCGAACATGACCCCAAAACCAGGGTCTCTGGCATATACCGTGCCATTCTTTGTTCTACCAAGTGAGCTACCGAGTCACCCTTGGCTTTGCTTGATCTTTTGCTGTCGCTGTAGAGCAATGGCACAGTATGCCTGGTGGAGCCTGCATTTTCCGCTAAAATTTCTGCATAGCACATCTCTTGTGTATGCCCAACCGTAAGATGTTGCCAGTTTAATTAACAAGCACAGAAAAAGGAGATAGAATAAAACTAAGTGACATTCCGACCGGTTGAAGAGATATTTTTCTTCCATGGTCAACACGAGCTGCCGTTTCAAGGTGACAATGATATTGACCCACCGAGGGAGGTTTCACACCGAAGCTACAAGCCGCTACGGTGTGAAAAGTTTCTGTTGATTGGGTCATTGCAAGCGACACGTGTGCCTTCGGTCTGAATTCTTCCTAAATCTTGAAGCAGTCACAAGGATGGAAAATTAGGATTTTGTTAAGGTTACGTTTCGAAGGCAGGCGACAACATCGTAAAGGATCATATCTATACCTGGGAGAACACATTCGAATGGATTGTCCATTGCATAACAGCTTCATGAAACGGACACACATACATACTGAGATCGTTTCGGCACAAACACAATGTTCGTACATTGCAACAGAGGAGTCGAGTGATAAAAAATGTCCCGATATCACGTTCTGAAAAAATTAAAAAACAGCAGCTGAAACAGTGGCAGATTTAGGAAACAGTTCCTCCCCATTTTTGGCCCCGCAGCATGGCTTTTTAATGCTAACCTTTGTCAACTAAGAGAAAGTAAATTTCTCTTGCCCCCGCCCCCCACCATTTTGGAACTGGATCGCCACCATCGACCTTAAACCTTGCGAGGTTATATCTATACTCCTGTAAAAAAAAATGATGTTTAGCCCCCACCCCCCTCATGTTAAAAAAAGCAGTGTGTTTTGTTCTTTTTTTTTAAAAAAAAACACAAATTTTGACAACCCTGGCAGCAGTAAGAATAAGCGTCAAATTCCTCCTGCCACGTAATTCGTCTGCTAAGAGGATGTTACAAATCTTAAGAACAGATTAAGACGAGAGAAATGCAAGTTTGTGATTAGTGGGAATGAATGTAAGTTACATTTAATTTAGAACCTTTTTCTTTAGAAAGCATTTAGTGATATTATTTTAATGCTTACAGAACCTAACCTAACCTAACTACGAGAGCATTTAGGTTTATTATTAGAAGAATGCTCAGTTTTTTAATGTCCTGTTAATCTTTCTGTTAACTAACTGCCAGTTCGAGATAACAGCCAGTCTTAACCAGCACCGGTTTTTTCAATGTGAAAGTAACTACCAGTTAACTAACTCATGGTTAGTTCTCCGAAACAGTGTGTTGGCAATTCTGAAGCACTGAAATTACAGGAAATCGATCTGCGCGCCATCTATTAGTATAGTTTTAAACAGCGTCGACTGGCACACAGCCTGGCGTTTAAATGTAGAACTACAAGCACGGCGCGCTCGAAAGCACGTTATTGCATTGTGAAACGATATGAACAATGGCAGCGCATCCATCCTGTATGCTTACGATTACAGCGCCTTGAATAACGTAGTGTGGAAAACGACCCAAGAAACTGGTTCCCCGAGACGATGACAAGTAGATGGCAGTGCGATCGACACAGCTGCTAAATTTGTTATGAAAGTAATGCGGCTTAGTTAGTTTTTGGAATATATTCATGGGCGTCCGGAAGGGGGGCAAGGGGGGGCCATGGCCCCCCCTGGAAAACGAAAGTCAACCAAAAATTACATATTTCACACATATAATTTAATTTCAGCCACAATAATGTGTGTTAATTATTGCACAAACATGATAAATTGAAATTTAAGCAATGTTTTTTGAGGGCTGAACACTATTCTTGGGGAAAATATGCCATGTTGGCCCCCCCCTGGAAAAAATACCTTCCTTGCCCCTCCCTGGAAAAAATCCTGCGGACGTCCATGAATATATTGTGTAGATTTGTTTCTCTAGAAAGGCGGTAAGTGAATTGATGGAAACAGTTATATTTGTGGAGTGATTTGCAATCAAGAAATGGCATTAATTTGGAAAGAAAAGTAAAATAAAATTAATAAATAAATAGCATGCGTAACACAAGAAGAAACATCGCAATGTGATTACGGACGTCAGGTCTTGGACTGTGTATTAGAGTTTATTTTTCTATGTTATTAGAATATAAATAGTATCCTGAGAGATATTTCATACCGAGGCGACAAACCACAAATGTCGCTTGAAAGCGAGCAGTCGGAAATCAATGCAGCCTTTCGAACCGTAGGAACAAAAGCTCTGACTGCACCGTTTCCTCAAGGAGATTTTATACCAAAGCGACAAACGATACGAGGATTTCACACCAAAGCGACACGGGTCATTCGGTCCAAGGCAACTTTCATACCGAAGTGACACATGTTGCTTGGGAAGGAGCCAATCAAGAGCAACATTTCACATCGTAGCGGCATGACGGGAAGCACAGGCCAGCGTTCGGTTGGTGAAAACCTCAAGCGATAAGTGTCGAGTGCCGCTTGTCGCTTTGGTGCGCAATCTCACTAAAGCAAGACACTCATTGCATCGCGTATGCGCGAACAACAAACCACGGCAACATGTTGCAAGCTATTGAGGAAATGGCCCAGTTTGAGCGACGCAGAAGCGACAAAGCGACACGTGTGGCTTATCGTGTCGCCTAGATCTGTTGTTGTAATGTGCGATTTATCGTGTCGCCTATCTGTTGTTCGCAAGCAACGCTTGCTAATAGACTGAAGGCACCATGTCGCTTGTCACTTAGTTGGGACCCTCATGTGCAATGAATGCTATTTTACTATCTGGAAGTGTGTGTCACTAGTGTGACAGTGTGAACATCCCGTGTCGCTTGTCCCATTGGTTTGAAAGTTGCCTTACACTCATGTCGATGGCACTAAGAAAGTTTTGTGGGGTTCCCCTTGTCGTTTCATGCAATCATCATTATCATCATCGCCGCGATTAGTTTAAAGCAGAAGAAAAGATACAGTAAATATCAAAAATACAAATGCTTCAGTGTGTATATCTTTAAAAGAAATAATGATGATGATAATAATAATGAACCTAATTCATACACAAACATTAGTTGCCAAGAGCATTCCACGCGTACTGTACTTACGATACAGCGCCTAGAATAACGTAGTGTGGAAAACGGCATGCCAAGGAATATAGAAGTATTTTAGGAAGAGCATTCCGAGACACGGAGCTCTCCCATTGGCCAGAAGCCGCAACGAGCTCTGACGTGACCAAGGGGATCTGTCAAGGGGCGAGGCTCGCGTAGCAATGGAAGCTTACGGGAAATATTTTCATTTTTAATTGTCCATACCTTGGTTCTATTAATCATTTGCAGCAGAATAATAAGCAAAACGCAAGGAATAAGACCTAGGCAATAATATGAAGAAGTTTACAGCACGCAATTACAATAAATGGCGTTATACAAATCAAACAAAAAGTAATCCCGACTATCCTCTTATATCGCCCCTACATTGAAATCTGAAGTTGCGTATGGATAAATAAATACAATTTCACGTATTAAATATTTCGCTACCACATCAATACTTATTATCCTTCATACCTTCAAATTTTCACAGATGTTTGTTATTAATAATTTGTTCATTATAATTTATATATCTAGTATACGGATGTCGCTGTCGCTGTTGTTACATGACGTCGCTTTTCTACGTCTTTAGGGTAACCGCAACAATAACAATGAATGATGAAATGATAAATTTGATGGGCTAGATGAGTATGGCAAGCACTGGTGTACGCAGGAGGGGCTTAAGGGGCTGCAGCCCGCCGAAATTCTTAGAAAATAAAAAAAATCAAATGAAGACAGTAATGAAGTAAAAAAAAACTTTAAAATAACCCCCAATAACTATTTTTGTGTTTGAATAACTTTTAAAACGAAGGATTAAATTGGTAATTGGAGCTCGTATCTAATGAAAATAGAACAGCGACAACGGGATATCAGCGAAATTGATTTTCGGCGATACATTATATGAACCAATCTCATTCCGTTCAGCAAAGGTTAGATTCATGGCACTGAACCCGCGTACAATTTGAATTGAATTAACATAATCCTTGAGTGAGGTGGAAATGGGTTTTGGATATTTTTTTTGTAGATGTGAAAATCTTTAACTAGTGATGCAAACATGCTTTCGCTTACATTAAAGTTTACACTATGGTAAAATTGCAGAAATATTCTACCTAAACTGATTTGTGTTTAAAAAACCGTAACATCAAAATATGTTTTTTTAGAAATTAATAAATAAATAATAAATGGATAAAATGCAATGTCGTGGGAAAGCGTAATCCCTTAATAAATTCAAGGAAATTCGTGCCAGCTCGATGGCGAATCTGGTCAACCGCGTGTTCGACTTTGAATCCCATCACTGAAGTTCCCGACTTGGAGTCACGTCGTGGGCATTGATGTTCTTTGTGCCTGCCCTTTCATCAATTTTATGTGATCAACACTCATCGCCGCGATTAACCAAAAGTGGTAAAAAAGCGACGTCAAATAACAAATACATGAACAATAGGCCTGGCCTCTGTCTTGGTTTAGCAATGTGATTTGTTAATCACTATACGGTGGAGGCCGAGGCGGAAATAAATATCAGGAAGAAAAAAAATTCATTACAACTTACCCTTGCTGGAGACTTATGATTTTGAAGACGATGCTACCCACTGTCGTCTTTTTCTCGCTGCACTTGCTTCCATGGACTTGAGTTTCATTAGTGTATTCAAATATCGAATTCTAATAAAAGTTCTTGTTCTGACATACAGGGAAATAATCTTCAGGAAATTTTGACTGAAGTACTGTCTTTAGAGTGTCCATAACTTTATGTTGCTTGGAAACAGTTGACCCATGGAAGGATGCAAACACAATTTCAAATTGAATAACTTTTTCCATATCCGAACCACTACGTGCCTCCACCGGGTACCGAACCGGAATCCCTCGATTATAAGGCGATGACGCCACCAGTACGCCATCGGGGAGGCCCTCAAAACAGAAATAGATTTGGTGCAGATTCCTTAAAGCCCCAATTGGTACACTCTGCAACAGCACAAGAATGTTTACCTTTGGCACGCTTATTCATGGTACAGACACCGAATACATGTAATACGACCTAAAATTACTCACTTTAATATTCAAGACAAACAGCACAAGCACTTCTGTAAACGAATACCTGATCGCTACTACTGGACCTGCAGATTTTTCTGACATCTGGGAGAAATCTGTGCCTCGAAGTTGGCTTATATCGAACAATGAAAGCCATGTCGCTTTCGGAAACTGGAAGCAATTACTTTCCATTTGAATGTTCCCAACTGCAGGTATGAACCCCCTCGATGTACTTCAAATCGTCTATCGTATATCCCTTACCTGGAGGAATCGCTAGCGTAACGCTCTATGAACTCAGAAGCGAACCTTGGTTGAGGCATGGGTGTGTATCATTGTGTGTCTTATCTATTTCATCTTTTATTTTCATTTCATTGCCTTAGTTTGCTCTATATGTCAAAACCGACGTGAAATAATAAAACAGATTGATTGAATTGTCGTTTTAAGTCCAGTTTATGTACATTGAGGCTAATTGTACCTACAGTTTAAAGTGGGATCCGAACCACTACGTGCCTCCACCGGGTACCGAACTCGGGATCCCTCAATTATAAGGCGATGACGCCACCACTACGCCATCCGGGAGACCCTCAAAATAGAAATAGATGAGAACGTTAATTGGTTCAGTAAAGATCTCGCTACCCAGCGAAGGTTTAAGGCTCGAGTCCCGCCTGGACATTGTGTCCCTTTGCGGGTGTCCATCTATTTAATCTATTCATTACTCATCCTCGCCTTCCAATTAGGTAAAAGTTACAGGAAAGCAACCCAAAAATAAGAAAAAATATTTGCCTCGTAATGACGCAATTTGACATGGACGACCGCAAGATTTTTTCACAGGAGAGGCAGCAGTGCAAAGAGGGAAAGGGTTTGGAATGATATCTCTCTAGTTAAGAAAATCCTCTTAAAGAAAATTCCCCCACTAGGATAAATTGCATAGACATCCTCCACCCACTGCATTTTGTCTATGATTTTGCAATATACTCGTACTTATTATGTTATGCAGCAGTAACTTCAATTAATTCTTGTCAACAATAAGTCACCCCTGCAAAGAAGTTGCTGAAATTCTACTGCTGGAAATTTTTAAAATACAACACTACCTGAATATATGTAACATGTTACAATATATTGACATAATTTGATGCATGTTTCTTCCGTATCAAAAAAACACTACGTGTTAAATAAAAATTAAATAAGAAGGATACTGTTATAGGCATTCGTATTATTGAAACTGATGGCAATATTTGCATTCATACGTCTTAGAAGTTTATTATTGCGTAACTGTAACTTATAATAATAATAGTTTTACTCACACACACACAACACCGAAATTTTGGAGCTTCCCGTGGATGCAACTCGACATGACCCTAAGACTACAAAAAAGCCTAAATATAGGGTCGTTACACACACACAATATATATATATATATATATATATATATATATATATATATATATCCTGAGTGTCCAATTGTATTAATTTCCACGTAATTAATTTGCATTTTACATACTAGCGAGGCTCTGGCGTCTGGACTCGTGGCCATTATAATCCTTGGTGGGGCTCGTATTGTGTTGTCCTTACATGTTTATGATTGTCCCTTCATCCACCTCATCTTATCACGATTCTTCCTCATCTTCGCGATTAGCCAGAAGTAGCAGAAAAACGAAATAATAATAAATCAATACGTATGTATGTGTCGTTCATTTAAAGACGAATTTCTACTGGGTTGATCGCTACTATGAGGATGAATGATGAACTAATGAGTGGAGAATGAGACAAACGTTGCTATATGCCTTACTATGGTTCAAACTGGGGCCTCTGGCTTCCTAAAGCGTTATGCTGTCATGGAGATCCGTTATATACATGTAGAGGGACTTACTTAATCCTTTCCGTTCAATCTTACTCTCTCGATCCTGTTGCAGTTATGTCCACGCTATAATTAATTAAGTTATAGTGCGCGTCAAATCTCCTGCATATGGCGATAGCCAATAGCAGCGCACTGCAGCGGTGCCATGTCGAAATCTCACACGGAAAAGAGACAGCGTGGTTGAGCGAAACACCTTGTCACGGAGAGCACGGAACATTAGATAATATAACATATAATAAACTTAATGGAAGAAAAGAACATACCTGGTTATGCCAGAGGGACTGCATAATTGTTTCAATATTCTCAAGGTGGAAGTTGTACAGCCTTTGTAAGATATTTTGTCCCGTAAAGAGTACGTTATCCTTTTGGCAGTAGAAAATTCGCCACAATCGTAAATTTCAAAGACGGTTCTACGAACTACGTATTTTTCAAAGTCATCTAAGTTTGTCGTTCTTTTCGGTACGTTAATGTGCTTTCTAGGTGATTGAAACATTGGAGCAGGCCCCGATCCACATTGTTTTGCCCCCGAACATATCCGAGAAACGGTAGCTTGATTCACACCACACGCTTGAGCTGTTAGAGCCTGGCACTTCTTAAAGTCAATTTTACTGCTCTCTTCTTCACTCGAACATTTTTTTTTAAAAAAATTGTACACCTGAAAAATCACCCGTCGTGCCTGGCTTCGTACAACACTGTATTGTTCTCTCTTCTCTCGCTATCACTACCACTTGGTTTACTCAACGACATGCTGCGCGCACGCACACACACACACACACACACACACACACACTAAAAACGTGGGAAAAACGAACAGTGACGGTATCCTCTTCGTCAATTTCTCCTTCTACCATCACTGGGAACGAACCTGCCCTGTTCCCTTCGCTAATCGGAAAGTTTCGGAATGCAATAGGAACGAAGGGAGAACAAAAACGATACAATGCAAATACGTTTATAATGACATTGCTTCTACAGAGGGAACGGTATAAGCTACAATCACGCTTGTTTTTCGTACATACTCGCAAATTCATTATCTTTCCATCTGTTGAACTACTGACACTTGAAATAATATATTTATATCCGAGCGCCAGGTACACGATTTAGTAGCGAGGTGAAACAGGTTCTGAACTAGGCAACGCCGCACGTCTGTGATTCGCTGGTGCTGTTCAGCAGTTCAAGGCCATATGCAGGAGATTTGACGCGCACTCTAGTAAACTATTTGCATGAAAATATTCGCACGAGACTCTACTCCCACCCCCCTCCAGCACACACAGGCATTTCAAATTGTTTCACCTTACGATTTTTCGGGTGTTCTCTATTGTGCTCGTCTCAAGATGAGACTCTCATCTAATAATCATTTAACTTCATTGCTGTGTCTCGTAATCAAGGGGTCCCGGGGTCGATACCCGGTGAAGGCACATGGTGGTTCGGATTCCACTTTAACCTGTAGGTCCAGTCCCGATTAGCCTTACTGTGCATAAAGTGGACTTAAAACACCAAATCAACCAATCAACCTTCCAACTTTTTTTGTTGCTTGTAGAAGTGTAGACAAATAGTGTTAAAGAACCAAAGACATTGATTCCCTTTTTGCTGAATTCAGCAAGAATTTGTTCGTTTGCCAACCTCAGTTAACTTGAGAAGGTACGGGAAAGCAGTGAAGAAGAACTACATGTTATAAACATTGCTTCCCCAGAGTTATAATCGCCTCTATGATGCGATAAACTTGTATGATTTTACATGTTATTAAGCGGCCCGCAGCTGAGGGATCCCCTTTTTGACGTCACTCTAGCAGAAGACCTTCACGTGCCGCCGTAGCGCGGGAAGCCGGAATAGCCATCACCCCCTAGAGCTAGAAGGCCACTCCCTTGCCGCGTGACGTCACGCCGATCCGACCCTTAGCCAGAGCTGTTCGATTCTCAGCAGTTCCGGATATTGCTTCTACAGCGGGAAAGAATTACTACGTAATGTTCAGCAGAATGTTGTTAAACAAGAATAGTAAATAAGGATATACAAATCTGTTGAATGTCAATTATTTTAATATACCAAAATATAAAGTAATATATACATTGTACTAGATAAGTTCGAACATCTAATTTTTTCTTCCAAATGTAGTGATTTACATTTATGTACGCACAATTTTTGCATTTTGATCTTAGCATTGAAACGCATTCGAAAGAAAAATATTAATAGATACAATTTAGGAGGATATACAGATTTTCAGCCAGCGATTAATTTAAACAAGTTAAGGCATGACTATTTATTCATTCATTGTCGTTGACACATTTAACCTGGAAAGGCAGCAAACAGGCAGAAAAATCTTGTTATTAAAGATAATAAGAAAATTGTGCACAGTGTAATTACTACCTTCTCTTAACCTAGCTGCAATGCATGGCTCTAACTTATTCACTGACCAAGTCATTCATGTGTCACTTGGATTCACCCGCCCTGGCTGACTTTATATTCCATTAGGTCATTTTAGATCTACATCTACCGACCTAAAATTTTAAAATCACAATAAAAAATAAAATCATTCTGAAATGTCATTACCTCAAAACGTCTGATGGAAATTAAAACACCAAGAACATAAGTTTCATGAGCTCATTCTAAAAAAAACGCATAATGTAAGTAAAAACAATTACATCAAAACTAAGCAGATTAAATAAAAAATAAATCACCTCTAAGCAAAATGTTAGAATTTCAGAATAATCTCATGCAATTAAATGCAAAGATTCCTCCCTCCTAATTTAAACAGCCCCTTCAAAAAATTAAAACACAATTACATCAAAAGCGTATTAAATTCTCGTTTTTTTTTCATAGTTTAATAGGAATGTCTTTCTCGGTTTCGTATCGAGCTGGAAATGTTTGTCTCGCTCTCGGCTTTTCATAGTGTGATGTGAATGCCTCTCCCGGTTTCGTATCGAGATGAAAATGTTTGTCTCGTTCTCGGATTTTCATAGTGTGAAATGAATGCATTTCTCGGTTTCGTATCGAGTTGAAAATGCTTGTCTCGTTCTCGGTTTTTCATTGTGTGAAATAAATGTCTTTCGGTTTCGTATCGAGCTGGAAATGTTTGTCTCGTTCTCGGCTTTTCATAGTTTGAAATGAATGCCTTACTCGGTTTCGTATCGAGCAGGAAATGTTTGTCTCGTTCTCGGCATTTCATAGTTTGAAATGAATGCATTTCTCGGTTTCGTATCGAGTTGAAAATGCTTGTCTCGTTCTCGGTTTAGATAGTGTGAAATAAATGTCTTTCGGTTTTGTATCGAGCTGGAAATGTTTGTCAAGTTCTCGGCTTTTCATAGTTTGAAATGAATGCCTTTCTCGGTTTTGTATCGAGCTGGAAATGTTTGTCTCTTTCTCGGCTTTTCATAGTTTGATAGGAATGTCTTTCTCGGTTTCGTATCGAGTTGAAAATGTTTGTCTCGTTCTCGGCTTTTCATAGTGTGATGTGAATGCCTCTCCCGGTTTCGTATCTAGATGAAAATGTTTGTCTCGTTCTCGGCTTTTCATAGTGTGAAATGAATGCCTTTCTCGGATTCGTATCGAGTTGAAAATGCTTGTCTCGTTCTCGGTTTTGATAGTGTGAAATGAATGTCTTTCGGTTTCGTATCGAGCTGGAAATGTTTGTCTCGTTCTCGGCTTTTCATAGTTTGAAATGAATGCCTTTCTCGGATTCGTATCGAGCTGGAAATGTTTGTCTCGTTCTCGGCTTTTCATAGTTTGAAATGAATGCCTTTCTCGGTTTCGTATCGAGTTGAAAATGTTTGTCTCGTTCTCGGCTTTTCATAGTTTGATAGGAATGTCTTTCTCGGTTTCGTATCGAGCTGGAAATGTTTGTCTCGTTCTCGGCTTTTCATAGTGTGATGTGAATGCCTCTCCCGGTTTCGTATCGAGTTGAAAATGTTTGTCTCGTTCTCGGCTTTTCATAGTTTGAAATGAATGCCTTTCTCGGTTTCGTATCGAGCTGGAAATGTTTGTCTCGTTCTCGGCTTTTCATAGTTTGAAATGAATGCATTTCTCGGTTTCGTATCGATTTGAAAATGCTTGTCTCGTTCTCGGTTTTGATAGTGTGAAATAAATGTCTTTCGGTTTCGTATCGAGCTGGAAATGTTTGTCTCGTTCTCGGCTTTTCATAGTTTGAAATGAATGCATTTCTCGGATTCGTATCGAGCTGGAAATGTTTGTCTCGTTCTCGGCTTTTCATAATTTGAAATGAATGCCTTTCTCGGTTTCGTATCGAGTTGAAAATGTTTGTCTCGTTCTCGGTTTTTCATAGTTTGAAATGAATGCCTTTCTCTGTTTCGTATCGAGTTGAAAATGTTTGTCTCGTCCTCGGTTTTTCAGTTTGAAAGAAACGTCTTTCTCGGTTTGGTATCGAGTTGAAAATGTTTGTCTCGTTCTCGGTTTTTCATAGTTTGAAATGAATGTCTTTCTCGGTTTCGTATTAAGGTGAAAATGTTTGTCTCGTTCTCGAATGTCTTTCTCGGTTTCGCATCGAGTTAGTTTGAAATCAATGTTTCACTCTCGGTTTAGTCTCGAATTGCAATTATTTGTCTCGTTCTCCATTTCTTATTGAACTGCAAAAATGTTGAGCCGTTCTCGGTTTCGCTACGAGTTCGAAATGAATGTCTCGTTCTCGGTTTCTTTTCGAATTGGAAAAGTTTGACTTGTCCTTGCCTTCATAAGCAAAGATGATATATATCTCATCAATTCACTGTTTGTACTCATCATCGTGATTAACCTAGAGAGTCTGAAAAGCAACGTAGCGTTTTTATGAAGTACAAAATTATTCTATATTGTCTCTATTTATTACCCAACTAAATAGCTATTACAGGGAAGAGATAAAAATATGAAGGGTGAGTTTCCGTTTATTGAAGTTAAGCATAATGTAGTGTAAAGTATGTGCAAGTGGAGGAATATCATAAAGAGAACTCCGTCTAGAGAAAAGTAGTATTGTCTATAAGAATGAATAGAACATAGATTCTTGTCTAGTTAATTACTCATGTAATAATTTTGAACGAAGGAGAGGAATTGCTAGCTGTTTAGGAATATACAAAGGCAACTTGAGAACGCCATTTCAAACATAACATGCATCTTATACTAGCTACTTGAAATTACCTTGGAAGCTTTTGTTGGTGAAAAATATTTCCTGTGGATAGCTCTAATCCATTTCTCTCGGCTTTCTGGATGGTTTGGATACGAAAATAGTTGTCACTCTTGACTCATTGTCGTAATTGCCTTTACAATATGGCACACAACTACGAAATGGCATGATACCATCAAAAGTTTACTTCTTGTACAAAAAACAAGAAAAAACCCACTAAAACACTAAATGTAAGGCGAATGCACATCCACCTGTAAAAGCACACGTTCACAGTACACAGCTAGAAGCTCAACTAAAAGTAGCATTTTTGCAGGGTGTGGAGAATTTTCACCCTCCTTTCCTTGACCCCCCAAGGGTCTGCCTGTCCCTACGTCACGAGGGGGAGGTTCTTGACCGAAATGGCCTTGAGTTTCAGGGGGTGATGGAATAGCACCCCCTGACGGCATGCTTCTGCGCTCTCAGGCTGGTTCCACTCGAAAATGATACCGCTAGAGGCGCTGGTGTCGGTACACGTGCTAGGCATTCGTCTGCTTATAATGGAAGTAAATGGAGTTTTCGCTGCAACGTCTGATTCTTTTACATGAAGCATTTCTATGAATGTGATAATTGCTATGATATTTGGTACAGTGGTCGCGAAGATATTAACGAACATTCTAGACAGTCGACCACGTCCTGTTATCGTCATACTTTCGTTAATAATACGGGAGAAAAAATACGCGTGGAATGTTCTTGGCAACTAAATTTTTGTGTATGAATTAGGTTCATTATTATTATCATCATCATCATCATTTCTTTTAAAGATATACACACTGAAGCATTTGTATTTTGGATATTTATCTCTTTTCTTCTGCTTTAAACTAATCGCGGCGATGATGATAATGATGATTACATGAAACGACAAGGGGAACCCCACAAAACTTTCTTAGTGCCATCGACATGAGTGTAAGGCAACTTTCAAACCAATGGGACAAGCGACACGGGATGTTCACACTGTCACACTAGTGACACACACTTCCAGATTGTAAAATAGCATTCATTGCACATGAGGGTCCCAACTAAGTGACAAGCGACATGGTGCCTTCAGTCTATTAGCAAGCGTTGCTTGCGAACAACAGATAGGCGACACGATAAATCGCACATTACAACAACAGATCTAGGCGACACGATAAGCCACACGTGTCGCTTTGTCGCTCAAACTGGGCCATTTCCTCAATAGCTTGCAACATGTTGCCGTGGTTTGTTGTTCGCGCATACGCGATGCAATGAGTGTCTTGCTTTAGTGAGATTGCGCACCAAAGCGACAAGCGGCACGCGACACTTATCGCTTGAGGTTTTCACCAACCGAACGCTGGCCTGTGCTTCCCGTCATGCCGCTACGATGTGAAATGTTGCTCTTGATTGGCTCCTTCCCAAGCAACATGTGTCACTTCGGTATGAAAGTTGCCTTGGACCGAATGACCCGTGTCGCTTTGGTGTGAAATCCTCGTATCGTTTGTCGCTTTGGTGTAAAATCTCCTTGAGGAAACGGTGCAGTCAGAGCTTTTGTTCCTACGGTTCGAAAGGCTGCATTGATTTCCGACTGCTCGCTTTCAAGCGACATTTGTGGTTTGTCGCCTCGGTATGAAATATCTCTCAGGATACTATTTATATTCTAATAACATAGAAAAATAAACTCTAATACACAGTCCAAGACCTGACGTCCGTAATCACATTGCGATGTTTCTTCTTGTGTTACGCATGCTATTTATTTATTAATTTTATTTTACTTTTCTTTCCAAATTAATGCCATTTCTTGATTGCAAATCACTCCACAAATATAACTGTTTCCATCAATTCACTTACCGCCTTTCTAGAGAAACAAATCTACACAATATATTCCAAAAACTAACTAAGCCGCATTACTTTCATAACAAAATTAGCAGCTGTGTCGATCGCACTGCCATCTACTTGTCATCGTCTCGGGGAACCAGTTTCTTGGGTCGTTTTCCACACTACGTTATTCAAGGCGCTGTACTTACGAAATAAATTAACTAAAGGCAGCACTACAAATTTGGTTCTCTTCTAATAAAGGCCAATTCCACGTGGGGGAAATGATGTTATGAGGCGCAAGCGCAGATACTTTCTTGTAGAAGAAACGTGAAGAACTCGACAGTCGAGACATTAATAATAACTGTGTGTTATTATTATCAATATGTAAATATTGTACATTGTACATTTGACTGCATGCTTTGTACCTCTCTATGCATGTTGTTGAGCGAAAAAACAACATTTTAATAATAAGCATGCTTTCTAAACTTCTAAAAATATGAAGGTACTAGTAAAAATAATTTTAAAATTTACTGTAATATTTATCCGAGAAGAACATTCAACAATAAAGCGTGAATTGAATGCAACACACGTAATAAATAATTGACAAGAAAAAAAATACCCGTGACCAGGACTCGAACTCGTATTACAAAACACAACACGCTCCGAAAGGTGGTGCCGCTAACCACTACACCAAATTGCCGATTGGATATTATCACGCAGACCAGATATCCTGGCCACAAATTCTCTAACACAACCTTGCCAAGCGAATTCTAGCAACTACGCTGCTTAATTTCCATATTTGCATGGACGTTGGCGAGCTCTGCCAAACAAAACAAGTATTTTTCTGTACCAATTTGAAAGTTTTATGAATCATATCTTGTTTAATCTGACATTGAAGTTGCTAGTGTGGAACTTCGATAGCTGCACGAAGCATCCATGTTGCTTCGCAACTTCCAGTTAGGCTGGTAACTGCAAGAAGAAGTACCAGTAAAGCAGAGGCGAAGATATAGTACAAGCAATGCAAGCACTGCTTGCATAATTCGAATATCATTTAATGTACTTAATGTTCTAACCGTATTTAGTTTCCATCGCACTCGATTTCGCGAAAAAATGCGGCCGCAAACTCCCCCAGCAGCTCTGTAGCAAGCACCAGCCTCAATGCTTGCAGCCGTTCTGCGGGAAAATAAGGCCTCCGAAGGAGTCACATGGCGAAGCGTGAATTCTGGTGGAACCCGTCCACAAAGCTTCTACAAAAAGCTGTGCTTTCCGAGCTTGCGTGATTCCCGAAAATAGCCGAGTTCAACCGAAAGCAGAAGGATTCATCTATGGGTACGTTGCCAGCAAAGACTAGTAACGAATATTTGTCTTCATGAACACGTAAACAAGATCGCAAATATAATAATAATTGTTAGTCATAAAATAACTAAAAGAAGTTATTATCACTGTTCTAAATTCCATATATATCATATTATATTACAAATTATTTTAGATTTCGCGAAATGTAAAACGCGTAAAAAAAGTTGACATTGGGAGTTGGGGCAGTGGAATTTCTGCACCCCCGTGAAGAGTTTTCTCAGGGAGGGAGGGAAGATTGGACGGACCTTGGTCCTGCACCCTGCTTCCTGGTCGGTCCAGCTCAAATTACGCCAGAAGTGTTGACCGCTACCAGTGTTTGCAACTGCCAAATTATTTACGCAGTAATTCAAGTGAGCTCTTTCACAAATTTTACAATCAATAAATTGACTGCTTTTGAATAAAACTTGGGGTGAAAATAAAGCTATCTGAGAAAGAACTATCTACTGACATTTGTACATGGCATAGAAGTAAATCGTATACATTCTGCATATTATGAGCACAAGAATATGTTTTAATGATTGATTGATTGATTTGTTGTTTTAAGTCCACTTTATGCACAGTAAGGCTAATCGGGACTGGACCTACAGTTTAAAATGGGATCTGAAACACTTGTGCCTCCACCGGGTATCGAACCCGGAACCCCTTGATTACAAGGCGACGACACTACCACTGCGCCATCGGGGAGGCCCGAATATGTTTTAAGTTCTATTATTATGACGCAAGTGGTGTTCCCAGGGTCTTTTTACGGTCCCCATTTTGTCATCTTTTCCTTCCTTTGACGTTTTTTCTTAGATATACTGGGCCAAAAGGGGGTTATGTCTACCATCCACCCCCCCTTTGCCCCGGGCACGCCATTGAATGACACTTTATTACTTAAATATTAATGTACATACTCGTTCTGCTGAAATGATTGTGATTCCTCCGCGTAATTTTTATCTCCAAACTGATATATCTTTCCTTTGTGACGGATAAAATTAAGGAAATAGGTTGGTATCACTTTCTGTTGTTTCAGAGATTTTCAAAGTGATCTTGTGTAGATGCTTGCATTTGCAGTTGTGGAAAGCGCGTGGGATAGTGTGAGTGTTTGTTGCTTCGTGTTTTGTGCTGTGAATTTATCGGAATGAACGCGTATTTAGGAACGGTTGATGTGAAGTGCGGGTGTATTATTGAGCAATTGAAAATTGCTTCGTTTAGCTCCAGAGAGATAAGTGTTAAAATGAAAATCGTGGAAGGGGGTCGACCAACACCAAGAGTTTGAAATTTATTGTGGTGAGTACATCGTCTATGCATGTGTTTCTTTGCTTTGAAATGATTTTTTTATTCTTTGTGTTTAACTTTTTATTTAGTGTTTAAGTTACTCCAATGCGGTTTTTAGGGTGCCCAAAAATACTAAATTACATCATGCAGCGTAAAATAAACAAATGATTCCCATTTTTTTTTTTATCTAAATCAGTTTGGTCACCGTTTGACCATATTAAATAATAATGAACAAATAAAGGTACTAATAAGTAAGTAAGAAATTCCGTCTCCCTTTAGTCGTATGCGGAAAGTTCGCATATGCAAAACGTTTAATATCATATGAATAACGTTACCTGGATTTTTTTAAAAAAGTAAATGTGACGTTTGCGGATCATATGGTTTATTTTTAGTACAGTCACTTTATTACGATATTTTGACAAATCCAGCGACTGGGTAAATGAGGCTATACTAAACCTTGAATCTTTCCCCTCGGCATGTCGTTGTACTACATGTTTTGTTGTACTGAAACATTGCTTGCCTCCTTCGTAAGACTACGCTTCGCTACTGCAGTAAAGATAATCGCCACCAGAGTTCCAGTTACGAGCTAACTGTACATTGAAAAACCGAAATTTTCACTAACTTCGAGTTACGTGCTAACATGAACCTTAACTGAACATTGAAAAACCGGCCGGACCTAATCTTAAAACATTTTTGTTAAAGTAATCGCTACAACTACACAGTATGTGTTACAGACGTAATTGCATACATAGCATGATGAAATCACGATAAAACAAAGACCGAGTCTGCTGCCACGAGCATCTTTTTTGAGGTTCCAGCAGAAAAATAACGTGGCAGCAGAAACTACCAAGAATTATCACTATCTGCTAGGGATGTGTGGGACAGAACTTTTGGGGGCGGGACGGGAAAATTTTTAAATCCCGACATTCGGGACGTGAAATGTTCGAAGTTTTTGAAATATAGAATTCTTCACGTCATTTTCACCTTAAGTGATTGATTTTACATTTTTGGTACGTACAAGAACTAACAATTTCCGAAAAGTTCCCGATATTTACAATGTAAGAAACGTCGAGAATTAACGACTTTTTGAAATGACCATTCGTATTTCCCGACTGCTAGGAATCCTGAAAAATCGGGAAGTCGGCATGAGTTTACAATACCGGACCACTCTCCAATTTCTATAAAATTTCGCCTACTTACTAACTTCGGTGTCCTGATGACGTAACTGTAGTTCATATTTGGCGGTCGCTTGTTAAAATTGTACATTTACGTTTAGAAATTGTAAAATAACCTTGCGATTTACCACGCTGATTGTCCCTACACAGCAATTCGGAACCATCTTTCTCTCGCAATTCGTTAATGGTCTTCCTTTATGCACAACAATCTTGCTGACGTAAGACGAGGAATGCCTACGAGGTTAGGTTAGGCCTGTTATGTTAGGTTCCATTAGCATAAATACAAAGAAAAATTAATATTTTAGCTACGAGAACTATACCTTGGCTTGCCTGTTGATTTCTTCATGTTGGGAAAATGGCGTCTTCCGTGGAGCTTTTGTTCTTATCGTAGGGTTACGTTACGTTAAGAAAACATAGTTTATTTCGTTTTTTTCTCGATTTCCATACTGGACCGCCAATTATTACATGCAGATTCATGTTTAGGAGTTCACAATTAGTGAGTAGACGACATTTCATAGAAATTGGAGAGTGGTCCGGTATTGTAAACTCGTTCCGGGAAGTCATTTCCCGAAGTCGGGATCGGAACGGGAATTTCTTTTCCCGATCCCGGTCCCGACTTTTCGGGATCCCGCACACCCCTAGTACGTACAGTGGGATCCATGAGTATTACCGTGCAAATTGTCCATGACTATTTTCATTAATTTTTCTTTTACATCCTGTGTGTTTTAAAGCTATGGATTTTTATGTATGCTGGTTCAAAAGTTGTCAACAGCTTGTATTGAGATTTATTTTAATGTTTGAAGCTTTTATTGGGTCATTTAAAGTGCACGAACATGGTGATGGGCAATTTGCACTGCAATACTCATGGATCCCACTGTACCTGCATTGAAGAAAGTAGGCTTCGCTACGCGCCTTAGCAAATCCCCTAGCAACCAGATGTATACAACCAACATGTCCGCACCCATGTGTGGGACTAGCAGCTAGTCACTATGTAGCTTACCTTCTTTGTTGTGCGATAAGGGAGACCCCGTTCGAGACGAGTTCGCACTTTCGCCATCGCTTCGAGTGCGAAATTTCGAAACACAAGTGAGTAGATTCGTATATTTTTATTGATTTATATTATGTAATAACGTATTCTCCCTTCATGTAATGGGGCACATGTGATTTTTGAAGTGAAAATCTCAATGGGATTATTTGTTTCATTTAGTAAGGTTAGCTGATGGTAAATATGCGATAACGCCCGGACACCTTTAACTCATTTATTTCCTTAATTTTACCACTGGTACTTACCTTTTCTGCATTGCGGAACATTCTTTAAGGTGAAGTTATGCCTTTTTCCATAAAATAGTGTCAACTTTTCATATTACGAGTGATTATTTGTCTTCCTTGTTCCGCTTGGGTAACAGACAGTATGGCATGCACTCGTCATGGATCATCGCGCCGTGCTTGTGTTTTGTCGTGGGTATGCAGTGTTTCAACCTTCTTAACCGAAAGATACCTACTTTCGTGTTCATTATATCATCACAAAGCACTGACGGATAGCCCCAAAAAAACATTCACGATAGCCCCAAAAACCATTGCCGGATAGCCCCAAAAATCATTCACGTTAGCCCCAAAAACCATTCACGATGTACTCTTGATTAGCTTTTAAAAAAGGTAAAAAGGTAAAGTGTTCCCCTGTGCATAGCACCACGCCATGAAGGTGTATAGGGGGTGTGGGGGTAACGCCCCACACTTTCTTGATCCGGTCGTGAGTGGGGTTGATGTGATCAGCATCACGCCCCTGACCGACTTTACCCCCCAGGGTTTCCCCCCGGTACCCATGTTATTCGACGCTGGGTAGGCGCCGGGGCCGCTTCCACCGTTAGAAAAGTTCCCGGATTTGAACCGGCCGGGGATCGAACCCGGGACCTTGAGCATGGTAGTCAGACGCGTTACCGACTGAGCCACCGCGGCCACCTTGATTAGCTTTTAGCTTATCTAATTTTATTTCCTTTCTAATTTTTTTTTAATCTCATTATAGTTCAATTTAGCAGTTTGATCGCCATTTTTGGCATTATCATGTAGTCTGGGCATAATAGTGGTAAGAGTCTAATTTACGTCCTTTTCCTAAGGAATACGTGTCATATATCGTTGGAAAGGTTATTTTATAAGGAATTCAACAAAGTAAATCCCAAGGCGAGGGAAAATTTCCTGGAGGAGAAAATCGAGAAAAACCGATGTTGTCCGGATATGCGTGATTGAACGTACTGAGGACATTTTTCGATGATGAAGCACATACTTAGGGGTGAAATGAGTGCTAATGGAACCTAACCTAACAGGCCTAACCTAACCTCGTAGGCATACCTTGTTCCCGTGAATGGTTAGTGACAGAAAGTGTAAAAAGAAAAACTTACTTACCCTATGGATGCCGGAGCGCCGGCTGTCTGCTAGCATGGTTTTGTAAACGGTCAAGAAGGAGTGCGCAAGAAAGACGTAAATGGGCAAGAAGGACGTAAACTAGACTCTAGCCATAATAGCTCTAAGGTTCGCTAATTTAGGAGTGAACCATGTTAGATGTGTTCTCATTTTCTTACCAGTGTTGATAGTTCTGTATTTTATTGGACAGCACTCATTATAAGTATCGACAATTGTATGTGTAAATTTGTTCCATGCTTCAGTCAAATTATTACAAGTACTTAACAATTCATAGAAATTTATTTCATTAAGGCTATCTCTAAGGTCTCTTTTGTTAGTCTAATTCCTGCAGGCATCCTAAAATGAAGTTAATAGGTAAGGGAGACAATGTATACATTACAGTTTTGTAAAAACCAAGATCAAAAGTCGTATGCATAAAATTGAAATCAACATGTCATTATTTTAATATAGATGGCCATTTTTTTAAATGCAAGGAGCATTTCTTTAGCTCTTAAAAACAAGTCCATCATTACATTAGTCTGTGATTATATTTCTCTTACTAACGGAACATTTCATTTTTAATTGACGTAAGATGCCAATTAGGTTATAACAGTGAGAGTGTTTACATACTTTATGTACGAACACAAGAGGTCCCAAATTCGATGGCCGTAGCCATTTCCGAATTGATAATTTCAATTTATGTCTGTTAACGCATACTTCACAGTCTTCTTTTGTTTATGGACTTCTGCTATCATCAAGGTTGCATGGGTAGTGTGCAAAGGGATTTTCTGAATATGCCCATTTGCCATGCAACGGACTATTGTGTACTGTGAAAGTTTGGCTTGGTAAAAATATTAAAGTGCAAAATTTTGCAAATAACCATTTCTTTTTGCCTATATTGCAGAAATATTTTGAAGTTGTGTGGGTTGGAGAAAAATGCCCAAACTGAACAAGAATCTTTTACGATCTATGAACTGGGATCTTGAGGAGCTGTGCAAGGTAACAGGAGAAGTTATATCATGGGCAGGAGAAGTAGATTGTCACTCTTGGAGATATCCTGATCAGAGAAGTGATAGCATTGATGCTAATGCCATATTAAGACAAAATATTGGCTTATCTGCTGAGCAATATTTTCTTTTGCTGGAATTGATTTATGACAGGTAATTTTTTTAAAAAAAGTTAACCTGAATGCTGTAATATTTTGTATGATTTTGACCCTACACACTCAACATTCATAAATTTGACTACTTGAAATAATAACCCCTTTGTCTTCCTAATTATATATTACTTCAAAAAAATTAGAAGAAAGACAAATTAGATTAATAATTTCTTAGCATATATTCTGTCCCATTTATCTCTGGAGCAAGTACCTGTGCAAGTAGTGAAATGAGACTGTTCCACCAATGAATACATGAGAGAGAATGGGATTGCACAGAGGGGGAAAAGCGACTGCAGGGATGGAAAAGAGCATATAGATCTTGCTCAGGATAGGGACAGATGGAAGGCCTGTGTTGCTGCAGCCATGAACCTTCAGGTTTAAGAAGGCTAGAGAGTTAGTTAGTTATCAGCCTTCTCAGCAGCGTGTATTGCTTTGCTCTGCCCACTCGATCCCCCCTCCTCTGCTGCTATGCGTGGCCTTGGTCCAGAAGTACCTGGAACAGAATGTAAATATGATAAAAATTTAGTCTTTGTTAATTTCTGGAATGTTTTTTTGTTGAAAATGAAAAAAAATTGTCTATAAAAATGTTTAAAAAATATATTGAACTCTAGATATATTTTGTATCATGATATCAAAGAACATCAACAATTTTTTTTTTTCACAGCTATTGCAAAAATGATTTCATCTTTTTCTTCAACCTTGTTCGTTGTTGGCTTATGAAATGCAACACATTGCTTCAGGACTCTCCACATTTAAGTTGATTGTCATTCTTCTAAGTGATCTTCTGTTTCCATACATTCCTCACCATCTGATTGATTTTCCTCATCAAATTCTTGTATCATATCGCTGGTCTTCGCTACGGAGTGA
The DNA here is from genome assembly GCF_977018435.1 of Lepisma saccharinum. Classification (NCBI taxonomy): domain Eukaryota; kingdom Metazoa; phylum Arthropoda; class Insecta; order Zygentoma; family Lepismatidae; genus Lepisma; species Lepisma saccharinum. The sequence goes on from NC_139237.1 coordinate 72,698,066, forward strand.
TTATCACACTGTGCTACTACGACAGGAGTCCCAGGTTCAAATCCCAGCCTGGCCATGGATATTCTTTGTGGGTGTCCTTTCATCATGCGATTAGCCAAAAGTGAAGTAAAATAATCCCAATTAATCAGTGTCTCAAAATATCTTTAGTGCTTCCCACAATTAAAACAAGGTTTCTCCACTGGTGTAGTGGTAGCTCTGTCTCCTTGTATTCAAGGTTTCCCTGGTGGATGTACAAAGTGTTCCGGGAATGATTAGCCGATCTGTGCATAAAGTGCACTTAAACATTTTTGACAATCAGAACAAATGTTATGGAAAAAGGATCTAACCTATGTTCAATTTTATACCCATCATAAGTTTCATAACTATTATTATTATTTAATCTTATTTTGTATGATGATCTGCAGGTTCCACTTTTTGGTCCATGTGCTCATTAAGTTCTTGGAAATGGTTCCAGTTCTGAGTGGACAGTTCAAGCCACTTCGCCACGTGACTCAGCCCAGGCACATATCTCTTGGAGCCCTTGTCAACATGTTTTGGGACAGACTGCTTTCCCTGTACAAGAGCATCTTAAGGACCATGGTATGTTAATTGAGCAATAGTTAGGTAACAAAGATATAGACATTTCTAAAATTGCATCTGCATTGGCAAATGTGCAAGATTTCACTTCCATTAGTGCAAACACAAGGTTCCACAGTATTTAGTATTAATTGTCTGTGAAACAGGATGATGAAATGATTATCAAGGAAACCTGCTATGATAAAAATGAAATATTGAATTTAGTGTGATGCAACATTTTTACCAATATATAATTTGAATCAAATGGTGAATATACAGAGTAGTCACAAAGTGGGTGTACCCCCTTTATTTTCCACACTGCGATGGTTACGGTTGAATGTTTAATTTGCACACATGCCTGCTGGTTTAAGAGTCCAGAACATCAGTATGGAGACAGTCATTTACGTAGCACAGCAGAATACCATGTTCTGGCATACTTCACGTTGCATTGTGTCATTACCTGAATAAGACCTTTTCCGGGTGGATGATTGCATGAGGTTTTGAAGATTATGCAGCTCCCTTTGCCTGGCCTCCAAGAAGTCCTGACCTCACCTCTGGTGGTTCATCAATGACTGAGTGAGAAGTAACCAGTATTGCACAACACAAGGAGTTACGAGCAGCTGTGAAAGATGGCTTTATGCACGTGACCTCGGATTATCTCCGCAAAACATCTGTCGGAACATGATGCAGAATTCGACTATGCTATGAAAATGACAAGTCTCCATACCAATGTTCTGGACTCTTAAACCATCATGTATGTGTGCATATCAAGCATTCAACCATAACCATCGTAGTGTCGAAAATAAAGAGTAGGTATGCCAATTTTGTAACCACTCTGTAAAATATGCTGCTGTTGAAGGAATTTGTTTGTGGAAAATTTGAGAGGAAGAACAAGATGTAAAAAGTATGTTTTAAAAATCTCTATTACATGTCCTGCCTCCCTGGTCAAGCCCAAAGGGTGATTGAGCCACAGTCTTGCTACCAAAATCTCCAGTTTGAGTCCTGACTTGGGCACATGAATATGTTAATCCACAATTTTTTTAGTCTGAAATTATTACGCAACTTAAAATTTACATAAATTATTTCATTTTAATTTATTGAGGATTAGAAGTGACTATTATCTTTCAAAGATATTACTAGGTCCTTCATGGAGAGACTAGTAATAAGCTACATAAATGACCAGAAAATATATTTGTGTTCACTGGATTATTTAATGGATGATGATTGGTTAGTATGTCAGTTTCGTTTCTATTGGCATTATGAAGTATCTGATTTTAGTCACCAATAATTTTCCAGGTGGGACGTTTACATAATATACCCTAAATCCATGGGCATCGCCAGAAATTTTTGCAGAGGTGTCGGGCAAATGATAAAAGTTAAATAGTAGAAAAATAATAAGTATTATTACCACAGTTATAAATGTTATTATAGCTACAATAATAAATATTATAAACTAATAAAAATAAATTGTATTATGTAAATGGGGAGACTCGATCCACCAAACGAGTGATACCAGCACAACTATTTTCCATTATTTCTTTTGCATTTTATGCAGTTAGTATCTGAAAAGCATTTTGATATTAACTTTTGCACGTCTCGTTCAAGAAAAGGCTTTAAATGTTAGGGGGGATTTTTTTCCCATAAAGTTTGTTGTGTGACCTCTCACCTATAACTCTAATTATTAGAATTTTGAAAACTGTGGAACTAATTTGTTCTTTGGATGAAATGGTAGAATATAACCTTGGTCCTGTATTTTTCACTCAATGTTTTCGATCCAATGCATCTTTACTTTGATTATTCTGTTTGAATACTAACTAAATTAACTTTATTTCTGTTCTTAACAATAAGAGTAACAAGCTTTTGACTTTCTTGTATCTTTAAATGAAGAAAGTCAATTTCCATAAGGGATCGTTTGACCCCCCTCCCGGCGCCCATGCCTAAACCTAGTTTTGTAAATTAAAACACTACAAAATGATCAGGATTGATTTGAAAATACCTAGAAAACCTTCAAAAGCAAGTATTAATGTTTTTATAGTTACTTTATACATGTGTTTTATTTTTCCAAGTTGATTTGTCTTAATTTTCCTTTGGGCAGGGAAAAAATGAATTTCAAAAACATTTTTTTCTGTTTTGAATATTTGTTCCCCAAACTGATATCTGTATAGTTTTATTGTTTTACGTTTGTGATTTATTGTTGAACTTTACAATATTTAATTCATTATTCACAGATAAAAAACTCCAACATGACAAATAATGCAAGAGAAGCAGATGAAACTTCTGATGAAAGCTTCGAAGCCTTGAAATCAGGATTAAGAAAGGACATTATATCGATGGATTCTTTGTCACGAAGTGTTCAAACAGACGCATGCTCTCTCTTGAGCTGTTGCAGTTGCTCCATGACAGAAACAACGTTGAAGTCTATTGTCCGAGTCTTGGAATCTGATTTGAAACTCTTCTCCCTTCCATCAGCTACCTCTGAGGAAAGGTAACATGTCAGGTACAGCAAATATTGTACATGTAATAGCAATAATGTGCTAAGTAAGGCGAGGTTCGATAGAAGTGCAAATTTGGCTAATGTTCTTTATATTTTGGGGCACTGGTAAAGCAACGAGATAGATGCTTCTGTATTGAGAAATACCGATCTGTAAATCTAATAATTAGAACTGAGCCAATATGAATTCCCTAACAGATTCCAACGGGTATCGATAAGTAAATTCCAACCGATACTTTCAGTTACCGATAGCACAGGTATCGACGGATTCTGATACATCAGTTTTGGTATCAGCCCAGCCCTACTTTTGTTGGATATTGAGTTTCAGTTTTAAGTCCACTTTGTGCATAGGAAGGCTAATCGAGGCTGGTACAACAGTTTAAAGTTGAATCCAAACCACTATGTGCCTCCACGGGATATTGAACCCAGGATCCCTTGATTACAATGCGATGATGCTACCACTATGCCACTGGGGAGACCCTTGAGTTGGATATGAACTGGATATGAACTGGCATTATTCAAATTATTATTATTATTATTATTCAATACTGGGACGTACTTTTTTTCTATATTTTAAATTGTTTACATATACATTCTAAATGTAGGCCCATCTAATCCACAGAATATCACTTCAATTGCTTCTCCATACTGGCATCGCTGCAAACTATCCACTCTGCAATTTCTGCTAGCTACACTGACTGAAATTATGAGCAGAGAATGCCAGTCCTGCATGACTCATGTGTCATGAATTCTGGCAAGCACAAATGGTAGTTCTGGCATCATGCTGGAAATGAACGTGTGATGGGGAGCCTTAATGTTCATTTACAACATTATACAAAGTGTAGAATAAATTCATAAACCTGAATAGTTCATATTATCTGCTTACATACTTTCCTGATTCGGGAATGTCCTGTGCCTTATGAACAATCTCAAAACGTTATTATTTTTGCAGGCAAACATGGGAAGAAAAGTGGATTTCTTTAAGAAAGCACAAATTTTATAAAAATGCATGGCATTCATCTCAGTGACAGTGTTAAGATTATAAGCATGCCTGTTAACAGGGGTGCCCATCTCCCCCAAGGCCCATGATGCACTCCCCCCAAAAAGGTAGAACATTCCCCCCTGTTTATGCAGAATTAATTACTCAAATTATTTTTGTCAGACAAAATTTGCGGAAAAATATAGTACCAGAGGTGCAAACATGATTTTTGTCTAAGGAGGGGCAAGTACCAGGATAAACATACCCATATAATAATAATAATAATAACAGTAATAATGGCTTTATACTACTACTACTACTACTACTACTACTGGTAGTAGTAGTAGTATCAGAGATGACGTTATTTTCATAATTTACGCAAAAGAGGGGTAGAAGTCTGTGCTAAAGCATTTGTTTGGAACAAACAATTTTAAATATTTTTTCAACACAGTCAATTTCACATTAGCTAATAATGGAAACCAAGCACACAAACTGTATTTTTGAATGGCAAAAAATAAATGATAAATGCATTTCGAAAATACATGTGCAACAAGCTAACACTAAGTTGTGTACTTATTCAAAGCTTATTCAATACAAATATACAACGCACATTATTTAAATACATTACATTACAGAAAACAAATAGAATGAGAGCAAAGGGAGCAAGAAAATTTTTCAAAATAAATTTTTATTTGCATAAAATTTGAAATTGAAGGGGTAATTTTAGGTTGGGGGGGGGCAATGACCCCCTGTGGTTGCATCATTGTATAATACAGACATATTTAAACAATATATGTTTACTTTAAATACTTATGGCTCACTGCCATTGTTAGTGTCAACCTTATTCTGTAGTTTGTCTGCTCGACTAATCTGTATAAATGCGAACATCACATCCCCTCCCCCCCAATCCAAATCGATTCTAAAGGCATAAGAGGTGGTGTTTCATGCGCATCATGAAACCACCCTGTGGGGACCCCTGCCTGTTAGGATGGACTTTTTTATTGCGTGCAATACAGGGTTTGTCCAATAAGTATCGGGATTGACTTTGTCCGGCCAATGGAAAGGGGTGGAGGGTGGTCTCTGTGGGTGGGATCGGTGTTGCGGGATGTCACGTGAGCTAGGAGACCCAGCTCAGTTGCCTCCGAACCTTTGGTGTGTGTAGGTCGTGCCTGAAGTGAAAGTGTGTTTAGTGCTCGTGTCGAGAGTCAAGTTATGATCCGTGAGGCTTACAAGGACGAAGCCATGTCCAGAACACGTGTTTTTGAGTGGCATAAAAAATTCAAAAATGGCCTGGAAGGCGTCAAAGACGAACAACATGCTGGACGTCCGACATCGATCCGAAATGCTGAAAATGTGGCCAAAGTGTGAGAACGTCAACACTGATCGCTGATTAAGTGTTCGTTTGATAGCACAGGAGTTAAATTTACTGAAATCCACTGTGCATTCAATTGACCGATGATTTGCAATGCGGAAGGTGTGCGTGAAGTTGGTGCCGAAGGTTTTGTCAGATGAGCAGACGGAAGACCGTGTGACGATTTGTCGTGAACTGTTGGAATGTTTGGAGACTGATCCAAAATCTTTTGGACAGAGTAATAACCGGTGACGAAACCTGGATTTTTGATTACGATCCGGAGACCAAAAGGCAAAGTGCTGAGTGGCACACAAGCTCTTCTCGACCAAAAAAAGTCCCTCATGAGCAAATCAAGAGTGAAATCGCTGCTCATCATCTTTTTTGATGCAAAAGGTGTGGTGCTAAAGGAGTTTGTGCCTGTTGGGCAAACAGAGAACGGGAAATTTTATGCAGAAGTGCTCGAACATTTGAGGATTATGGTCTACCGCATCCAAAGGGAGATCACCTATTCCTGGCTGCTGTAACACCACAATGCACCCAGTCGCACGTCGCTAATTGTGAGGGAGGTACTGGCCAAACGCAATGTGGCAATGCTGCCGCAAGCACCCTACAGTCCAGACATGGCTCTCTAAAACTTCTTTTTGTTTCATCGGATCAAAAGGAGCCTGAAAGGACATCGTTTCGGGGTGATTGAGGCTTTCGAAGCAGCTTCGACATGGTGCCTGAACAGCCTTGCGGTTGCAGACTTCCAGGGGGCGTATGAAGAGTGGAAAAAGCACTGGCAGTGGTGTATTGATGCAGGAGTGTCATATTTTGAAGAATAATACACACTGTACATATATCTTCAATAAATTTATTTTTATGACTTCAGATCCAATACTTATTGGACAAACCCTGTACGTGAAGTTTCCAAATCAAATTTTCAAATCATGTTCACCATAACAGCACCGAAATACAATATTTATATACTGATTTTGAACCTTAAATTCAGTTAATATTTACGCCAATAATTTTGATTTTTTTGTGTAGTATAAATTTCTAATATGTTGTTTATTTTTCAAAAACTCTACCCGCGAGAGTAATATGCTAACTAGGGAGGTGAGCGGCTTATCTAGAATTAGGCCTGAGCCGATATGGATGTTCTCTTGCATGGTCGGTAAAAATGCCGCTTGCCAGTCTCCGCGACAGCGAGCTACGGCACAACGGGCGTGAGTTCTTTGTGATTATTTCTTCATCAGTTTCATCATATCATTCATTCCCATCTTCATGATTAGCCAAAGTGGCAGAAAAGCAAAGTAAAATAAATCAATTGAAGTCACATGATGCTTTTGTGGAGTCTAATTATCTTGAAAGTTGATGCAAAATTCAAAGTCTCCATTGATTTTGCACCAGTATTATGTGAAAAATACTGTATTTTGTGATTACACAACAGTTATTCTAATATTATTATGTATTTTTTTATTATTATTTTAAAGCAAAACTCTGGGCAATTAATGCTTATAATTGAAGTGGAATAATCAGGCACTAATCAATATTTTGAAGAAAGTGTAATTTTTACAATTTTCAAGCATCGGTATCGGCTCAGCCCTATCTAGAGACACACAGTTAGCGGTGTCTTATGCTTTATGGTTGAACCTTTCGAGTACAGGTAAAATAAATTAATCTCTCTCCATGCTTAAAATAAATGACTATTTGTGTAGTTTATATCTCTCTTCATATTCATTATTAATTTTAGAGAAAAGCTGAAAGCAAATGCAAATAAAATTACCCAATGGTGTGCTGCTGCTGACATTGGGTGTGCCATTGTTGACGATGTGCACAGACTTGTGGGAAAGGTGGAAGAAGACAAGAGGGAAATTGCCCAGCTAAGATGTGATATGAAGGCAAATGCAGATGCGTTACGTAAGGAAGAGGCCGGCTTCACTTCTAAAATTAGAGCTTCAGAATCTAAAATTAATTCTTTGCGAGTTGAAGTGAAGAAAGGTGAGGGAATGATTATTAAGGGAACTTTCTTTGATAAAAATGAAGTATTGAATTTAGTACAATGTAAAATGTTTACCAATGGAACATTTGTGTGTTTTTACTTTCCACTTCCATCATCCACCAGGGATGCAACATTTGTGATTTTTATTTTTTGTGAACTGTGTTGCCTCTTTGTGTTTTTATCCAGCTTTTACTTCAAATAAACCTTTATACTGATGCTCACAATTGATAATGATCTATCTAATGGTGTTAAAGAAATTTACCTCCTCAATTAATATCTAACGCTGATGGGCTTTCTTTAGGGAAATAAAAGTATGTATTTAGACATTTTACAGTAGTAATATATTTCAACACACCTAAAATAAATACAATCGGTCAGTAGGTTGTAAAAGGTAAAGTGCTCCCCTGTGCTTAGTACCCCGCCATGAAGGCGTATAGGGTGTAACACCCCACACTTTCTTTATCCGGTCATGCGTTGGGAGTGATGTGATCAGCATCATGCCCCTGACTGCCTTTAACCCCCAGGTACCGGGGTGGGTGGGTGCCGGGCCGCTTCCAACGTTAGAAAAGTTCCCGGATTTGAACCGGCCGGGATCGAACCCGGGACCTTTAGCATGGTAGTCAAGACGCGTTACCAACTGAGCCACCTTGGCTACAGGTCAGTAGGTTGACACCTAGTAATTTAGGGATCCTGTGTTCAGTACCTGTTGGGAGGCACATAGTGGTTTGGATCCCACTTTAAACTGTCCTGTTTAGCCTTTCTGTGCTTAAAGTGAACTTAGAAACATATTCCAACATTATGCCATTTGCTGTCAGCTGCAAAATTCATTTTGATGCCATATGCAGATTGCTGTTACCTGATTCTGCCGAGTTGTAGGATGCAATGCATTGTTGTATGTGAAACTAGAATTTCCATGTGCTTATTTACATTGACAGACATGCATATTTTCTTTTTGCACTTCCACTTGATCATGGACGTCTGGAAGAGGGACAAGGAGGGGCAGTCCCCCCCTGGAAAATTAATATCCACCTAAAAATTATCTATTTCACACATAATTTCATTTCAGTCACAGTAATTTGTGTTACTTACTATAAATTCGTTGAAGAAGCATGATAATTTCAGATTGAAATATTAAAAAAAATTAAATATGCTGACCAAGGCAGTAATTTACTTTATTAAAAACATAAACTAAACGTAACATTTCAACCTTCTAGCAAGGTCGAGCAACATTTGTACTTGATACAGAGTCTGAAGAAGACCTTGCTAGAAGGTTGAAATGTTACGTTTAGTTTATGTTTTTAATAAAGTAAATTACTGCCTTGGTCAGCATATTTAGTTTTTCATATCATGGAAACAAGGCTTAATGGTGTTACAATCGAAATATTGTTTTTTGAGGGGCATCACTATTATGGGGGAAAATATGTGGAGATTTCAGTGACTCATTGGCAGTATTCACATGTTACTTAAATTTGTTTTGGGATGATAAATATTACGCTATTTCTTTTATGTGTGACTGCATTCATTTTACTGTTAAAATCAATTGATAAGTATAATTGTGATTTTTCAGAAAAGGAAGGCCATGCTGCAACTTACAAGCAAATTGAGCAATTACAAAAAAAGGTTTCAAAAAAAGAAGCAGAATTGAAGAAAGTGAATGAAAAACTAGCAGATGCAGGTATGTCTCATATTTTTTGAATCCATGTAGGGTGTCAATGAAAAAACTTTCACGTTTGGTTGCGCCAACAGATCCATATTTTATACATAGGTTTACCCTGCAAAGTAGGAGACATTAAATCAAAATGTAATACACAATATCATTAACAGTAAATTTGGGGGTTATCCAGAAAGTAAAGTCCAATGGGATGTATAGAGAAAAATACAAAAATATGTTTGCCAACTTTGTATTGCCAGTTTATGTACAAACATCAGTTTTTGACGTAGTTATCATCAGAGCTTCTTTTTTCTGTGAAAAAAGGTTCTAGTTCTCTTGAAGTTGGTTTTGTTGTGTTTATCATACAAATTAGTGAAAATGTTGTGGTATGTTTGTAGATGATCGTGCACCCATGGAGTTACACACACAGATACATTTCTTTCATTAGAATGTTGTTAGGGGAGAGTGGGGGAATAAGAAACACATGGGGGTAATAAGAAACATGAAAAATTAACATAGCCAACAATTTTAAATTTCTAGCATTGCTAATTTTTTCTTGCACAGTTGGTAACCCAATGTACCCAAAAAAAAAAATGAGCTCAATTGTGCAATAAAACGAGCACACAAAAATTATAAAATAATTGACAATTTTTTTTCACCTTATTACCCCTGTATATTTTAATGCATTCTAGCAGTTAAACTGGTTGGAGTAAAAAGATACACTCAACATGTGTAGCTTATTTACCCATAAAATTTTGGCGCATATTTTTTTTATATTTTTTACTACAAAGGAATGAAAATGCTAGAAAATAAATGTAATGGCAAAAGTTTTGATACAGCTCTATATTTTCAAAGCAAAAGCAACTGACATCTTCAAATGCTTATTTCTAATAGGTTTTATGGTAAATTAACAAAGAAAATCATATTTGTGACTTTATAATGTCCTTTTTCTTCTCTGCATATAGTGTTTTGATTCTAACTAGGTTTGAGCAGCTTAGAGTAAATTGTCCGTTTCCATTTAAAGATATAGGGCCACACATGAGAAAGTCTTTATGTACACTTTGTATGTTGTCATAAGAAGGTCAATTAAAAGTACTAACTAACTAACTCCCTAGCCTTCTTAAACCCGAAGGTTCATGGCTGCAGCAACACAGGCCTTCCATCTTTCCCTATCTTGAGCAAGTTCTATATACTCTTTTCCATCCGATTTCCCTTAGGTCCATCTCAACGTTGTCCCTCCATCTTCGTCTTGGCCTTCCTACAGGTCTCTTACCATCAGGTTTCCCAACAAGAATCCTGTAAACTCCTCTTTCCTCTCCCATTCGTGCCACATGGCCTGCCCACCTAAGTCTTCTTGATTTAATTATTCTAATAATATCTGGACATGAATACAAATTATGTAGTTCTAAATTATGTAACCTTCTCCACTCACCTCTCTCCTCATCCCTTTTAGGTCCGAAGATTTTCCTAAGGATCTTATTTTCAAATACTCTCAATGTAAGGGACCAAGTTTCGCATCCATATAATACTACAGGCAAAATTACTGTTTTGTATATTTTAACTTTTACTTTCTTAGATATTAAACGAGAAGACAAAAGTTTATGAAGAGAGAAGTAACATGCATTTCCTGAATTAAGCCTACTTTTTATTTCCTCTTTAATATAATTTTCATTTGTTAATATTACTCCTAAGTATTTGAATTTGGAAACTGGTTCAAACGAGTTGTTATCAATAATTAGATTTTGATTATTACCTAACACTTTGTTTCGGCCTGTAAGCATATATTTAGTTTTCTCTTTGTTAACTTCCAAACCTATCTCTTTAGCAGTTTTGAAAAATATTTTAGCATTATTCTTAATTGTATTCACATCATCCCCCAGTAAGTCTGCATCATCTGCATATGCTAACAACTGAGTCACACATTTAATTTTAGTCCTTCTTTAGTTTCTTTTACCTTCCTAACAGCATATTCTAAGATTATATTCCCACTTTTTCTCAAGTGTCTGTCTGATGTGAAAAATTTGATCTGTAGTTGATCTGTTACGTTTAAATCCACATTGATAATCACCTATAATTTCATTAGCATATGTAGGTACTTCATTAAAAGTACCCAAAGATTATTTGAGGAACTTCATTATGCAGCTGTCTTCTTGAACTTTAGTAACTCGTCCCACATACCAGCTGATGCCATAGTAAATGGCATAGTATCATTCTGACATAATAGTATCTATTTCACTATCTTCTTCATCTTCATGAGATGACTTCTGCTTGCCATGATGAGAAATCAAAGTGTTATTGATTATTGCCCAAAGCAAGGGTCAATCTTATTACCCCATTTGCTTTTCATATTTGGGGTAATAAGATACATGACAATAATCACTCTCTATTTTTGTGATTTTTAACAAAATAGGACCAGAAAGCCTATCTTTTAGGGATGGGACCGATTAATCGGTACTCTATCGGTATCGGCCGATATAGGCTTATCGGTTTATCGGTAAAATTACCGATTATTTTACCGATCCGATATATCGATAAATATCTTATAATTTAGTGCAAAATTCTGCCATTTTGTTGTAATTTTTATGGATAATCTCCATGCCCTACTTTCTGAAAAAGTAAATGTCTAAATATTCAACTTCTTTTGCATTGCAATCAGCTCGAAACACACATTTATTATGGAGATCAATGAAAATTTCAGGGTCTTCAAGGACCATTTCTAATTTTATATCGGATCAGTAGAATATCGGTTATCAGTATCGGTAAATTCTATATCGGTACTGTATCGGTATCGGCCAAAATTTCTTATCGGCCCATCCCTACTATCTTTTGTCCACAGAATCACGTAAAAAATATCAAGAATGTATAATCTGTATTTACTATAGAAAATAATATTTATGAGTGAAAACGCTACTTTCCAATGAAAAAGTTTCACACAAGCATAAACAAATGATGGAATAATCTTAAACATAACCACAATTTTCTTGATTTTTTTAGTGATAGACAATTAATGAGGCTAGCTTGTGAATTTTTTTCAAATTTTTACTTTCACAAATAATGAAAATAAAAAGTAAGTTTCTTATTACCTCACTCTCCCCTAGTTTTATTCTCACTTGTAGTAAAAGAAGACACTGGTATCGCATATCGTGCACCACCGGAAAAAGAAGAGCTGCTTATCACCTTCGTTGAGGCATTTGTCGTAGTAGGGTACCAGTTTTTGTATCTCTTCATGCTAAAAAGAGGCCTGTGATGCAAACTGTGTGATAATGGCTCCTTTGACCTCATTGTCATTGTCAGCAAGGATGCAGGAACACGTGTGTTATGACATTTTTGCCATACATCTCTCAAAGTTGACTATAAAAATTTCAGCTGTTATTATGTTCCTCGCATGCAGGAAATGGATCACCGACAGCATTTTACATGTGGGCTTCTTGATTTTCTTAATGGTGTTTTATGCATTGTGTTCTGCATTTATTCTGTTTGAATGTCTACACCATCATGGTATGTGCTGCAGAGGTAATATTTGTAAAGGGAACTCGTTTATATGTGTATTATTAGTAAATATTCGTGATTAATCTTAGATTTGGCACATTTTCAATTCAAAAATAGTAGGGTAGGACTCATGTGATATTTTGGCTGATACCGATATAAAATGTACTGATAACTGATATTCTACTGATCCAATGTAGAATTCCAAATGGTCCATAATTTTTCAAATTATGCTAGTTGCTGGACCTAAGTCTAAAATGCAGAACATGTCCAGTAAATACAGAGGACACCTGACACCCCATGTATGTAAGAACGTTTTGGAACAAGTATTACTAAAAATTTACATTTATTCCAATTTTTTACTATTATTTTAGAAAAACTTCAAGAAGCACTCACAAATAACTTGAGCAAAGTTTCCAAAGACTTGGAGAGAACTTCTAGAGATCTAAAAGAAACTGAATTGGCCCTGGGTGCTGCAAAGAAAGAGAAGGAAATTCTTGAAAACAGATCGTCTGCTTTGGAACTGAATAATTCGTCTTTGGAGAACGAGGCTAAAAGGTTGCAAAGGGATCTGCGAGATGCTGAAGAGAGCTGCAGAAGTTTGGAACTAAATCGGCGTGAATTGGAGAAGAGGTTGATAGAAGGGGAATCTTCACTGAAGGAGAAGGAAAATCTGAAGAATGAGATGTTGAAATGGAACAAACATGTATCTGAACTTGAGGTAATTGTGTACAGCTTTATGGGGATAGGAGTGCTTAGAGTAGAATTTTAACCTTTGGAGGCCTTTAGTATGACCCCACCATGTGACAACAATTACAGGGTGGCTACTGTAGGACCATGATAAAAATCAAGTATAATTCCCAGTTTTCAAGGCGAATTTTCCAAAAATTCAAGGCTAGAAGCAGATATAGTGGAACCCTGATTTTATGTTCCTCGGCTTTACATTTTCCCGCATTCAATATTCACGGTCCCAATAGAGCAACATGCTATAAAATTTTCCTCAATTTTAAATTTTCCTGCATTGTAAGTTTTTTCAGCTTGGTCCCCTGAAAAATGTAAAATCGAGGTTCCACTGTATTTTCTTTATTTTAACCTTACGTATTACCGCTTCTCAACACCCACACACACATACAAATATAGTAGGGATGGGCCGATATGAAATTTTGGCCGATACCGATAAAGTACCGATATATAATTTATCGATACCGATAACCGATATTCTACCGATTCGATATAAAATTAGAAATGGTCCTTGAAGAACCTGAAAGGTTCATTGACCTCCTAAATAAATGTGTGTTTCGAGGTGACTGCAGTGCAAAATAAATTGCATATTTAGACATTTACTTTTTTAGAAAGTAGGTTATGGAGATTATCCATAAAAATTACAACAGAATGGCAGAATTTTGCACTAAATTATCCGATATTTATCGATATATCGGATCGGTAAAATAATCTGTAATTTTACCGATAAACCGATATGCCTATATCGACCAATACCGATAGAGTACCGATTAATCGGTCCCATCCCTAAAATATAGTAACAATATAAAGGGTTTGTGTGATTCCAATATCAAAAATTTAATTCAATTGAATTAAACTGTGTATTTAAAACATTTAATTTGAGGTCCGTAGTTTATATTTGCCATTTCACATACTCAGTATCAAAATACATCTACAAGCCCAAGTCAAAAATATTGCGGCACATTGTTTATTGTGTAAGAATTTCAAACTCAAATCTACCGAATAATCTTCAAGATATCTTGCAATAATCTTCCGTCTGTCAGATTACTCTACAAAGGACACTAACAAAGTAAGTGGAACCAGAAAATGCTGTTTTATTTTTCACACAGCACTCTTTTCCTTCCTAGGCAAAACCTCAGGGCATTTATAAATATGTATAAATTCAATAGGATTTAGATTAATAAAAGTTGTAATTTTTCACGTCGACGGAGACAAATTCAAGCAGAATTCATGCATAATTCCCGAAGTCAACAATTCACACATAATTCTCGGAATTCAAGGAATTCCTGGTGAGTAGCCAACCTGAATTAATCCCTAATTTCTTGAAAACTGGAGATAGTTCAGTTTTGTATTTTTTGTTCATTTATGTACATATGAAATTATGACATACTACAATGGCAACAAAATATATACATTGTTACTATTTTTAACAAATGCATTTTGAAAATGTCGATTTTCCCCTCCAAAAATTACGTAACTTACGAATGAGTATTACTCTTGAACAACCAATTTTTTCTGGTATGTTTTACTTTTATGTGTAATAATGAAAACAAAGAAAAATTGTTCACAATATGTGGCAACTAGTGATCCAGTGGGAGACATCCAATTTTCAAAACTACCCAGAAATTACGGTTTTCTAAAACTTAGCTTTTTTTTTTCTTTCTTCAAAACTGACAAATGGGGATTACATGTCTTTGAAGATTGTTCTTTGCCGAACCTGTTGAGATGTCTAGAGAATGTAAAATTGTTGCTCCACTGTATAAACTTCTACGTAATCTGTTTATTTTTCCCCGAGACCAAAAAATCACATATATTATTCCAGGGCATGAAAACAGTTCTGGAGGAAAAGGTGAAAGCTCTCGAGTGCCAGAATTGCTCTATGTGGACCACAGTCTCAAAACTGGAGAAGGAGAATGCAGAATACAGGGAGAGAGAAACCGCTTTGATCCAGTATCCTGATTTAAATGGCCCCATTCAAGTACAAACCAAAGGTAAGGATTAGTATTTTTTTCAAATGAAAATCTTCACAGAGATATGGCCCAACCTTTCCCCTTTAATCTGCTGCATAGAGAGAGTGCCTTATTTTACTATTGCCCATTGTCAAAACTCAATCCCCACCCCTCCCTACAGAGAACAGAGTTGCCAGTGGTATTGCTGTGATCAACATATTTTTAAAGCACTTCATGATTGTTCTTTGCAAGTGCCCCTTCATCATCAATCATCATCACTCATCCTAATATTTGCAAATTGCCAAAACTGGCAGAGAAGCAAAATAAAATTAAACCAAATAAGTCTATCAAAAGTTAACAGTTTGTGTCTCCTTCATCAAAAGTGGCATAAAAAGTGATTCAAAATAATAATACATTTTTACAACCACCGTTTAAAGAAGTTAACACATCCACCATATCATCGATTTACTGCTGAATTTCGTATACACTTATTTTATACCCTACTTTTCTGAACACCCTCACTACATCTTCTCTCACCCCTCAAAGCAACTTCAATTTCGTTCAGAAATTAGCTCATGTCTGACAGATAATGTGTTTTGCTCGTGTGATCTTGTCAGAATATCACTAGATTCACTCTCATTGTTACAATTAACCCAAGTAACATAACATAACTGAGAGAAATGGTGGAACCTCATTTTAAATTTTTTTAGAGCACTTGTTAAAGAACGTACACTAGGGAAATGTATAATTTAGACAATTTTTCTGTAATATTTGTACATGGAGACTAGAAGTGCAAAATCTGGAAACAAAACTAAAATTCCATGCATCATGCATTTAGCATGGTATGGTCAGCATAACACTTCAGCTGTACTTTCTTGGAATAGTCTTTGTTTGAACTATAGGTGACTGCATGGCGTAGTACAGAATACATGGTTGGTGTACCTAGTAGAGGGATATTCCTCTTTCCATGTTGCCTTCCTCTTAAGTATATTTATTTTAAACATACGTGACACTCATTGTTAGCAGGAGGATAGCACCAATTTTACACAGTGGAAACCTACCACCTCAACAGAGGAGTGTAACCACCTGCATCCAAGATGATATGAACCTACGAACAATTCAGGCAGAAGACATCTGAAAATAACAAGTACTGAAGAAGAAAACCATTTTCTATAGCTAACTATTTAAGGTATCTGATAGGCCAATTCATAGTTTACCTAAGAATTGCGTCTGGAGAGTTGTAGTGGATGGACGTGCTTGAATAGAGCTCCGTGCTTTCACCCCTCAGCTAGCCTGGCATTCTATTCTCCACCGCTGTACATTACCACATCTTCCACCAGGTCAATAGCTTCACCGTGTGGATCTTCGGGGTTGTTATCATGTCCAAGCCTACACTGTCAGTTGTTTCGACCAAAGTGGAAGAAATAGGCAAAACTATGGAAGCATTCCAGCAACGGCTTGATGAGTTGCTAGACAACCATGGATCGGGGCAAGAAGATGCTGACCTCCGCAAGTCACTCCTGAACTTCAGAGAGGAGTTTGTGGAATTTAAGAGATCGACGAGCGACTCCATGACAGCGCTGCGGCGAGACCTAGACAGCATGGACAAGCAGATACACAAGAACACCATTGAAATAGATTTTGCTGCATGGGGTCCCCGAAACCACCAACGAAGACGTGGACAGCATTGTGCTCCAGACTTTTCAAAATAAGCTTCAGTTGCAGCACATCAAGCTTGAGGACGTTGACCGGTGCCACAGGCTTGGCCCTCCGAAAAGATCGTCTGCGGAAGTCTTGAGATCGGGAAAGCGCCCCATCATAGTGAAATTTGTAAGCTACCGCTCCAGGAACGAGGTGTGGAAGTCAAAGGAACGAGGTGTGGAAGTCAAAGAAGATGCTAAAGAACTCGTCCCTATTAATTACAGAGTCGCTAACTCCCTACAGACAGAGGGTTTTGCGGGAGGCCAAGGATCGCG
The DNA here is from genome assembly GCF_977018435.1 of Lepisma saccharinum. Taxonomy (NCBI): domain Eukaryota; kingdom Metazoa; phylum Arthropoda; class Insecta; order Zygentoma; family Lepismatidae; genus Lepisma; species Lepisma saccharinum. The sequence continues at coordinate 72,715,229 of NC_139237.1, forward strand.
TAGGGACACGCAATGCCTGGAGCCAAGATGGGCGCAGTTTCTTATCTCATGGAGGTTGTCGCTACCTTATATCTTCCCCCGAGGATCTTGACGTTCTCCCTTGAGATGGGGTGCAACGCGAACTGAGTATGAAGTGTAATGAAGAGCATATGTGACTTTTGTCGTTATGATACGCTGTGTATGAATAATTGTGTGTGTGATGTGTTCAAATCATGTGTGTTTAGTGTGAGTTTTTTGTCCGGGTTCTTGTTTATGTTATCGTCCTTTAATGTGCGTGTGTGTGTCATTCCCTGATGCTTTCCTCCATGCTATTCTGATTGACAGGGTAAGTAATAATTCTAAATTTAATTTTGGTATGCTAATGTTTCTTCTCCCATCTTGTTTCTGTTCGTTAAACCTCAATTCTAAAATTGGTTAATCTGGCAACAATGCATCTCGGTGACAGTGGACGAAATTCTGAAGAGGGTCGTTGCTCTGCTAATTGCCCTGGCACTCCGCCCCCTGCGGTCAGCACAGCCGAAATTCTCGGAAACGAGCTGAAGAATTGTCCGAACTCACTGTTGGTGTCACACGTGAATGCACAGAGCATCGAAGCGCACCTCGATAGCTTCAAAGCTATTTTCTTCCCCCTGAATCTCCACTGCATTCTTGTATCGGAGACGTGGTTTAATCCCCTCACACCCTCCAGCATGGTCTCCTTGAGAGGCTGCAACGTCTTCCGAAACGACAGGTTGGGGAAACGAGGTGGCGGGGTGATGGCACTGATAAGGGAGGATATTAACGTGGTGGTTGTTGCTAAATCTGACGGTAACTACGCACGAATGACAGAATATCTATTCTTGGAACTTACCATCAACAAACAGAAGCTACTGCTGGCTGTTGCGAACCATCCACCTGGAATGTGCTTTGTAAATTGTGAGGAGGAACTTGCTAAACTCATTCCCATGTACTCGCATGTATTATTACTGGGCGATCTGAACTTTCATTTAGAAACTGACAAACCTGAAGTAAAGAAATTCCACGCTGCTATCTCTTCTTACAATCTAAATATTTTGAAGCTCGATCCTACCTTCCACACGGCCAACTCGCATTCTTGGCTAGACGTAATCTTAACAGGAGACTGCTCTCGAATCACCAAACATGGACAAACGAGCGCCTGCGGTCTCTCGTTCCATGACCTTATTTACATTGCTTACTCGCTCAATGTTCCGAAATCCAAGCCAAACATAATTGAATACCGCGATTTAAAGAAAATTAACCTCGCTTCACTAAACGAAGATGCTACAAGAACCCCCTGGAATTCAATATACAGCTTCACTAATATTAACGATAAGCTTAATGAATTAAATAGTCTAATCTTACACCTTTTCGACAAACATGCTCCACTAAAGAAAAAACGCGTCACGCGGCCTGCTTCCCCCTGGATGACCGACAGCATTCTCACACTTATGGCAGAGCGCGATTCGGCTCACCGCAGGTTTAAATCTGACAAGCGCCTCAAATCTCCAAATACTTTAAATAGTTTTAATAACTACCGCGTGTTGAGAAATCGATGTAATCAGGCCGTGCGCAACGCAAAGAGGAGGCTTTCTTACGAATTATTAAATATGCAAGGCAACCCCCGAATGTTATGGAGTAACTTAAGAAATCTAGTGCTAGGAGTGAAACGTAACGTAGATCCTACTCGTGTTTCGTCCCTTGATGAATTAAATACACATTTCTCTCTCTCTAATTCAATGAACAATGATGCTAAAAATGTTACTATTAGAGCTATAGCAAACCACAAAACAGAAATGATAAGAGTTTAATTTTAACCCAGTCTATGAGTTCCAAGTTGCAACTGCTATCGGTCGGATCAAATCTGGTTCTGAAGGAGCCGACAACCTCCCATTGCGACTAATAAAAATGATTTTACCTCATGTATTGCCATACATCACTGACATTTTTAATCTTTCTCTGCGCTCTGGTATTTTTCCAGATAAGTGGAAAATAGCACACGTTCTTCCTCTCGCCAAGACTGACCCTGCCACTTCCATTGACAATTTCTGACTTATCAGTATTCTTCCTGCGCTATCCAAAGCATTAGAATACATTGCTCACAACCAAATCAGCCGACATACAAATGAAGTTCTGGCTCCATTTCAGTCGGGATTTAGACCTAACCACAGCACTAGCACCGCCATGACTCACATAACCGACGACGTCAGACAAGCGATGGACTGCAGACAGGCGACAGTTTTAGTTTTATTGGACTACACGAAAGCTTTCCAGTCACTCGACCATGATATTCTCATTTCCAAGCTAAAATCATTTTTCAATTTCACCACCTCTGCAACAGACTGGGTCAAATCCTACTTAACTGGACGTAAACAAAGGGTGGTTTATGATGGAAAGTGCTCAGAGCTATCTGAGATCACCTGTGGCGTTCCGCAAGGAAGCGTACTCGGCCCTTTATTATTTTCTTTATACATTAATGACTGCCAAATATCTTAAAACACTGCCGTTATCACCTGTATGCCGATGACCTCCAGTTGTACTATTCTGCACCACCAGTAATGTTAAGCAATGGCATTTCCAAGGCTAATGAAGATATAGAGAGGATTGTTAACTGGTCGCTAGACAATGGCATGTATATTAACCCTAATAAAACACAAGCGATTTTGATTGCTTCCGATAAACTGAAACGTTACGTATATCTTAACATTCAGCCTTCCATTCTTGTAGATTCACATTCCATTTAACCAAACTGTTAAAGATCTGGGAATTGTATTAGACGGAAATTTATCATGGTCACATTACACAAGTTTGGCATGTAGAAAAGCCTTCGCATCTCTGTATTCTATAAGATGCATGGGCAGTTCCTCCCCACCTCTATCAAGGCCAAACTATGTCAGTCCCTAGTTTTATGCCATTTAGATTATTGTGACGTAGCGTATTCCGGCTTAACAGGTGAGTCAGCTAGACGTCTGCAGTGTTCAAAATGCCTGCGTACGATACATTTTTAATTTAAAATATTGGGACCACCTATCACCTTATTTTCTCAAATTGGGGTAGCTACGTATGCAAGAAAGACGAACGCTGCACACACTGATTTTACTTTACAAAGTTCTCAACCTCAAGTCACCTTCCTATCTTCTCTCTCGCTTCCAATTTCTTCACGAATTTCACGATCGCGACACCAGATCACGCAACTCCTCGTCTCTCTCTATCCCCGTCCACAGATCAAACTACTTCTCCAACTCTTTCTCCGTATCTGCTGTAAGACTATGGAATCAGTTGCCAGAAAGCACTAGAACAGTAAGCTCCGTCGCTTCCTTTAGCAGACGTGTTTGCCACTCTCTTCAGAATTCTCGTTAGATCTTCCCCTGTCAAGCAGATCAAAGGGCATATGCAAGTGCATTAATTCTTAAAATACTTTGTAATTACTTCTATACAATTTTAAATGTTGCATTCCAATATCGTATTTTGTGTATTATATATTTTGTATTTTGTGTGTTATATTCAGGGCGTTAAAACTTGTGTGTATGAGTATAATGTGTGTGTGTGGACTTATGTGAAACGACTTAATGTACTTTGTGTATAATATAATAATGTATAATTTTATGTGTGTGGTTGAGTGGAAGAAAAGGCTTTGTACGGCCTTAACTCCGCCATTTAAAACAAGGCGTTAATAAATAAATATAAATAAATAAGTCTCCTGCATAAAAGTTGCAAAAATTGACAATTTAAATACTTCAAGGTAATTCACACCATTCAGGTACAGGCTATTTTATACTGAGTGTGTACTGATCTGGAATTTTGAGAAAATTTCACCTAATTTTTTGTCTCACCCAATTTTTTGTCATCGAGAATTCCATCATAGATGTGGAAAATGCCCATATTTAATTCAGAATGGACATTTTCATGTGATATTTTGTTACCCTCTACCTTCATTGAAGGTTTATGTTATCACAAAGAGGTGCTGTGGGCAGGGAGAAGGGGGGAGGGGGGTATCTTCATCTAGAGGACAAGGAAAGGCGGAAAGGCTGAGCTGTTAACCTTAGCGATTGCCACTAATACCGATGCTTCAAAACTAATAATTAAAAGTTCTTAAAATTTTAGTTAATATTAGTGGATGAGTATTCCATTCCAATTATATGAATCAATTTACCATGAGTTTGACTAAAATATTCAGGTTTTACATAAAAAAATATTAATACGTTTTGTAATAACATAAAACTGGTGCAAAATAATAAAGAAAGGATAACACTGCACAACATGAAATTTGTCCTTTAGATGAAAATGTGTGATTGTAATGTATTTGTGCATGACCAAAACGAATCTGCAATTTGTTTCCGTGTATCACGTGTAATTTAGCCAAAAATGTGAAAGTTAAATAAGAAACGTATGGTACAATAGCCGAAAGTGTGTTTCTCCTGTGTTACAAAGAATGAATGCTTGAAATTATACATTGGTATGACAGGATAAGATGAATGCAACAAGGTTACACGAAATACTGTTGCTTCTGTGAGTGGGGCAGTCGGGACAGAGATAATCATTATGTTCGTAAACACTGGCTGCCACGACAGGCATTAAGAACATATCACGGGATCAAATTGACAAGCCCCAAAATGTGGGATGCGGCAACGAGGAAGAAGCTATTTTAATATAATCAATCAATCAAAATATATGTCCTCCCCATTACACATCAAGATTGGTTTGATGAGAATCTTCATCAAAGCACTAGGCCGAGAAGGCCAAGCTTTCAGGCACCTCTGGATGAAATTCCCACACTTAAGTGAGGCAAAGATTAAGAAAGGTGTGTTTGTTGGCACACAGATTAGAGCCGTTTGATTCTACATTTTCTGACCCAGCAAATGCAGCATGGCAGGCATTCAAGTTCGTGTGTTCTACTTTCCTGGGTAATGTCAAAGCACACAAATATGAAGTCACTGTTCGTGACATGGTGCACTTATTTCATATCATGGGGTGCCAAATGTACCTCAAATTACACTTTCTGGACTCACATGTGGGCTTTTCCCCGAAAAACCTGGGAGCAGTCAGTGATGAACATGGGGAAAGGTTCCACCAGGACATTGTTGTGTTTGAAAAGACGTTGGAACGGCAGTATGCTTGCTGACTATTGTTGGTCTATCATCAGGGAGACCCCTACAGATATGTACAAGCGTAAATGCTCCACAACATCATGTTCGTAGGTATTGTTACTGTTTTTTCTTACTGTACAGTGTATTGTAATATGCCCATCACTTGTGGCAATGTATCAGGTGGCTGTCCAATGAAAATGATGCGTGATAGAAGCATACGGTTTTCACACTCAATTCTGTATCCTTTGATTAATCCAAATCACATGATTTCATCTAAAGGACAGAAAATGTCTTCAAATTTGTTGTGCAGTGTCCGCACAGAATTTTTTGGAGCAACATGTTAGCAAAATGCACCTCACCCCTTTCAAAACATGAAAAATAACACTTTAATGTGTTATTTCTAGGGGCATGCATATTTTGTTTTTGACAAAAAACAACAATGTCAAAAAACACATTGTAGTGTTAATTTTTCACATTTTTGAAAGGTTAGAGGTGCATTTTACTACCATGTTTTGTCACGAAATTATGCAAAATGAAATGCAAAATGTGAAATAGACAAACACAAAATTTAGGGTTTATTTACCGATGCGACCTTTCTGAGGTATGAATTATCCTGTGAGTTATGTAATTTATGGAAAATTGATTAATTCTGCTGTAAATATTGCAGAAGCAAAATATTAATATCTTTATGCAGGAATAAACTTAATACTCTGATAACTACATAAATATGCTATTAGAAGTGAAATGTTAACTTTGTGTAATAAGTGTAGTTTTTAAATCAAATCAAATTAAAACCAAAATGTATTTCTATTTACCACTTTTCATACGATTTTTCACTGCTATAACAATGAAATTTTATTTTATTTACTGCCTTTGAACCCGAAATCAGTTTTTGTAACAAAATTTTGCTTTTTTATTTACCAAAATTATGTGCCTCTAGTTATTTCACATTTCAGGTTTTTGCCAAAAATGAAAAATTCATGCCCCTTCCAATACATTAGAGACTGGCTGACTGACTGAACCCCACATCCAGACATTGCTGGAAATTCCCACATGATATCACCTCTTGCATGACAACCAGATTTCCTATTCACAGGTCTACCACGACTTATGTAAAATTACTTTTTTTTGTATAATTTTCTGCTTAAATTTTGAAAAAAATTGGCTTGAGAACCTGGTATTATTCTTAAATTGTATTTGGATCCTAGAGTAGCTATCTTGTATACAATAAAGTAGAGTAAAGAAATAGTGCAATTTTCTAACTGTTAGAACTGTTGTTCACATTGAATTGAGTTTTCTTTCCTTGATGTAGGAAAGGGTGATGTTATGGAAGATATGCAGGGTCAAATAAGAGCAAATGAGTTACGGATAAGGCTGTTGCAAGAGCAAAATTCAAAACTTGAAGCTACAGTTGGAAAACTTAAGACAATATCTCAGAAAAAAGTTCACATAAGATGATAGCATTCTTCAGTCAGCCCATAACACAAAATGAAGAAACATTTAGTTTTTGCATTCATCTGAAATTAATGTATTAAATAATGAAAATTATGTCTTTGATAAATATGTTTGGTGAATAACTTTCAATTTTTGTATTAAGAATACTAGAGTTCAAGCCTCTCCCAACTACAGTCTGTAGGCCACACCTGGCCTGCTATTGCCTTGTATATGATGTGCCTTAGTACTCATTAAAAAGCCTCTTAATTTTGAGGCAATAACTTAGTGTAAATATGATGTAATATGACCCAACCCAATTGCTCAACTAGTTATTGGGCCTAAATGTCAAAACGTTTGGCACCCCTGCTATAATTTAATATGTATTCAGTTGAAATATAATTTTCTTACGAATGGAACATATTGTTACTCTTATCTGTAGAATTACTGATAAATTTACCTACTTGATGTATTATCTATAAATAGCCTCTTATTACGTATGTTCAAGCCACAATATCCATATGGCACTATGAGAATAAAATTTGATAGTAGGAAAAGTCAGACATGTGGACATAAAATACAGTCAAATATATTTGGGAATACGTACATTGTCAATTATATTTCTTTATGAATTTTGACATTGTTTGTGTTCCGGACCGTACAGGACCAAAACTGAATGTAGAACCTGTCCGGCTGTGAAGGACCAGAAATGAATGATGATCCAAACCGGTAGGATCTAAATGTAAGTGAAATTGTAGGTACCACTTACATCTCTCTGGTATGGATTGTGTCGCTACAGGGCAAAGTTCACCGCGATCCTCTTGGTAGTTGTAAAGAAAACACAGGCACACACACTGATAACTATAACTATGTATTATAAGGTATATACACATAACACTTGATTACACTTCCCATGCACTCCTGTCCAGGGAAAACTGTTTACACGAAGTTGCAGCTGGTGTTACCACAACGCGCCACTAATGAAACGTAGCCACGTTGGGCTTACGCTATCCATAATTGTCCGCGACGGTTTCTGGCTGTGTCCCGAGTGGCCTCTCTACGCACACTGGCTGGAAGTAACTACCGCGCTAAGATGGCGGCAACTAGACACTGCGCTAACATTGAATTAGCCAATGGGAGTGCAGGTTACTTAAGGCATTTGAAATACACAAATAAACAATTGAAGCTATATGCAATATAAAATATATAAAGAAAGAATAAACATGGTTACTTTTATAGATAAATCTCCAACATACTCCCCCCCGTTGGAATGTTCACATCCAACCTAACACTAGGGGATACATTGTCAATGTTTTAGCTCATGGAGCGTCTTCTTCCCAATGTGGTAAAGGCACAATTTTGCTTAATGCTCTCTTGTAGACTCCGTCTCTAGTACGAACGGTGACTACGCGCACTAGGTTATCCCTTCCCGGAAACACTTCTTGGATGACGCCGACTCTCCACGAGAGTGGTGGAATATTGTCCTCCTTCAATAGCACTGGCGTGCCAGGCTTCAAATTCGACTGAACAGCTGTCCATTTCTGTCGCTGCTGCAGACTATGCAGGTAGTCCTGAGACCACTTCCTCCATACTCGCTGCTGGAACTGCTGTATGCGCTGCCATCTGGATAATCTGTTGGCAGCCAGATCTGTAATGTTTGGTTCAGGAAATGAGGTTAGAGGACCTCCAATAAGAAAATGACCAGGGGTAATGTAGCTGAATTCATCATGAGAATCAGGGAGTGTGGAAAGAGGACGGGAGTTGAGGCAGGCCTCTATTTGGCATAGCAGAGTTACTAGTTCTTCGTATGTTAGCACGGCGTTTCCTGCTACTCTTCGAAGATGGTATTTCATAGACTTCACTGCACTTTCAAAAATCCCGCCGAATGATGGACTGCGTGGTGGAGAATACTTCCATTGGAAATTCTCTTCTGCTGCAAATCTGTTAATGTCCTTGTTGAATTCTTGTGATTGAAAGAGTTTACGTAATTCCTGCAATTCATTTTTAGCACCATGGAACGTCGTAGCATTGTCGCTAAAAATACTTGCACACTTTCCTCTTCTCGCGGTGAAGCGTAGTAGAGCTGCGATGAAGGCTTGTGATGTCAAGTCTGAGACAATCTCTAGATGAATTGCCCTTGTGGCAAGACAAGTGAAAACTGCAATGTAGCATTTTCTTGTGGATCTGCTTCTTGCGGCTCCGGTCTTGATGTGGTATGGCCCTGCGTAATCAACGCCTACGTGATGGAATGCCTTGCTGGGTCTCACTCTACTGGAGGGTAACTGCCCCATCAGCTGCTGGGAGGCTGAAGCCTTCAAACGATAGCATATGTTGCAATGGTGAATGATCTGTTTGACCACCTGTCGTATGCGAGGTATCCAATATTTCTCACGAAGTGATGATATGAGAAGCTGTGGACCAGCATGCATAAGTCTCTTGTGTTCTGATGCTATCAGAATTTTCGCGAAATGACTCTTCGGATGAAGAATAATTTGATGCTTGCTTTGGAATTCCAGTTCACTGTTTTCCAATCTTCCTCCGACACGAATTACTTTTTCATTGTCGAGAAATGGATGAAGGTTCCTCAAAATGCTTTTGTTGTGTACTTGCTGCTTGTCAGACAAATCTTTGATTTCCTGAGAGAAGAATGCACGTTGTGTTATCTTGATGCAGGCAAGTGTGGCGCCTTGAATTTCAAAGGTGGTAAGGTCTTCACTCCTTTTGTCTCTTGAGTTTCTGCAATTGTTGATGAACCTTTTGCAGAGTGACACTACTCTCAGTAGCTTGGATAAAGTTGAATATCTAGATATGATTTCTTCTTCAGTTGTTACATGAGTGACCAATGTGGTAGCTGCTACCTTACGCTGCTCTGGAATAGTGTTGTCGTCTGGACGGAATGCTAAACTGGATGATGGCCACTGTGTCTCCTCTTCTTGGAGCCAGGTTGGTCCGTGCCACCAAAGCTGAAGTGATCTGATAATTTTTGCATCGACTCCTCGTGAGATCAGATCTGCAGGATTGTCTTTTGACGGAACGTGCTTCCAATCACTGACCTGTGTGAGTTCCTGTACCATAGCAACTCGGTTGGCAACAAAAGGTTTCCATTTACTGGCTGGTGACGCCAGCCAAGCTAGGACGATTTTTGAGTCGGTCCATAGGTGAATGGTGTCTATGCATAGACGCAGTATGGGCAATGCTTTGTGTACCAGTTTGGCTAGTAGAACTGCCGCACATAATTCCAAACGTGGAAGAGTGGTTCTCTTCACCGGAGCCACCTTGGACTTTGAACACAATAAGTTCACACTTATGTGACCCTCTGAATCAATTGATCTTACGAAGAGAACACTGCCATAGTTTCTCTCTGATGCATCAGAGAAACCGTGAATTTGAACTTTATGGATGTCTCCTGGAGCCAAAACGAAGCGTGGTACTTTTACCTCGTTAATACATGTGAGCTGCGAATGAAGACGACGCCATGTTTTCTGCAAATCTATAGGAAGCGGATCATCCCATCCTACATTGTGGAGCCATAACTGCTGCAGGAATGACTTGTATGTTATCACCACTGGCGATATTAGTCCGATTGGATCGAACACTTGTGCAATTATGCTGGCAACTTGGCGCTTTGAGAAGATCTTCAACGAGCCTACATCCACTGTTGTGGCGACCTTGCTGTCCATGAGAAATTCGTCCGTGGATGGGCGCCATGAAATTCCCAATGTTTTTGTGCCTTCTGTGTCGAATTGCACTAGATCCTGTACTGCCTTCAATTCTTCTGGAATAGATTGCAACACTGCCTTGCTATTGGAGCACCATTTACGTAGATTGAATCCTCCCTTCTGGAGTAATTCTGTGAGACTTTCACGCAGCTTTATTGCACCTTCAATGCAATGATTTCCTCCCAGAAAATCGTCAACGTAGAAGTCATGTGTCAAGACATGAGTGGCTACTGTGAAATTTGATGATTCATCTTCTGCCAACTGCTTGAGGCATCTTGTGGCCAAGAATGAACTTAATCCATAAGTGACTGTGTTCAAACTGTAAAAATGAATTGGTTCGTCACGTGATGCTCTCCATAAGATGCATTGAAGTGGTCTGTCTTCTGAATGCATGTTAATTTGCCTATACATTTTAGCCGTGTCTGCAGTCAGTGCGATTTTGTGACTACGAAATCCGGCATAAGTGGATTCACCATGGATATATCTTGTTCCATCTTGCCAAACATCACAGGTTCGATGCCAGCGCCGAGGCTCGAAACTTCCACATGGGGAATTCCGAGTGACATACATTTAGCAGATCCTAGCTTCCATACACCTGGCAACATTGACCTACTTCTGTCTGCAGATGTGTTCTACACGATTCTCAAGCCAGAAAAACTTTCAAGAACAGGAAACTATCCAGCGTTGCAAAACACTGAATTTGGGTGGATTGTAGCAGGAAGGATTCCCAATGCACCATCTACGAACGGACCTTCGAAGTCATTCTTTGTTCGCACAGAAGATACAGTCAATTTCCATTTACAGAGATTTTGGGATTTGGAGGAATTCCATGATAAGTTGCCTTCACCAGAAGAAATCACCTGTGAAAAACATTTCCAGGAAACTACATCTCGTGATCGAGAAGGTCGATACACGGTCAAGCTACCCTTGAAGAAGGACAGATCCGTTCTTGGTGACTCTCTGCAAACAGCGATTTCACGATTTAACCAATTAGAAAGAAGACTTGATCGGAACATGGAATTGAAAAGAGAGTACACAGAATTCATGGTCGAGTACCAACAACTCAAACACATGCAACCAATTGGGACATTGGAAGATGTATCCAGAGACAAGGAGACAAGGTACTACATTCCACATCACTGTGTGATTAAGGAATCAAGCAAAACTACACGTTTAAGAGTGGTTTTTGATGGAAGCTCGCCCACAACTACGGGGGAATCGTTGAACAATATACAAATGATTGGTCCCACGATACAAGAAGAATTGTTTTCAATCCTTAGAGCTTCCACATTTCAGTGGAAATTACACCCAATGGGTATCATTCAAAGACACATTTTCTTCGCTCATACATGATAATTCGGATATTTCAGATATTCAGAAATTCCAGTATTTACGTGTCGCACTGAAGGGTGAGGCATTGCAAATCATTGAAAGCATACCAATTACAGCATCCAACTACGGTGTAGCGTGGAAACAACTCCAAGAGCGTTTTGACAACAAGCGTCTCATAGCTGCTTCACACGTCAATGATATTTTGCATATAAAACCAGTGTCGAAAGAAAACGCAGAGGAATTGCGATCGTTCACAAACACAGCTATTAGCTCCATCTCAGCGTTAAAATTATTAGCAGGAGATAGTTCACTATCAGATATAGTGTTAGTTCAGCATCTTACTTCTCAGCTTGATGCCACCACACGAAAAGCTTTTGAATTAGAAGTGAATGATTCTGAATTCACCACTCTTGACAGTTTGTTTCAATTTCTAGAGCACAGAACCAAGGCTTTGGAGAAATTCAAACCAATTTCCAATGAAAAATCAACATTCAAACCACAGTTTAGTGGCAACACCAAACAACAAAGTCACAAACCTGCGCATCCTTCCCCTTCAAGATCGTATGTTTCTACTGTATCTCCTTCATGCCTGTATTGCAAGGATACTATGAAGAATAATAAGCATCCGCTGTTTGCGTGCAGTTCTTTCAAAGCAGCTACTATAGCTCAGAAGTACAAATTTCTTCGAGAAAACCAGATCTGTTTCAATTGTCTTGGACAGTCAGATCACCAGGGATTTAGGTCAGGATGCAAGGCAGGATCTTGCAAATATTGCGGCGAGAAACATAATTCCCTTCTTCATGAAGATAAGAACAACAGAGAACGTCAAACACAGAAGCAGTCCAGTCAACCCAGTAGTAAATCGGCAGTAGGCGATGATACTCGTTTTCAGGATAATGATGTCCAGACTAAAGCAACATATTGTTCTGTCAAGAACAGAGAAACTTCGCAAGTTCTCCTAGCCACAGCAGTCATAAAAATCAAGAACGCATACGGCGAGTGGCTCCCATGTCGTGCACTTTTGGATGGAGCCTCACAGAGTAACATTATGACAGAACTTTGCTCAGCAGCTACGCATCAAGAAACAAAAACGCCGAATACCTATCCAAGGGATAAATGAAGCTACAGTCCAAGCCTTTCACACCATGGAGACGCAGATTAAATCCGGCCCGGAGGACCAAAATGTTTGCGTTCCGGACCGTACAGGACCAAAACTGAATGTAGAACCTGTCCGGCTGTGAAGGACCAGAAATGAATGATGATCCAAACCGGTAGGATCTAAATGTAAGTGAAATTGTAGGTACCACTTACATCTCTCTGGTATGGATTGTGTCGCTACAGGGCAAAGTTCACCGCGATCCTCTTGGTAGTTGTAAAGAAAACACAGGCACACACACTGATAACTATAACTATGTATTATAAGGTATATACACATAACACTTGATTACACTTCCCATGCACTCCTGTCCAGGGAAAACTGTTTACACGAAGTTGCAGCTGGTGTTACCACAACGCGCCACTAATGAAACGTAGCCACGTTGGGCTTACGCTATCCATAATTGTCCGCGACGGTTTCTGGCTGTGTCCCGAGTGGCCTCTCTACGCACACTGGCTGGAAGTAACTACCGCGCTAAGATGGCGGCAACTAGACACCGCGCTAACATTGAATTAGCCAATGGGAGTGCAGGTTACTTAAGGCATTTGAAATACACAAATAAACAATTGAAGCTATATGCAATATAAAATATATAAAGAAAGAATAAACATGGTTACTTTTATAGATAAATCTCCAACAGACATCATTATTCTTTTCTCAATTCTGGTGCTTGAAAACAAGTTCTATAGAGAAAAATATCCTGTAAGGGTTTTCTGGTGACCCGAATAAATTCAAATTTCATAAAAAAAAAAGTTTTTAACTTTCGTCTTGTACTTGTTAAATGAAAATATATTTTTTTTGACCATAGGTAATCTGCATCGAACTGAGCAAAATTAGGTAAAAATTAACAAGCATTTGTAGTTTACAAAATATAAAATTTTACTTAAATCCTTGCCCTTGCAGAATTTGAAATTTTCCACTGAGAACACACTTGGCTTTAGTGCCTACTAGTGCTGCACTAATAGTGTACAGAATTGAGAGCTTGCTGAGACATCATGAGCGAATAATGCTCAAGCAGGCAAAGTAAGCGGTGTGCACTCAAAGCCTGGTAGAAAATGTATAACAGTCACTTTTCTGTTGAAGTCTAGTTCTGAGTTGCAGATCTCAAGTCTATCCCAGTTTGTAAATAAACTAGTGTATTTTCAATATTTAATTTCAGTGCTTGGCAAAGTCTTTTGGACTTACTGGACTTGGCTTTTAATACATACATGTATCAGAATTGTACAAGTAATAACACTATTGTACACCGTGTCCCAAAAGTCCGGTAACACTTTTATTAATTCATTATACAAAAACTACAAGTGATATAGCTTTCGTGTATATGTCATATGAAATAGTATCTCAAATGTTTTTTTTTTTAATGTACGAGTTCACAATGCCTCGATATGGGAACCATGTGTAACACAACATATGTCTACACGGTAATCAAATTCTTGCCATACTTTTTGGAGCATATCTCTGGCAAGATTGATTACCGTGTAGACATATGTCGTGTTACACATGGTTCCCATATCGAGGCATTGTGAACTCATACATTTAAAAAAACCATTTGAGATACTCTTTCATATGACATATACACGAAAGCTATATCACTTGTAGTTTTTGTATAATGAATTAATAAAAGTGTTACCGGACTTTTGGGACACGGTGTATAATTCTGAGATATAAAATAAAATTAACTACATTGAGAATATAATTGAAAATTAACAATCTACTATACAATTTAGAACTGACAATTTGGAAAACAGCTTCTTAGTTCCTCGTTAGATATGCACGCAAAATATTATGCATTCAACATTGGAAATATTAAAAATATTTTAAATTTGCGCTCTTGAAAATTGAGCACTTACCATTAAAAGTGGGAAATATCAGGATTTTTATTCTGCTGATACATGCACACATGAAACAAGAATGTTCGATTATAAAACAAATTGAAAATTACTACATAGTGAGGTGCATTTTACTGGATCAACATACCACCTGTGCATAAGCTGCAATTCATTTTTGTTGCAAAATAGAATTGCAATTGCAGTTTAAAAATTAAATGTATGGACTCTTCATGGGTCATGTAGAGCGAAACTACCTCAAAGTGATGGCAGGGGGAGAGTGTTCTCAATTTTTTATAGTATCAATTCAGAATTATTTTTGCACCTTGTATGTACTGGTGTTCAGGAAGTACAATAAATATATATATATATATAAAACACTCATGGTGTTTTCAACCTCTTGTTTATAAAGTTGTTATACAATATACAGGGTGATTCATAATTCCCTCCATGGTTTTTGAACGTTTATAGAATTATAACACATACAACAAAAAAGTGCATATTAGTACATAAAAAAAAACAAGTTTGCATTCATAATATGCCCAATCACATAATTGTAGATTTAGCCACTAGGTGGCAGTATAATGCAGTAAATGCAAACATTGCACTGGTGAACATAAAGCATTCTCCTACATTTTTGTATGATAAATTTGAACATACTTATTTCATCTGGACATTGAATAACAGCCAGATGTAATCCTTTTTCGACATCACACATGCAGTCGCTGGTATTGATCGTCATAAGTTGGAATGTGTGGGGCAGGAACTTGACTTCAGGATTGATGTCTGCCTCGTTACTAGGAGTGCACATATCGAGCACCTGTAAAGTAGTACCAAACTTGGAGAGATTATTTATGTACTGATACGTACCTTTTTGCTGTGCGTTACAATTCTTGTACTGTAAACGTTCAAAACCTGGGAGGGAATTATGAATCACCATGTATTGTATTTTTCTGTTAACTATGCACTGATGAATATACCAAATGAACAAACGGTAGGGATAAATGAAACCAATTATACAGTACAAGGCTTTTCTTTTATTCTAGTACCCTTGGTATCTTGTACAAAACTTGCTTTATTGTTACAGGATGATAAATCAACAAAATTATTATTGTTAATAGTTTTTCCAAGATTTCGTCCAGCAGTCAGTGTTGAAATTTTATCATCCTGTCACTTGAGTTCTGATGTTTGAGCGAGAATACTTAAAAGCATTCATCACATTAAAAATTGTTATTTTTGGTGGTTTCTGCAAAATATACAACATCTGTTTTCTATAAACTATTCCTCTAGTACACACTTTACAGAAAAAAAAAATGTTTGTTTAAAATTCAGCTCTATCGAGTAAGAAATATGTGCATAAAATTTATGAACAAAGAACACTCAGAGAGTCAAACGAAGGAGCTAATTCTCCCTCTCTTACACCACTCAATTGTTTTTTATAGCTTTTAAGGATCCCCGCCCAAAATCCTTGTGCCAGATGATCCGAAAAGGTATCCGAGCGCCTGTTAACAATGCAACTACAATTAAAATATATTTATGTACAATTCGTATTTCTTTTCCTGGCACTATTCAAATTATCAACATTTGTCTTCTGGGCACAATAACGTATCCAGTTTTGTTTTTTTCAAAATGTCTGTTCCTACTCTTTTTTTTTAAAATTTCATTCACACAGCCACACTTTTGCTTTTAACTGTGAACCAAGTCCTAGCTTATACTTTTTTTCCATTTTTGTGCACTGGGGAAGACAATGGAGGTTATATAATACTATATATATTTTTTTAAAAAAAAGACCACTTACATTATCATGATTTTGAGAATAAATAACAAACAAAAATCATGAAACAACATAACAGAGATGGATGATATTTATGTATTGCAAGAGTCTTTACTCATGTGTCGAGTGCTACAGGCAGCTTTCTACAACCAGCTAGGTCACCAATTGACATCCAGGTTAAGAACCAGCCAGTGCTGAACAAATGAATAAAGACTCGACAATTGCACTCTGCAACAATGAAGAGGGGGGATAACGTGGTGGAGGGATGTACAAAAAGAGCACTTCTGTCCCGTCAGTGATGATAATACATTGTTAGTTGAAGATTATTAATGGATGAAATGCTTGCAACTAATTATGAAGTTATCTGGAAGAAAGGTACGACAGAGATACAGAAATGAGTGTTAATAATTAAGACATATTTTTGCTTTATGATAAGTGGTAACTGTACTAGTGAAAGTAAGAAAAGAAAATACTCTTGAGGTTATTATTAGTTTACTAAGTGTTTTCACTGCATTGTTTGGAAAAAAAAATATTTGCTGGCTTTATTTGTTAGGTGAGATTATTCAGCGATTCACCCACTTGTCTGTCACCTGTTCACCAACTGAAATGGAAAGAAATAAAAATTAGTGGCGTGCCAACAGAATAAAGCAGCTTAACAACTAGTTCATTAGATAAGCATATCTACAGTATTGCATCTATATAGACGATCGACTCTTCTAAGTAAAGCTTAATGTAAACTATAGCTCTAACAGTAAGCGCCTATGTTCATCATGCAATGTTATACGAAATGTTTATGCTTAAAACTAGAAGCCTTAATTAATTTTTCCAGTAGTTTCATAGTCTACTACACTATTTTAGCATGCGGAAGTATGTAGTAAAGCATCTGCTGCTAACAGTGTGAGTTCTGAAAAAGTTGAAGTGCTATTTTTGTATTGAAGGAGGAAAAAAATCAACAAAACAATCAACCAGACGAAACGCAACGAAGATACAAATTCTTCTTTATCCACTGGAACCTTTTTTGTATTTTTTTCATTGGGGACATTCGTGCCTTCCTAGTATCCTTTTTATTGGAGCTTTGTGAATTCACCACTTACCAACTTCAACTGTAGGTTGGACTGTGGAACAAAGAATATTGTATCAGTATTTTGTCAGTACTGCTTTTCTAGTTCAAACTATGCGGAGGACAGGAACAGAAGCATCTATACAAATATAAATTTTGAATATTACTTGTTACTTCCCCCCCTTTTTTTATTAATGGACGTCACAAATAACACAGCGTTGTAGTATATATGTTACACCCCCCAAAAAAATTAAATGGCTAGATTAGAGATTGGCACACCCACTTTGAAACGGCCTATTTACAGGTTGATATGACTAAAAGACAGTCACAATTAACACCTATGCCAGGATTTGAACCCAAGAACTTGGGTGATGAGAGTGAAAGTCTACAACTAACATGCTTCACTGGTGAACTAGCACACAAAATTGTTACAACACACCGACTAAAGATATTACGAAATGTATCTTTGTTTCATACCAAGGGTTTTCCTCTCCTGAAATGATTGAAATAAGCATGTGGGATCAACTCGAAAAAGAGAGAGATTTGAAAACATACTTTTCATAGACTCCACACAGAAAATAGAAGTCTGACGAGATATAAACCTTGTGGCCAAAGAGGGGCCGGTTATAAACTGAACAGGCCCATAAATAGTTCCTGTAGCCATTTTTGAAATGATGCCCTTTTTGTTTGTCGAAATATGCTGTTTAGCTATTCAGAGATCCATAATGCCATTTTCAAATTTTCTGTATCACAGTTTGGAACTATGAACTTTTAAGACAATTGTGGGCATAATGTGTATAGTGTGAGTTTTAAAAAAAATAGCTACTGTGGTTGTGAAACATATACTGTACTAATTCACGTGAAGTAGTACATTATTATTGACAAATTAATTTGTCATTTCTTTGACATTCACTATAATAAACACAATTGCAAATTAAATCAATAAAAATTTTAAATAATGATAATAGACTGATGACAGTCTTATCATAAAGTTCATGTCTCAATTTAAAATAATTTTTGCTCATTTCATTAGTTCATCAAATGAAACCTAGCGCAAATATCATAATATATGACGATAATGCATTTATTCTCTGTGCTGCTGGAAAATCAACAGTTAATAACAACAACACAGATATAAATTGTTGTCACCCTCTACATTAGAAACCATAAAATTGATCTGGGCAGATAATGTAATACCAGGTGGTTATAATTAAACTGACGGTGCTCAGAGTGGTACAGCAGGGGCTGTAATGACCATAGGAGTCTGAAACTTCATAGATATGCTGATGAAGCAATGCGCTCGCAAATTATGAAATGAAAAAAAAAATGTTCCAATTCTCGCCACCAGGTTAAAATATGGTGCTGTAAGCGGTCAGAACGTGGACATTTCCGTAACTTGGACGTCAGTATGTTATTCAGTCGTCGGTGGCATTACCTAACCGTTGTGTGAGCTCCCTGGTTGTTGTTGGCGACGCTTGATGATGATTCCTTTTTGTGATGAGAATGTTCGTTGAAAATCAAAAAGGTTGAATTGTTCGTGTAAAAAACAATGGCTATTGCGAAGAGAGACTGTGCACTGCTAGTGAAGGTGTTTTACCAGAATGGGAGCAAAACAAATCCTGCATTGCAGGAATATCGCAGACAGAAAGTGCTGGGAAGAGGGCCCATGTCAGTTAATGGGCTAAAGAACATGATGAAGAAATTCGAGGAAACCAGTGAATTGGGCCCATGGAAATTGTGGACAAAGTTGCTGTAGCTGACATTGCAGCACATGCCTCACCTTCTGCAAACAGTGCTCGAGCTGTGGCACGTGAATTGTATCCTCCCTGGTCAACAGTTTGCAAGGTTTTGCGGTGCATTTTACACTGGTATCCTTACAAGATTCAAACAGTGCACCAATTGAAACCCCAAGAGATTCCAAAATGCAGTGAGTTTGCCCATCAGTTTTTGGCACGTATGAAAGTGGATGACATGTGGCCGGGGAATATTATGTGGACTGATGAGGCGCATTTTACTCTGGATGGTGCAGTGAATACACAGAACTGTCTCGTATGGGGTTCCACTCATCCACATGTTGTGCAGGAACAACCATTGCACTCACGTTACGTGACTGTTTGGTGTGGGTTCACTAGCTCCTTCATTCTTGGTCCGTTTTTCTTTGTGGAGATGACACCCTGAGGGCCTGTTAGGTGTACGGTGACATCTGCACGTTATAGGGACCTCCTTGTGCAACACGTGATTCCAACTTTGCAAGTGCTTGCCAAGTAAAAGATTTGCTGCGAGAAACCTTCACTAATGACCACATCATCTCTAGGCAATTTCCAGATGTGTGGCCTTCCAGGTCCCCCAACCTAAATCCATGCAACCTGGTTTTGGGGATATTGAAAACATTGCGACTCTCAGGGACATATTCGGTCTCTGCCTGAGCTGAAGGCTAGCATACGACATGTCGCTCAGATTTCACCAGCCTTGCTGCGAGCAACTGTCGACAGTGTCGTGTTTTACGGATGCAGCATGTTGCCAAGTTTGGAGGCCATATTGAACAGTTCTTGAAACCATAGTTCCTAATAAACATGCCAGAACTACTGTTATCATGTGTTTGATCATTCCTGCCTTTTTCCTGCACCCATACCACATTCTGACTGCTTACAGCACCATATTTTAACCTGGTGGCGAGAATTGGAACTATTTTATATATATATATATATATATATATATATATATATATATATATATATATATATATATATATATGGATAAAAGCAAGGAGGGCCAAAAGGGCTAAGTAAAAATCAAATAAGGTAAAAGGAAACACTCACCGGACAGTAGGAAAATTCAAAATTTTCGCTAATTTATAGCATCATCGGTGTGAGAAGAAACAGAAGACGGAACCGGAAGTTGGGGTCCTGCAGAGTTGCCAGGTCCCCATTGAAGAAGAAGCGGTGCGTAGAACGAAAAAATACTGTTTCGTCACCAGGCTCGTCGTAAACTGTGAGTGTGTAGGATGAGTTGGGAGGGAGGGCGGGAGGGTGGGTGAGGGTTGGGCATTACTGGGTGGCCTTGTTCAGGCCAGGTGGAGTGGTTGCACTCATGGCCGATATATAGGCCCTCTCCCATCTTTTGCGAACAGAGGTGTTGGCTGGTTGGGGTAGGAGGTGGATGATCGCTACCCGGAAGCAGTCGTTGAAACTGATGTTGTGGTGGTTGGTGTGGACGGCGACAGTGAAGTCAAGGTTGTCAATGGGGACCTGGCAACTCTGCAGGACCCCAACTTCCGGTTCCGTCTTCTGTTTCTTCTCACACCGATGATGCTATAAATTAGCGAAAATTTTGAATTTTCCTACTGTCCGGTATATATATATATATATATATATATATATATATATATATATATATATATATAAAATTCGGGAGTGCATTGCTTCATTAGCATATATACGAAGTTTCAGACTCCTATGCTTATTACAGCCCATGCTGTACCACTCTGAACACAGTCAGTTTAATTATAACCACCTGGTACTATGCAGAGAAGTCTATTTTTTTAAAAAAGAAAGAAAAAAAACCATTTTGCCAAAGCATGTGACTTATGATGACAATGTTAGCCACTGTTGGCTTTCAGCTGCAACATATATACACATACACAAACAATAATACTCAATATATCACTTGGCATAATGATATTCAACATTATTGAATAGTACACTGTTTGGTTCAGTAATGAAGCAAGCAGTTAGTGTGAATGTCTATTTCTGTTAGTTAGTGGGAGTACTAGGAAGGCATTTCAGATAGGGAAAGTTAATACACATGCAGAGCGAGGGAGGAAAAATTGCATGCAAGTATTGGTTGCCACAGTTAATTGATGTTGCCCCACAATATCACAACTAAAAGCACATAGACAGCAACATTTTACATTGATTTGCTTCAAGTATAATGACTGGTTTTGAATGCAATGCAGAATTGAAGAAAGATAAACCTTTTTTTTCTTGAATATATATTTAATGCAGGCTTTTGCTCACAAAATTCTATAACTTTGTTTATTCATTGACCTATTAGGCAAGTTCCAGGATAAAAATGGTACAAATTTTAGCATTTTCATAGGATTGTGTGGATGAAGGTGATAGCCACTGCGATATAATGGAATTTCTGGAGTTTTTTTAAAAACTATAATATTTAATTTTTATTATTCGAAAAATACTCTAAATAATTGTGTGTTGGGTTATGGGTCAACAATCAGATCGTGCAATGGCACTTGGTGAAAGTGCCCCACCAGGAACAGAATCCGAGAATTCTTGATTACAATGTGATTGTGCTAACAACTATGGCATTAATGAAATGGGTGAAAATAACAAATATTCATGTCTTGCCAGTAACTAGTAGACCTGGGGATCAATGATGTGCATCATAAGTGTCTACAAGAATCTACAATAACATTCCAATTGCGTAACTGAATTGGTCACCAGAAAGCTGCCCTAGTTTTATTATTTCTTTGTGACAAGCTTCTCAGATACAAACTGCTGACTTCAGTCTACAGCCTGGGGATTTTCAAACTGGGGAGACAAGATCACTGAAGTAACATCACAGAGAGCTACTGATATTGCTAGTGACTCCAATAAAGTATTTGTCTATTGGACACTTGTGAAAGAATAAGTCTTACACTTTCACCTGCTACACTCTCAATCTTGTCATTGATCGTCTGATGTTCTGATGTTCAAGTCCTGGCGTGACCATTCTTTTGCAAATGTGTCTTCATCTTCATCTAATCGTTACTGCGATTAGCCTAGAGAGGCAGAAAAGTGATGTAAAATAAGGAAATGTGTGCACAACACAAATCATATCTATTCTGGACTTGCCTTGATAGGGTGTTGAGAATTAACAACCTGAATCCATGCTACATTTATTTTAACTAATCAATGAGCATAATTGGCATTTGCTAATTCTTAAAAGGAAACAAGATGACCTGCAGAAGTGAAAGCAAAATCAAATACTGAGATTGCACCTTTAAAAAATGTGAGGCAAAGAAAGTATGTAGAAAGTGATGAAAGAGAGACTGTACGTAAACTGTTAACTGGATTGTTTCATGCTGCCAGTGTGACCATTTTTTTTTCCATTTTGTTTCTTCCTTGCATGAAAAAAATAAAAGTTCTTTTAGCACCTTGCAGTTTATGATGCAAGGCTGCAAAATGATCTTCACCTCTCAGCTGGAAGGATAGTGTGTAATCAACACCACGAAGCCATCCACTACTTAGCAATTGCTGAAGTGCAAAACTTTACTCAGTCCGCAAAGCAGCATACTTGTACTTGCCCACGAGTACATATTTATATTCTGAAGAATAAGACTTTTAATTTCAGTGACTACTGTTTATTCCTCAAATATGCATAATTGTATATTCACTTTTATATATATATCCATCCATACTCTCGAATTATCATTTTCTGAGGTCCTTGAACCTCATATATGGAAACTCCTCAAACCCCCCCCCCCCCCAATAATTAGCAATGGTCTACAAGTTCAACTTGCCAATTAACCATCACCAACAAGTTAATGATGTATCTTTATTTTAACAATTTGTGAATGTGATTTATATTACGATCAATGAATATAGAAAATTATTTAAGAAGGTTGAAGATATATTGTTTCAATAGAATTGTGAAGACTTAATATTTTATATATTCTCTCCATAAAATATAATATTTCTTACCAACACATCACTATAATGTTCATTGTTACTGTCAATTGTTCTACTCCCATTGGTAGACATAACAATCGAGATTTTAAATTCGGACCTCCCCCATGGTGTATTGGTAGTAGTCATCATGGAGTAGATATCTTGTGGAGGCACATTGCACAGTGGTTTTGATTCCACTTAAAACTGTAGTTCCAGTCCTGATTAGCCTTTCTGTGCATAAAATGGACGTCAAACTCAAGATTTTAAATTCCATCATACTGAAACTTTGTACTTTTTTTAGGTCACAAAATTTCACAGATGTAACCGTGCATCCAATCAGGCTATGAGGTATATTTCATTCCACAGTAGTCCCTTAACCATCTTCAGATCTTCATGTTGCTTGCATAGCTTTCGTCTGACAAGTTACTGGACATAGCAGTGTTTCGAGGAAAGCTATGGTTCTGGTTGGCAAGTACAGAGACTTTCTTCCGCCCCTCCGGTACATCTTGCATTTATATCCAGTTAACAGCTTATATCTACTCTAACTGGTTAGGTGGTAGGTTTCGGGGTTATACTCACACAGCAATCTAGATGAAAACTTGGTTGTTTCTAGGTTTGGGGGGAAAACTCCACTCTTTCAGGCAATCACTGGGTAGTGTAAAAAAAAAAAAAAAAAAAAAAAAAAAAAGGACATAAACATTAGTTTATATAACGCAGAAGGTTTCATATCGGAAGAAGAAAAAATAATAAATAAGGTTTAAAACTAAACATATTCAGGTTGATAAAATTACTGAAAGGGAAAATAAATTAAACAAAGTGTGTGTATAAATAATACCAAACAAATGGAATGAGATGATATGGTCCACATGCTAAAAGTTCAGGTTTTGCCACAGTTCATACTGCAAGCATTGGGTTACTGAGGTGGGTACGTTGCTACTTTCAGGCATATGGGGGGCAAAAAAAAAGGGAGAAAATGTTTCCAAGGGAGGGTTCATATTCATACATTTGCCATGCATTTTTTTTTTTTTTTTTTTTTTTTTTTTTCAATAATAAGATTTTGCAAATGCAGCATCCCCAAGCTTTAATATGCAACAAATAAGTTTCAGATTAAAATATTTGTTCTGTTTGTTCCATGGCATTCCCACGAAGGTTTTTGCAGACAACAATGCTATAAAAAATGATGGTGTCAAATTGCACAGTGCGTCTACTTCATACATGAATTTAATTTAGCACATAACTGTGTCACATGTTGATCAAGTGCAGTAATGTAAAAGTAAGAACAAATTTGGCACTGTAAAGATTTACTGTGCCTTCCCTTTGGAATTAAAAAAAAGTCATTTTAATTGTTTCTTCACACAAAAAATAGAAATGGTTCAAACTTAGTGCATTATATAAGCAGAAAATTTATTCCACAGGAAAATTAACTCCAACTATATTGAAAGATCTTTTGTGGCAAAATGCATTTAGCGTAAATTTAATATCCAACATATTTTGTGCAATAGTTTTTATCAAATTCTGTACTGACATAAGGCAGTGCAACAAAAAGACAGAACAAATGCCAAGTAAATGTTCAGAAAGTATTTTTCAAGTCAAATATTTATGTATTCCTCTCTTAGGAAATTAATTTTAGTTCAGATTTTTTTAAAAACCTTTGTTCTATCTTTTCACCAAACTGTGCTCTTTTTAAGTGATGATACTACTATAAAGAGTTCAAATCTGAAATACAATACATATAAGTTAAAAACAAGAAAAAATATACACAAATTATTCTAGAAACATACAAATTAAACGTTAAGAAATATTTTCAAATGAAATCCAAAAATACTTTAAATATATTAAGGAAGTGACTCAGTCTTAGAAATATGAACAACTTTTATACAATTGAAGAAAAAATAATAAAGAAGAGCGTAGAAAAGCATTGAAATGAATGAATACGGAAAAGTGTGTTCTGGAATGTTTCTAAAAATTGTAAACATAAATATTATATGTAGCAATCAAAGTGTAAAGTAATTTCTACCCTCTTCTTCTTTTCTATGGAATGATAAAACGTGAAAGTTAGCAACTGCAGTGCATCTTAAGTTAACAAGTGAATACAACATAAGATAAAATGACTCATTAAATAAGCATGCAATGAACTGACTAGTAGTGAAATTACAGAATTCCCCTCCGACAATTGATATTAAAAACTGCGTAGCTCTTTGACTGTACAATCATTACATACAGGAATGTTTCAAAATATACAATGGGAATATCAAAACAAGGTTAAAGTTAGTTTGAATAATTTGTGACAAACATACTTTTTTTTTTCAAGGTCAGGATTTTTATGTATTTTAACCAGCTTTTTAGCTTTTACAGTGTGATGAAAATGGAGTTTTTAATTTTTTTTATTTTCACATGTTAATTTCATTTGCACACTCGAGATTTACCTAAAGCAACCAAACACCAAACCTTTCATTTCAAGCAGCATTAAAAATTTTAACACCATGCACAATCTTCTAAATTTCCTAAACCTTTTTAAAATTTAAACCAAGTTAAATCTATTTGAAGCATACTATCATCATGCAGAAATGATGAAGACTTCACAACTTTTTTTTTTATTTGTTTGTTTCTTCTTCATTGCAGCAGTTTGAAATCTGTTGCCATATTGCATTTATTATTTACAGCGTAGCATGTTTGCACTCTCTTAGCAACCAAAATTGATTTCTTATTACTAATTTTATGCACTATTTGATGGAAGCAAGCAAAGCTGGCCTTAACGATAGGGCATTAGAGAGATTATGTACTTAAACACATTCATTGAATTTTAACACAAGATTCCCCATTTACATTGAGAAAGGCAGAGGTACAGAATGTAGCTGCATGCGGACAGATTCCAAACATTTAGAAAAATTGTTTCATATGAAACTTTTGAATACTGTTAAGCAACAGAGTAAATGCATATTTTATATTCATGCAGAAGTTGAACATTATTTACATGAAGACAGGAAAAAAAAGTTGTGAGAGAATTCATGAATTTCTGTAAGACATGAGAATATGTGATATGGCCTGTTTTCAAGTTGGGATCAAAGGTGTAAATTTGCTTGGTTGTTTATGTAAGTGGAATTATTCTCGTATTTTGCAAATATGAATATTGCTATGCTACAGAAAAGAGTTGCTAGCATGGCAATCCAGCATTTAGAGAGGCACGTACACTTTTGAAAGCTTGGATTTCATTGTCCCATTACGAATTGTAGGCATTTCAATTTTACTGGGCTTGACAATTTTGTCTCTGTTAGTTGCTAGTTATGTTTTCTATGATATAAAATTAACACATACATAATTTCAAAGAAATTTGGAGGTGCAATGTTCAGAGATGATTTCATAGCCAAGTGGCAAGCGACACTTCACCACAAACTTCACAGTAAAGTGGCAAGCGACACTTCACCACAAACTTCACAGTAAAGTGGCAAGCGACACTTCACCACAAACTTCACAGTAAAGTGGCAAGCGACACTTCACCACAAACTTCACAGTAAAGTGGCAAGCGACACTTCACCACAAACTTCACAGTAAAGTGGCAAGCGACACTTTACCACAAACTTCACAGTAAAGTGGCAAGCGACACTTTACCACAAACTTCACAGTAAAGTGGCAAGCGACACTTCACCACAAACTTCACAGTAAAGTGGGAAGTGACAATACACCACAAACTTCACAGCAAAGTGGCATGTAGCATTTTGCCACAAAGTGTATTCACTATGCATATACAAGAAACAAGGTGACATGTTGCACACTGTAGAAACAATGACTTCTGTGTGACGCCCTTGTGACAATGGCATATATGCCACTTCAGTGTGAAATCTAGGAGGTATATGTATATGTTGTGCAAGGTAATCCTTAGTATCTTGAACGATTTTCCCATTTCCTAACAGTGTATAATTCATTTATGCATGCGAGTTGGTGAATTTTGACTTACAAAAATAATCAAAAAGAGTGCACATGAATTATGAATGTGTGTGTTAGAAACTATAATTGAGGATGATTCATAAAAATTTTGGATTGGTATAATCAGTTCAGTTGGATGATCAAAAAAAACCTATCACTCAAAAAAAACCTATCACTTGGATAATCTGAAAAATTCTCTTCCCCATAACATGCCTAGATTAAAAAAAAATAGAAATATATTGTTTAGAGTCCCTTGGAAAGAAATAAAGAAAAGAGACAGGCCATATCACTTGTACTGTACTCGGAAGAATATATGTATCATCTTACCTGTAATCTGTTGTTGATTGGTCCATTGGCAGGCAAGGGTTGGGAGAAGCTAGCACAGCAAGCCATAGATTAAAGAGGAATAATCAGCAGGGCAGGACTAGGTCGCAAGACCTAATGCTTGGAAAGGACCTGCAGATTCAACCTCTCAAAAAAAAGTCAAGAACAAACCAAAAGGGAGAAAAAAAAATGAATCTGAAAACTAAGAAAAACAAATCACACATGCAGAACTTGAGCATGTATGTATGCTACTCAAGTGAGCTCTGTATCTAGGACAAGCAAAAAAAGGTAGAAACAAATAAAAAGAAAAATAAGCTAATACATGGATAGGTTTCTTTTGTAAACACTTTCAGTACAAGCACTATGATGTGTGAAAGACAGAAATGACTGAATCTAAAATAAGCAGAGTGCCGATGTTCACATAAACCTCACTAAAAGCTTCCAACTGCAATTCTAGATACTTTCGCAATATGTGTGCTTACCCAAACATACACAACAGTATACTGTATCATTGTCACACTATTTTTTACACCATTTCCTTCAAATTGATCTTCCCAATATATCAATTTACAAAAAACATTTATTTTGGTTAATGCTTCATAACTAATCATGTAAAAAAATTTTTGAAGTTTCGAAGGAGTACAATGTTGCAGAGGAAAGGTGGTTTATTAACGAAACCCCATACATACAAACACACATACACGCACAATGAAGTTGGGAATTTTTTACTTTGAACAAGATTACTTTTTGTCCAGTCTTTCAGTATGTTACCACAAACAAGCCACTTTTGTAACTGGACCTACAGTTTAAAGTAGAATCCAAATCCTTGCTTAAGGTTCCTGCATGGGGTTTCGAACCTAGCATATATAGACTAGAAGGTGAAAGCGTTGTTAATGCGGCCAGGAAGACAATCATGTGTGTAACATTAAGTGAACTTCACTCTTTTGATAGCAAATGTTTTGGAAAATTTAAACATAAAAAAAAGCAAAGACATCTTTGATACAAAAAATATAAGAAACAAAAAAAAAAAAGAGTATAGAATTTGGAAACTTAGAAAAAAATACAAAGAAAGGGACGTTCTATTTAAAATTACCATTTGCATTTTTCTGAACACACCACCTTTGCGCTGCTGTAACATTTGGGAAAGTAAATAAACCGTTACACCCATCCCTCCTGTACAAATTCACAGTAAAAATTAACTGGTTTCAATCAGCAAGTTGAAATTGATTGTAGTCACTCTTTGAACAATTTTACACATAAATAAACACAATAATTACACTTCTTACATGGAAGAAGTTATCCCACTAGTCAAGAACCACCCTTTTCTTTTACAATTAAAAAAAAAACAAAAAAAAAACACTGACAATATCACTCTGCTTGTAACTGAATAGTGCAAGTACCAACATTAATGGTGATGTACACTCCAAAATAATAATAAAAAACAACCAGGTAAGCAAAAATGGTGATTGCAAAGTCTAACAAAATAACTTGAAAAAATAACACTACAATGGCAAAAAAATATGGGTTAGTTAGCATTTCACACAATACGACAATCTGTTTAAAACATTAAATTTTTATTAGTTAACACAATGTATTTGTAACAACTTCATAGTACATATATTTACAAATTCAATTCCAATTTCATGCTGCAGTAGAACACAGTGGGGGAAAACCATTTTAGTTAAACTGCAGAGGAAATGTAAAATTCATTGAACTTATCACTGATGTTTCTTTGCGAAAAGAAAACAAATATTTTGCTTTTATATACCTTCACTTAAATATAATACTAACAGAGTAACAAAAATTTTGAACTAATTTAGTCTATTTTGTTTGGATAACTCGAGACCAAAATAAAAAGGAAATCTTGTCAAAGAATATGACACGTCAAATATTTCCTCCAAGACAGTTTAACTAAGTTACATAAATATAGGAATCACTCTTTTTTTCCCTACCCTGCACTTCACGATTGTTTATCTATGGATACAATTAATATTGTCTGACAAGAAAACAAATCACCTACCATGTTGTCTATCGCAAAAAAAAAAATAAGTGTAGATTCTAACACACGTATCATACCATTTTAAACACACACCCAAATATTCAACTTACCACAAAGTTCTACTTGGGGGAGAAAAAAAAATACCGTTTCCTATCCAGCTTATACTTATGGCAGAAAAATATACATTTATTGTTGCTTCCGTAATTTCTTGGCAGGACTTCCTTTCGTATTTCGCGAACTTCTTTTATTTAACCTCAAGCACACACACACACACCATTCAAGAGAAGAAAAAAAGTTCTGGGAGGAACTCACTTCAAATATTATTGTCTAGTCTTCATTCTTGCATTTTTACCATCACAAAACACTACACACATGCATTTCTCTTTCCCTTCCACCTAATAAAGCATTGAACCAATCTGTCTGTAACTTAACTCCTTGTTTTTATTCAAGTTTGCAAGAAACAAAAAATACTCATTAACATTTTTTCATATTAACAACTTATATATATATATGTTTGCATGCACAAAGTGCTAAGAATAGTAATACTTTGTTCTTATGCAGCACAGTCTAGATTGTGCGCTTACAAACAAAATAATTCATGCAGATCTAATACATATCAAAAAAACACTATGTAAGAAACATAATTGAAAAAAAAAATATCCTTGACATTTCGCTTAAATAACCAACAATCAGCATAAATAAAATAAATACAACACACAAACGTGTTGATTCCCTAACAAATAAGCATCTTATGCTTCCATCATTGTGACTTTCGTACTTTATTTTTATTCAACCGCGTAGTAATGAAAAAGCAAATACTTTGAATAAGGGCACGGGATTTTTTGCTGTGAAAATATGAGGAATTTCATTTTTTTTCTTCAGTCATAAAGAAAAAAAGGAACTGTTGCCACCCAATTTTTTTATTGTGTCGTGCAACTTTCACTTACTAAGTGGGAAAAAATTCACAGAAACACGTTTTTTTCACAGGCACTGCAGATGTTGTGTACTTAAACCTGCCAGCCAGCTGACAGTTCAACAATGGCAATATTTATTTCCATTAGAAAAGAAAAACTCCATCAGAATGGATTGTCTGATTTATTTATGCTACAGTTTCCATGTATATGAATCATTGGAAGACATCAACAGTACCAGAAAAAAAATATATAAATTCGATTTTTTTTAAATCCCCGACTTATAGCTGTTAATGGTGTTCTCCCATCATTGGATGGGACGATGCAATGACTAATAATATAAGTAAAAAATATAAGGGGGCAAAAACAAACTGAAAAAAAATATTTTTGTGAACGTCATGCAGGACAAGCAAGCACAGCAAATAATACACACTCATGAACATAAGTTTTTCCTGGTTTTTTGTCCAATCAAAATTCAGATGTTTGTTCCAAAAAAACAAAAAAAGTTAACCAATCACAACAATCTATTAAGACTACATCAGGGAAGGGAAAAACTATACTATCACCACTCCAAGCATGACTGCAACACGAAACTACAAATTTGCAGATTTTCTGCTTATTATTTTTTTTTTTTTTGTTTTGCTTTTTGTCCCTATTAAACTAACACACACGATTTTTTTTTCACTGGAAGTTATCGAAATGTTCTCATTGTCAATTTAGACCTGCTGCACTATGAATGAGTCTAAATGTCTTGCTCTCTTGTCATCATGCTTGGTGTTATCCTTGTTTGGAAAAAAAAAGTGGGAGGGGGAGAAGGAAGGGAACGGATGTCCACCGGATTGGAATTGGGCATCTGATTGCACAGTTCATCACACATTTTTTCTTTTTTTTTAAATCTAAACAATTTCCTTCACTTGTGTTTCTCTGCTCTCCGAGCATAGATTTCTATATGGGATTCATGTTAAAGAGCTTGGAATATTTTTTTCTCTACTCTTAAAAGGGTCCACATATAATACACCCAAAAAAGAAACCCCACATCAAAATAATCCAGTGCACAGTAAGGAGTGCGCTCTCACCATCAGCGTATCTTCTTGCAGCAAACTTCAGTGTTTCATCCATCAGTATTACAGGAATTGAGAACTTCATCACAGTTAGCCATTCTTCTGAATTAAGTGGCGTAACCTGGAATACAGTCTAGAAACACAAGGAAAAAAAAACTTATGAAATCTGCAAGAATAATTCAATACTATTTTGACTTTATTAACAACAAAGTTTATTGTTCATGCATTCAAATTTATTGTTTCTACATTATAGATAAAAATTAGGATGGACCGGTATGAAATTGTGTCAGTACCGATTACTAATATTCTACCAATCGATCTGATATAAAGTTGTTAATTTCCTCGAAGAACAAAAATGGTTAATTAATGTATCTAACCAGGTGACAGGTGACTGACTGCCTTTGAAAAAGCAACTTTGTATTTAGACATTTAGTTTACAAAACTAAGATCACTGATTTGCGGTTGTCGATGGCATTGAATAGCTCAGTCGGTGTAGTTTTGTACGGTGTAACCATACAGGCGAAAAACCCAGTTTAAGTCCTGAGAAATGTAAAAGTTTAAAAATGGTACACAGGAAAAAAGTAGTGTGTCTTGAATTTTTGAATTTGTTCTGTAAAAACAGTAAAATGTGACTTACAGGTTTAACCATAAAGTAACAAGAAAATAGTAGAAATTTTGCTCTAAATTACAGGCTACTAATATTAAAATAACATTAAATCAGATTCTTGGTAATTTTGCTGATAAACTGAAATGCCTATATCAACCAATACAGACATCCCTATTAAAAATAAAATATGGTCAATATACTATCTACTAAGAATAGGGCAGATTAATCAATAGCTTATCTGTATCTGCTGATATAGAGGCACACTGGTAAAATTAGCTCTAATTTTACCAATCCATTATTTCCATAAATTCCCTACAACTTAATACAAAATCCAACCACTTTGTTAATATTGCTATGAATAGAAAGATATAATTCATATATCCTAGTTTTCTAAAGTAAATGTTTATGTACTTACTTCTTCTAAGGTAAAGTCTATTTCAGCAGGTTCTTCATAGAACATTTGCAATTTGCAAATAATATCGGTAGATATTATCAGTCATCAGTAAATACTATATCAGTATTGTCCCATCCCTCTTATCTACCAACATAACTAAATGTTTTAATATTTATTATCAAATTCCAAATATTTTGCCACATGTTGGCAACCATGTTTCAATATATTAACCCCAAATACCCCAGTCTTACTTAACAACTTGTAAAACAAAATTTTAACACTGGACTGGACTGGAAATAATTACCCTGCAGTTGATACAACATATGTAAATATACGTTCAGTTAAAAAATGTACTCTAAAAGTATGAGAAATATTCTGCTGATACTTACAGAAAGAATATCAACATAGAGGATGACGAAATGGAGTGTGAAAGACAGAGCCATGGAGGCGAGCAACCACAAGTTGCACCATGGTGGCATAACCACCAAAGACTGGTTTTCAGACAAGCTGGAAAAAGAAAACAAAGATACATTTCAAGAGATGCTTTTGGTAAAAAATAAAAGCCATTTCACAAATAGTTGATATAGCATTAGAGCATGACCAACTCTTCTGTATTAGAGCTATTTTTTTCTGATCCTGGTTCCTGTATTGACATTATATTTCTCGCATATATTTAATTAAAAACCAAGATCGCAAAATTTCAACTAATTCAGAGTTCGGCGAGCCATGCAAAACTTCAAGTCCACTGAAAGATCTTGCACATTTAACCTTTGGCAGGTGAAAATGATGCCATCCATATCTTGCCGTAGCAAGTTCTAAAGTGCAAGTAGCAAATGGACAAATACAAGTGGGTTAGGACATTTCTAAATTTTAATTCTCTATTGTGATCTGTATACAGTAAAACCCCGATATTACGCATTTTACGTTTTCCCGCTTAATATGTTCATCCAGGCAGGCCCCGGCAAAAGGCCATGTTAAATAATAGGACGTTCACCTCGATTTTACGTTCGCTCTAACTCCCGTTTCCTGCTTTATACGTTTTCAGAGCCATGGCGATGTCTTCTAATTTTGCAGAAACCTGTTCTGTTGACTACCGATTTCTCCCTCCCTTTTCTTGCTTTTGCAGCTGTTTCATCCACCATGCGACCTTGAACTTCCAGATGTTGGGCTTTCCTGCTAGATGAGGGAGCGAAGAGGCATGGGCAGTGAAAGGCGTGGAAGTGAGCACCCTTACACGATACATCTTAACCAATTAACATAAAGGCTAAAAGACTTTCCTCTGGCATCTAGAATTATGCAGATACTCTTCAACCTGAATACGTGCATTCAATGAACATAGCATACTGCAAGTGAAAAAAAAAAAAAAGACTCATCTTCCCCAACATGAGCTCATTACTCGGGCACTGTGCAGAGCTATGAAGTAATTGAAGGATTCACGTTCTTTCTCATTCTTTAATGCCCCACATTGGAAATCTTGCTCATATGTCTGAAGCATTGACACGAGAACATGGGAAAGCTTCAAGCAGTGATCCTTCTCCCCTCCCCCCTTCCCTCTTCATCGGGAGATGCGGCGATGACAAAGCAAAATAATAAAAATATTACTTTTTAAATATTTTAGGGAAGAAGAAAAAATAAATCAGAATATTCACACATTTGAGCGAAATTAGTAGAGTAACACCATTAAACAGCTAGAAATATGCAAGAGATTTACATCGAAAGGAGAGCCCAGTTCTACACCCCCTCCTACCGTGCCCAACCGTCCCACTGCATTTCCGTTGAGTGCAATGGTGTCAGGCGGGCCAGCTCATCGCAGCAGGTCTGCGAATCCAAGGTCCTTCAACCGCTTTTGAAAGTCTGGTCATGTGTGTTTGTTTTTTTTTGTGTTTTTTTCAGCCTCCTTGTTTACAAACATGCCAGGGTTCCTGTGACATCAAGATTAAACTTAGAGCATGCAACACACTTGTTTTTTAAGAGGAGAAAAACATATTGAAGAGCATCGCAACACAACTTACATGGAATACATGATGAAAGTAATGGTGCATAGAAAAAAAATATAAGTAAGCAAAAGCATAAATTTCCCCATGGTTAGTGCTAGAAAGAACTGAAAAAAAGCAGTTCTGTATCCATTCTATTTTCTTCATAGTATTTCTTTTTTTTTAATTTTTTTGAATCCTGCGGTTCAAATATCGATTTTTGGGGGAAAAAATGTTCTTGGTTTTTCCTGCTGTTTTGTGTTTACTATGCTTGCAAATGACAATATTGATCAAGAATTTTGTTCTCGAGGTGATAGACATACTTACTCAAACAGAACCTTTTCCCTAACATATCTTACTTTCACACCAGGGATGGCCAAAAATATCAGGATTCTGGAAAATCTAAAAATCTCGATTCAAAAATTCTACTACCCGGATTTCGGAGAGAGAAGTTAAGTTTTCAATTTTTATTTTAAGAATAGATTTAGCCATCTCTACTTCACACGTCATGTACAAACACTGTTATAATCATTATCAATGTAGGAATGCCCCCTCTCCAGGTTTAAGAATAATATAAATCGCCGCTTTTCTTCGAAACCATTCGCGTGCTGAAAATAAATCACGCAATATTAAATGTTGACGGGAAGAATATAAAGAAAACATGTTATTTATGGGAAAACTATTGGTGGAAGGAGTGTTTGCCTCCGCAAGACTTCTAAATCCAATAATAAATCGTCAATTAACATGGATGTAAATAACAATTAGTGGCAAGTGGCGTGCCCAAAGAAGGGTGATGGGGGTCATAAGCCCCCTCCCTCTGGCCAGTATTTCTACAAAAAAAAGTGAAAGGACATCAAAGGCAGGGAAAGATGGTAAAGTGAGGGCTGACCACTATAAAAAGTATACGTAACCCCATTCCCCCTTTGGAAAATCCTGCACGTCACTGATAATTTATTGCGATGTCTAAAAATGCATAAGTTTAACAAAGCTTATTTTGTTCACTTGTTGTTGGGCTGATCGGGATTGGATATATATACAGCTGAAAGTGAAATCTGAACCATTCTGTACGTCTTCAGGACACTTTGATTACAGCATATAAAGATGCTTGGCGTCCAGCTATAAATGACCCCTCCCCCTTCCAATTACCAGACTGCTAAAAATAGCAAATAATTATCAATTATAAAGTATTACAGATAACCTGATGAAACTTTTTGTATCTGGATCTGTCATGATTAGTGCTTGTTGCCATTCATTTGTTTTTCTTTAATTTCAGTTCAGTTGCCAGTAGTGACAAGTAATTGACAAGATGGCTGGGAGCCTTTCCGTTGAGCAACAGAAGTGGATTTTAAAGTGTTTTTGGAAATGTGAGAACATGAAAGAAGTGCAGAGACGATGGCGTGCAGAATTTGATACTGCGTCACCGTCACGTGTAACAATTACGAAATTAAACAAGTTTGAGAGGAACTGTGTGAGATCTGGGATGGTGTGGCAGGAAGAAATCAGTATCGGATGAAAGAAGGATGGAAGCAGTGGTACAAACTTTCACAAGATCCCCCAAGAAGTCCATGCATCAAATTCTGCCCGCCATCGTCTCTCCACTTCTTTCATGTTCTCACATTTCCAAAAACACTTTAAAATCCAATTCCATTGCTCAACGGAAAGGCTCCCAGCCATCTTGTCAAATACTTGTCACTACTGGCTACTGAACTGAAATTAAAGAAAAACAAATGGATGGCAACAAGCACTAATCATGACAGATCCAGATACAAAAAGTTCCATCAGGTTATCTGTAATACTTTCTCTGTTATTAACATTTAAATAGTGTAAACCCCTTTGTGGGACACTCTGTATTATCTATTCCATACACATTTTCTAGAGTGATGCTGTGCCGTTAAAAACGTGCAAAATTTGCTGCAACTAAATCTCGCGTAAATTCAATGCCGACAGTTGGAAATCTCCCTTACATTCATGGCAGAAAGTTGGTCACCCTAAGTATCACAGACTTGCTTTGAAAATGAACTTGTATCAAATCAGGACCTGCAAAATGATATGAATAAAATGTATTTATGCTCACAAAATATTTTCTGTGCAAGAGACAAAGTTTTTATGGTGTTTTTTATAATTATTCAGTTTATTTGTTAGGTGTACATAAGAACCATGTTAAAGTGCCTCTCCGACGGTATAGTGGTAGCATCGTCACCTTGTAATCAAGGGACCCTGGGTGTGATACTTGGTGGAGGCACAAAGTGGTTCAGATTCCACTTTAAACTGTAGGTCCAGTCCCGATTAGCCTAGCTGTGAATAAAGTGGACTTCAAACAAGAACCAGATTAAAATTTAGAGCTCATCTTAAAGTCTCAAGTCCTCTTGATGCCCAAAATTTCCTGGTTGCTCGGTCTACAGACCCACCAAGCTTCACCACCATATAAAAGATACAGCAATATCAATCCACAAAGCTTTGTACTGCATTTATGAGGAACTAATTTCAAGCCTACCTGTTCATGGCGTTGAGCATCTCGATTGTCACCAGAACAGACAATGCCATGGTCATTGGGTGAGGATCATGGAAGAGCTTGCAGTTTATGCCCTTGAATGCTTCTGCCTGGCTGTAGCAAGCCAAATGATGTGTCTGAAACCAAGAAGTTTTTGTCAAGCACAATGTTGCACGACATATTACAATCGCAAACTGTTTTCAGATGCACATTGGCACTTGTACCTGCACAAATGTCAAATAATCACAGCAGCAATTTTTTAAATAGGCACAACAAAACAAAAACAAAAATGAATTTTTCGATTTGAGAATGAAACCTTTAATAGCACATACTCTTCACCCATTCTGTGCTTAACACATAGATGTCAAAGATTTCAGCAAATTTTAAAACCTAAGTAAAACTTTTAACACAAAACATGTGACCAAATCATTGATACAAGAAAGTAACAGTTTTCAACACTTATCTGTTGGGTTCTGATGCGTCAGTTCTTCCACACATTCCAAAAGTCTATAGCAGCATTTTTACAGTACTGAGGGCAAAAACTTCACATTTTGGATTTTTTAGTAATGACAGCTCCTACAAATTTGGCTATCATCCATCATGTTTTTTCTCAGTAGTGATTGTGATATAGATTTCACTTTCATCTTTATGGACATTTTTTTCCTTCCACAGGCTAACACATTTTGTTACAAAGTGTGTAATAATGACAATTAAATAGTTCTTTTGACAATATTGAATGAATTTACTCCATTACTGAACAATTTGAAAGCAAAAATAGATTTTAAAAAAATGATATTATGTAAAGCCATATTTCACTATGATGAACAATAGATGGCTCTGGAGTAGTTTCCTATCAGTTTTCTTTATTTTTTCTGGATGTTTTGCTATGGTGAAAATATATCATTATCTTGACCTTTTTACAAAATTCAAGCTTTTCATTAAAATTGAGAAAATAACCATATGTAAGGAGATAACAAAGTTACTTTCTAATTGCTACAGAGAAAAATATATGTGACTGCCTTTTATTGAAGTATGGGAAAGCTAATCTTTTCTTGCATATGGCTCTCATATAGAGATCTTTGTATGATGTCGACATAACTTCAACATATATTTTCATTTTTATTAATACGATAACCTACAAGCAGCAAAGTTAATTGTTATTAATGAAAATAACTTCCAAGAACTGCAATTGGCAGTTAACTGGAAAATGAATAATTTTTTTTTTTAAAAAAATATATAGAATTAGATCTTAAGGCTCAGTTGAACTTTTGGCCGATGCCAACAAAGCACTTTTCAAAATTTCATCATTCGAAAAATCATTACAATATTCTAATTTCTGAAAAATTACATCTGCTTAGAATTCCTCCTGGAGCATTCACTTGAATCTTTGTGTGGTTTGCTTTCAATCTAGATATTCACAACAGCTTTAATAGGCTTAAGGAGCCAAGAAACTATGTATTGAGAATTACAACAGCGAAGGCAAATCACATGAAGATTCACGTGCATCCTCTAGAAAATGTCTATGCAGATTTAATTTTTCAGAATTAGGACTATGATAGTGGTAATTAACTCCGATACACTTACTATTCATTTTTTCGCGAAAGTTTTTTTCAGCGATCGTCGTTTGGTGGCTTCGTCAGGCGTGAACTGTTTTGCTGCGGCCGGAGTGGTTCCTTCTTCCGCTTGTGTTTGTGGTGGTGCTAGTTGATGCAGCACTTTCACTTTTTGTCGTTAGTGGCGTTCGAATCCCGGCCTGGGCATGGATGCAGTTTGTGCTTGTGCGGGTGCAAGAGCAGGTTGGGCAGGTGTGCATAGTCCTAATGGCGGGAAGCCAGGTTTTATTGAGGGCCCCGGTATTGGTGTTGAGGTCGGCAGACACGGTCACTATTGCGTAGGTTTCTTTTGAACACCTTTCTAGTGTGGATTTTGCTTGCATGATTATTTTAAAAGAGCCTATGCTATGGTTTTCGTCTATGAGGTGGCAAGAAAGACCTGTTTTCCCACCATCAGGAGTATGCACACCCGCCCAACCAGCTCTTCTGCAACAACTAGCTCCCACCCAGCCTGCTCCTCCCCCCTGGAACAAGGGCCCACCCAACCTGCAACAAGAAACCAAGCACAGACCCCAAGTGTTCGCAAAAAAAGCCCGCCTGAGCACGCGAGCGAACACCACCCCATGATAGCAGACTACAAGATCTGGAACCGTCTTGTGCAGCGCCAAAACCCCGAGGTGCGGCAACGGAAGGAAGCTCTACAGCCACACGAGAACGACAAAATGTGAAAGTGTTGCATCAACTAGCGCTGCCACAAACACAAGTGGAAGAAGAAGGAACCACGCCAGCCGCAGCAAGACAGTTCACGCGTGACGAAGCCACCAAACAAGTAGCAAAATCAATCGCTGAAAAAAAAAAGTTTCGCAAGAAAAATGAATAGTAAGTGTATCAGAGTTAATTGCCTATCTCCACGTAACAGCCAAACTGATATCTTTAGATGCAATATCATAGTAGTTTTTCGAAACTAGAGGAAATTTTGAAAAAGGCTTCGCTGAGGTTAGCTTAAGGTCCAGCCAAGCCTAAAATTCTGTGACTTTTGTGTTCAATGTTAGTATTTTAGAATTTAATAACCAATACTTTTCTCGGGTTCCGCAGAGTCTGCAAAAAATGGAGCATGGTACTTTGGTAGTCCAAGTATCCTGCAAATTTTCCAACAACATTGTGGCGAGAAATTGATTTTGTGATTAAGGGGAGGACATACAGTTACGCACCAATTGTGCATTTATTTCAATATCCCCAAAATGGGCACTGCTACTAAGAAAAACCTGGGTGTATCTAAGAGTATAAATTTCTTTCCATGTTGCAAGTGGAAGCGTTTTGTTACGTTGATTATTAAGCTGGACAGATGTTTGAAAAATATGATGAATAAGAATTTTCGGAATCCCATGTATTCCTTATGGGGAATCAACTTCAACATCAAGTTGCAGCTAATTAAATGGAAGTTTCGACTTTTCCGCTGGTGAAATTTATCTTCAAACTGCCCTTTTCCCTGGGATATCTCTCTTTATATTCCCACAAGAACGAATCCAATCATACTCCCATATGATCAATGCTTTTCTCCTTGCCTCCTGGCAGTGTTGCCAAATGTGATGGGCATAAAAGAACTAAATTTCACCTTAAATGGAGTTAAAATTGACTCTCGTGGAGATAGATTTACGAAGGCTGGATGTCTATGTGGGTCGGAACCAGTGATGGCATCATAGTGGGGCACGGGGGTTGGGCATCCCAGTTCACAGACTAACGAGTGCACAGAAGAGCCAGTTCTGACTCCAAGAGAGCTAAGTTGGCACACTGCCACGGATGGAAGGGTTTGGGAAGACTCCCATGGAAAATGTATCGCATGCCCTTAAGTGATTACGTCACATGAAATTATGAATATTTTGAATCAAAACTCTAGACGATTGCTATGATGTAGTTAAAGTGGAAAATTTATAAATAACTGAACTATCTTCAAGTACTTGTACCAGTTAAAAAAGGTATTGCATCAGCTGAAATCATAATTTTGTAATCTTAATTCATCTAGAAAAAAGAATTGTCCATGCTAATTGAATTTGCTTATTATGATCTATCGTGTACCATAAGCATGAAATTAAACTCACCACTTGGTAGTAGCTCAACTGTGGGCCATCAGGGGAAAACATGAACCACCAACAAGAAGCACCAACAGTGGCAGCACCGACATATCCACCAATGGCCATGTAACGGAAGAACAGCCAGCCAGTGATCAGAGATTCATCACTCCTCCTTGGGGGCTGCACATAGAAAAGGAAAAGGAAGTAATTCACAACTATGTTTATCGTTTGGCAACTATTAGCACGATTTTCTTAATAATACTTGTAACTTTGATTTTTATACTTGCACACCAATTTTAATTTTTATGTACGAGGCATATTCGGAAAGTAAGTACCGAAAGGGTGTAAGAAATAAAGTAAAATAGTTTTGTGCCTTTTTTTATTTGAATTGCATTCTACAGACCTTAAAATACTTTTCTACGTAGTTTCCACCATTTGTCATAGCGTGTCACTAGTTTTTGTATCCCATCGTCATAGAATGTTCCCGACTGTGATAAAAGCCATCCATTCACTTGTGCTTCGACGTCATCATCCTCGTCGAAACGCTGACCATAATTTTAGATTCCAGGCGATCTGTCACAATTTTGTACAGGACTGTTTTCTTGAAATTTGTGGAAATTCCATGGAAAGCGACGATATTGTGAAGCGTCTGTTTTTACGAATTTCCGCATCGACCACACGCACCAAATCCTCGGTCACAACAGATGGCCGACCGCTCCTTGGCTCATCGTGAACTGTCTCACGACCTGCTTTAAACATAAAAAAAAGACCTCTCACAGTTGACGGTGGATGTCTACCGGTTTCACATTTCTTGAATTGAGAAAACGAAACACAGACCGGACTTCACAGCCGGTGGGCCGATTGATTTTCTTGAACATTTCAAACCTTCATAAACCTACGAAGAAAAAGCATGACCTGCTCCCACGACTGACTGCCTGTGGCTTACTAACGGATGAAGGATGTCAGCGAGAACTCACACGGTCGTGACTGCAGCACTACGGTGGCAATATTTGCCAACGGTACTTACTTTATGAATACGCCTCGTAATAAGAGAGAGTAATACAATTTCTACATGTAAGTCCTTACATATGTACAGTAACAGACACTTCTGAGTTGTAATGAGTTTGTGACCATCAGAGAGGGTTTCTAAATTATATCATAAAATTTACTACTTGAATGTTAGAGAAATTGAATTGTATATATTTGTCTGAATATTGAAATTATTCAAGATCTGTAGGACCTCATAAAATTTGTGATATGGTTGAGAAACTATGTATGATTGCTACAAGCATAATGTGAACATGGTCTGAAGTTATATCTGCCAATAGCCAAGATTACATCCACACTGCAATTCAATAAGAATATTGATTTTACTGCAGTACTGTTTGATTTTACAGCTAGGCATCAAAATTTTATTGATTAATCCTTCCAATTTTCATTACATTATCTTTATATATTTATGCGAGTAGTATTCCACAAACATCATTTTAACAAAATTGCAACTTACTTGAGTGAAAACTGTAGCATTCCATACCAATCCTCTACCACTAAGCTACCAACCCAACCTCTGACCTCCAAAGAATTTACACAATTTAATACAAAATAGTAATAGTGGAGTGGTCAATACAAAACACTTCTAAATGAAGATCTCCCTCGGGAAGTGTAATGGGACTGTCAATTTACGATGTATAGTAACCATCACTTTGTTTTTACAGAAAGCTATTTTGGTTTTTCAACTTTGTTCTAAAACAATAAATTCATCTCTTTTTCATGTACAGTTTCAATACAACATAGTGCAATTTTTTTTCTTTTTCAAAGCTAGAGTAAGAACAACCTGGAAGAGTAGGTATTCACATAATAATTATAATAATATATAATATAATAATATATAATAATTATAATTACCTTGTCCATGATGTCCAAGTCAGGTGGGTTGAAGCCCAAAGCGGTGGCAGGCAGACCGTCTGTCACCAAGTTCACCCACAACAGCTGTACGGGGATCAAAGCCTCAGGCAAGCCAAGAGCAGCAGTCAGGAAGATACTGCAAACAGTACAAATAATATTGTATACAATCATGGCAGAATTTTAATTAGGGAAAATTTAAAATCAACAAAATAAGATTTCCACTGCACTTTTATTAAACAGAGTAAAACTAACAATTTGTAGTGTACATAATTCAGGGTTCCCACACACCTGGAAAACCTGGAAATCTCAGCGAATTTGAAAAAAATACAAATCTCAGGGAAAATCTTGTAATTGATTAATGGTTCCCAATGAAGCAAAACTGAGGGATTATAATATGCTCCTGTCTGTGGATAATCCAGGCTCTTGTAGCATTTCTCTTTCAACAAGGAACTCGTATCTATTTGTTTGTCTGTCTGTCTGTTTCTTGTTTTTAAATGTGATTCCAGGGCTGGTGACCAAGTGTATACCCTCATAAATTTTGCGCTTTTTAAAATTTAATTAGCCGATTTCAACCTTTTACATGACGTGAAATATATTTCAAGATGTGGAAAACACATAATAAAGATAACCTGATGTCCAAAGTTAACCAGTGTTCATCTGATTTCCCTTATTAGGGAGTAGTTTCAAGTCTTTTCTTCCTTCTTTGTTTACAAAATAGTATAAAACTGGAGTGTCCTGTTTAGGGAAATATTTATTTTCTGACATCTTTTGTGTACAATATTGTTGATTGTGTATTTACTGCATTTAGAACAGAATTTTAAATATTTACTTACTAGTGCCATATATGAATTATGTACTGTTCATAAATACTTGTTCATATTTTAAGTTTTTGATCATGTTCAGCATTGTTATAGTCATGACATGACATGTGAATTTTTACATGCCTCAAAAGCTCACGTATGTGTAAAATGGAATTACTTGTAGGACCAGCAGATATACATTAATATCATGTAGTGAAATAGTTTTCTCAAAAGATATGCCAGAAATTGAATATCATGAGGTGAAGGCCAGTTGAAGGTGTATCCTTAACCCCCCCCAAATATCACACTTGCACTTGCAACTGTCACTAACTTACCATTACGTATTAGCATTCCTCACTTCTTCATCTTAGATTAGGCTTGTTTTGGAGCACTGTTAAGTTGGTTTTGATTTTATCACATGGCAATGTATATGTGGAAAGTGGGTTTTCTGTAAATAAGCAGGTTTTAATAGAAAACTTGAAAGAAGAGTGTTGTGGCTATTCGGCAAGTTTATGATGCAGTGAAAGTGGTAGGAGGAGTGTCAAATGTAGAAGTAAGCAAAGATATGATCCAGAGTGTTAAAGGTGCACGTATTAGCACGTAGAAGCATTGCAGAAGATGAGAAAGAAATGTGATCACAAAGATGAGAAAAGGAAATAAATGAAACGTAAAGCAAGTGAGATCCGTGCTTTACAAGCCAAACAACAAAAGATGCAAGAAGAAGCAAAGGCTATTTCAGAACAATTAAAAAAACTTGAAGCTTCTGAGAAGTAAAGTTTCTTAATTTGCTGTATCAGACATTAAGTACATTCCTTCTTTTATATTTCAGTCTCGGTAACTTATTATTCCTTTTTAAATCGGTACTAATAATTGTCACTTCAATTTTATATGTTTTTCAAAATTCCAATAATTTGTTTGTTTTAACTATTATTGTAGGCATCACAGATTA
This sequence comes from Lepisma saccharinum, assembly GCF_977018435.1. Lineage (NCBI taxonomy): Eukaryota > Metazoa > Arthropoda > Insecta > Zygentoma > Lepismatidae > Lepisma > Lepisma saccharinum. Next base: position 72,759,240 of record NC_139237.1, read on the forward strand.
ATTGATATTGTATCCATTTATAAACATGTATGAAAAGTGTGAAAATATTTCAATGTTATCAGATATGTTAGAAATTGTTTCAGAGTTGTCTAAAGTTCTAGAAAACTGGTCATCTTTGTTCTTAATTACATGCAAAGTAGTATGGTATGGCTATGAGGGGATATGGAGGAGGCCATTGTAAAATTTACTGTGCATTCAATACTCTGGAAAAAATATGAGGATTCTGGAAAACTCAGGGAAATCTCAGGGAAAATGGATTTGGAGCTTGATAATTGTACCCATTGTGCAAAATAGAATTAAAAACTAAACAGTAAATTACGCAGTGATCCACATAGTGATCACTAAACGTTGGATTTTAGACTGTTTCCCTTGTGCATTCCTTGTAGTAAAACATAGTAAAATCATATCATGTTGCTTTGAGTCTGACAATGCATTTTTATGGTGCCTATAAATGCCTAAATTGAGGATTCGTTGCAAGCACAACTTTATTCACTATAATAATTTTATCACTCAAATATTGTAAATTTGTTTTACAAACTTCCTAATAACCTATGGAATTTAGAAATTCACTGAACTTCCAGACATAAATATATTTGGGAAAGTCCTCCTCCGTAGCCGAGCGGGTTAAGGCATTCACTCGTCTTGAGATCGTTCGCTTTGGGACGGCGTAGGTTCGAATCCGGCTCTGGTTGGAATTTATTCAGCCTACGTATAGGGCCGGTGGCAACCCACCATCGTGAGGAAATTGGGGAGCTCCGAGTGAGTGAGCGTAATCCGGTCACGGAGACCTACTATAACGGCTGGGGATACGTTGGGCTGACCCCCCCAACTATTCCAATACTGGTTGAAAATCTCTATACTTAGAGGTGACGAAGGAAAGCGTGGGAGGGAGACTGGCAGTCGGAAGGTATGCTTAGGCCTTTCATGGGCTGTTGCGCGATGGATTTTTTATATTTGGAAAAGTGTCACTGGAAAAAGAAACATGTAAAAGTGGGTACAGAAAGCATGAAATTATAGTGATTTCGTTTCAAGGGAGGAGTTACACTTACGCACCAATTGTGCATTTATTTCAATATTGCCCGAATGGGCACTGCTACTAAAAAAAACCTGGGTGTATCCAAGCATATGAATTTCTCTCCATGTTGCAAGTGAAAGCATTTTTTTATGTTGATTATTAAGCTGGGCGCGATGTTTGAAAAATATGATGAATAAGAATTTTTGCAATCCCATGTCTTCCTTATGTGAAATCAACTTCAACATCAAGTTACGGCTAATCAAATGGAAGTTTCGACTCTTCCGCTGGTGAAAGGCATCTTCGAACTACCCTCTTCCTGTTGATATATTTTTCTATTACATCGGAAGTTTGATATTCCCAAGGGAACAAATCATATGATACTCCCATAAGCCCAATGAATTTCTCCTTGCTTCCTACGGCCATTCTGGCAGTGTTGCCAAACCTGATGTGCATAAACGAGCTAAATTTCACCTTAAATGGAGTTAAAAGTGACTTTCAAGGAGCAAGACGAAGGCTGGATAAAGTGCTTCCTAGGGTAATGTTAGTTGTCAAAGGGATGGGGCGCTGCTATTTTCGTTAACTCTAAATTGATGACAATTTATTCTTAGTTTTCACCATCTAGATCCGGCGGCATCACCCATCTCAATAATCCACCGATGGCCGTATGAAATCGAAAATAAAGGATTCCCTGATAACATTATTATGTCAATTTCATGTCAACACAGCACTATAAAAAAAAATAGCTAGGGATATAAGAGGGGGTGGGGTGACGCAGCCAATATAACAATATCACGTAACGTGAAAAATGTATAATCGTGGCAAAAGTTGGTCTATGTGGGCCGTAACCAGTGATTGCATCATAGTGGGGCACGGGGGCAGGTGCCCCAGTTCACAGCCAAACAAGTCCACGAAAGAACCAGATCTGGATCCAAGAGAGCTAAGTTGGCAACATTGCCCAGAGGGAAGAGCTAAGTTGGCAACATTACCCGGAGGGAAGAGCCCTGTGGAAACTGTACCGCAAGCCCTGAATCACATTTTTGTCAAACCTCAATATTGTGTTTTTCATTTTTTGGTTATTTTATGTTTCTTTCATGGTGTTTTCAGTTAACAGAGAATTAAACAAATGAATGGTGTTTAGATGAAATAGATCAAAGTCCAAAGAGACAGTAACATTCATAATTGTTTGAAATTTTGCCTAAATCAGTCTCCAGTTGTAGCTTTTCGATACCTAGCCCCACCCCCTCCCAATCAAAACAAATTCATAATAAAAATTGTAAAAAAGCATTTAGGAAGATTTCACACCAAAGTGACATGCACTATACTGCCTGGCACCCGAGTGACATGCCACTTGCATGTCACTCCAATGTGACCATTTTTCCCCTGTGTGTAACATGTTGCTTCGATCTGGTTTGATGGACTCTCTTGTTCAGATAAAGTGGCACATACTTCAACTGCCCAACCTCAAAGTGTGCCACATTACGTGAACAGGAGTGTACATGTGCAACAAATGCCTCTTTTCCTGACTATAGTGGATGGAAGCTTATTCCAATCCATTGTGTGTGCCTGGGGTGAAGTGCCACTTGTCCCTTTGGTGTGAAGGATCACTGAGTGAATTCTCCTTAGGAGAAACACTGAAACATGCCCACATATTTGAGAGTCCCAGTAAATACTACGAACAGTTCAAATCATTCCTGGAAGCATCCAACATCATGTCTTACCTCACGACCTCACCAATATTGGAAGAGATCAGGTATCTGATGAACTGCTTCATGTTGTTGTAGATGGCACGGCCTTCCTCAACGGCGGATACAATGGTGGAGAAGTTGTCGTCAGCCAACACCATCTCAGATGCTGACTTGGCCACAGCAGTGCCAGAGCCCATGGCAATACCAATCTCAGCCTTCTTCAAGGCGGGAGCGTCATTCACACCATCACCAGTCTGCAAGGAGAAATTGTTCAAGATAATGGTACGTACTCACTTTGTGACGTTCACTGGTTAATCATTTTGCACGATTAGAATTAGTTAATAAATATTTTGAAATATAACACGAAGGCGAAGATACAACTTCTATGGGTCTATGTATTAGTAAAATAACTGAGCAGTATGCAGTTCACTATTTCATCACATCCATTGCCACATAATGACTTGATTTTCGCTGCTATAGCAATGTTAGAATTCCAAATATTACCTCATTTATACAGCATTTAGCGCAATAAAAAACTAGAGGCACATATTTTTGGTGAATAAAAGAGCAACATTTCGGTACAAAAACAGAGTCAATTTCAGGTTCAAAAGTGGTAAATGAAATAAAATTTTGCTGTTATAGTGGTATACAAAATGACATTTTGGGTGTGAATATAATCCAAAATTTGATTTAAAAACTGCACTTACTACACAAAATAAACATATTCCTTCTAATAGCACATTTATGTCCCTACCACAATATTAAGTTTATTCCTGTATAAAGGGGTCCATTTTTGCTTCTCAAATATTTACAGCAGAATTAACCAATTTTCCGTGAATTGCATAACTCTCAGGATACTTCTGACTTCAGAAAGTGTCGCGGCTGTAAATGAACACTATAAATTTAGTGTTTAAGAGTCTATTTCTCATTTTGCTGATCATTTCACATTATTTCGTGACAAAACAGGGTGGGAAAATGCAACTCACACCTTTCAGAAACATGAAAAATTAACATTACAATGTGTTATTTCACATTTTGTGTTTTCGTCAAAAACGAAATATGCATGCCTCTATAAATAACATAAAACATAATTAACATTGTACAAAGTAATTATTATACATTTTTTAAACGTTAATAGAAAGTGACTTGTATAATATGAAATTCATAATTTCAATAAACATATAATTATATTGTGCGGATCCACAGGACCGTCACAAATGGCAAAGACACCGAGCTAAGTATTATGTTGCACTAGTAGTAAATCATTAAATTTATTCCACACCTGCTTTTCCTTCTTTCTTTAGCCTTTTAACATTCTAATTCCCAGGTTTCCCAAAGGAAAGATGCAAAACAGAAGAAGAGCCACTTGTAAGCAAAAAAAACAACTTTTTCACCCTTTCTATAAACAATTTATTGTTACAAAATAATACAAATAATTTGTATTTAAAAGTGAAACCCAGTAATGCTTCCAAAAAGCAACTTTTTGCCTTATTTTCCTAGGACTTGAGGAAAATATCAGGTATCCACATTATATGAATATTATTCAGTCTGCTTTTTCCCCATGCTTTCGTAGGACATTGAAGCACACCATTAATTTTAATTTTAGTTGAAAGTATATGCAACTACGGTTATTAAAACTTTGAACAAAAAGAAAAAAATGTATATAAATTAACCATGAATGTGCTAAATCTTACTTAGAGATAAAAACATTTTAATATTCAATGTTCTGGGAAAAAACAGGTTTTGCATTTGGATAAATGTTGTCATCAGTAAAATGTGTACCTACTTATGACAATTTACTATAGTTAGCAAAGGAATTATCAACAAAACGTACTAAGAAACTGTACAAGATGAAACAAAAAATTGTTCAATAACCAATAACTTAAATGATTCATTCCCTCTTTAATATAGTTGGAATTTTATTTTAAATTTAGGTCTTTTACATTCCCAAGAATAGTACAACAAAAAAAATGGCAAATTTTGCTCTCACAGACATTTTGTAGACAAGTAGGACTGAGAAATTTTGGGGAATTATACTGACAACAATATACAATAGTATAGAGCATTTTTCCCCCCACTTGTTGCTTATTGTAACTAGGAAGATGCATACTTCGTTTTTGGCAACCACAAAAGGTTCATTTTTTAAGTTCTTGACAGATGTGAGGTACATGTTTGAAATCAGAAATCTGGCTAAATGCCCTTTCCAGAAAAAGATAATGCTTGCTACAAGATAAAAACTATAAACTTGAGATGGGTTGATATGAAATTTTGGCCCATACCAATACACTACCGATATAAAATTTGCAATGGTCCTTCAAGAACCTGAAAGTTTCATTACCTCCTTAATAAATGTGTTTCGAGGTGACTGCAGGGCAAAAGAAGTTGCATATTTAGACATTTACTTTCTTAAAAAGTAAGGCATAGAGATAATCCATAAAAATTAAAACAAAACGCCAGAATTCTGCACAAATTTGTAAGATATTTATAAATAGATCAGTAAAATAATCGGTAACTTGACCGATATGCCCATATCGGTCGATACCGATAGAGTACCGATTAATCTGTCCCATCCCTACTATGAACTCACCATGGCAGAGATTTCATTCATGCCTTGCAAGAATTCAACAATCTTGGACTTGTGGGATGGCTCCACTCGGGAGAAGAGACGAGCTCGTGCGACAGCAGCCTTCTGCTCATGGGGTGGTAAGTCGTCGAACTCTCTGCCAGAGTATGACCTTCCAGTTGTGTCCTCTTCCTCAGTGAATACACCAATGCGGCGGCAGATAGCCTCAGCTGTTGACTGCAAGATTACAAAGCAATTTATACCTTCCACAAATGGAAACATATCGCATTAAGAAAGAAGGGAAAAAATGTTCCTTCTGGAATACTTTTTAAAAAAGGAAAATGTATTTAGTACATGGAAACTTTAAGCATAACTAAAATGCTATGATAGGATCTGGATTTTCCATAATTGTAATAACAAGAAATTTTCTTACCTCAAATATTTTTTTTTTTGTACAACATTGGTTTAGGAGGGTGGATGTATATTTAAATCACAAAAATAAAATTTATGGTAAAATGTGAATTTTGGCATAAGCAAATTTCACAACAAATTACATGCATCATGTGAATGATGTGAAATGTACTATACTATATATAATATAAAAATTCACAAAATCACAAAGTTCATTCTGAGCAAGCGTTATGATTTTAAGTTCTCAAATATTACATTATGCTCAAGATGTTATAAAAATCTTCCTGCATTTTACATTTCCCGAATAATAACCAATTTAGCCACAGGCTCCAGGAAAACATACACAGTACTCAATTTTTCTACAAGGGTCGTTCAAGGTTGACCAAGACTTTTATTTCTAGACAGGAAAGATACATACATAGAAGCAACAAACTGTCATTTTTTCAAAGTATTCCCCCTGAACAACCAGACACCGTTGTGGAATTTCCTTGATGCCTTTGGTGTAGAGAGAAGTAGGTTGGTGTCGAAACCACTGCAGGACAGCGTTCCTGAGTTCCTCATCTGTCTGGAAGTTTATCCCACCCAAATGCTCTTTAAGAGCTCCAAACAAGTGCAAATTACTGAAGGCTAAATCTGGACTGTAAGGGCTGTGTGGTAAAACCTCCCAGTGCAAGTTGGCCAGTGTTGTTTAAGTAAAATGGACCGTGTGTGGCCTGGCATTGTCATGGAGAAGAATGACATGTTTCAACAACATTCCAGGTCTTGTCTTCTTCCAAACGGCCTTACGTACATCACCGTGAAGCAGTGTTGAGTAATACTGGGCATTAATTGTAGCACCCCTTTCCAAAAAAATCCACATGAAAAACACATTTCATGTCCCAGAAGACAGTTCCCAAAATCTTACCGGCAGACGGCAGAGCTTTGCTTTTTTTGGGTGACACCATTTGTACACTATTGCCCGTGACAGTGTTTGTTCACCATACTGTGCTTGCAGTCTATGCCAAATTTCAGCAGGTTTCACCTTCTCCTTCACAAGAAATTTAATTATACACTGCCGTTCCACAGCAACAGATGCACTACTTGCCGCCATCTTTGTTCACACAACTGCGCATGCTCCAAATGCATCGCAAAGAATCATGGTCTGTCCTGCTGAAGTAATGCAGCGCTACATTGATTCATTAATATTTTATGCATGAAAGTCTTGGTCAACCTTGAACGACCCTTGTAAACAAAATTTAATGCAATCATCAGCTAGACTAGTACCAATTGGAAGGAAACTGTTTTCAACGAACATATGAAAAAGTAGCTTTTAGAAAAATAACACTGGAAAATCGAGATCCCTGCTCATAAGTAATTTCAATATTTACTATGTGATACTTTTGAGTCGTAAGCGCATTCAAAGCAATGAAACATGTCTCATGCTAAGAAATATTAACTAAACTTTAACTTACCATTTACAACAGCATCAGGCAAAGCACAAAACAATAGGAAACAAATAAATAAAGTATAACAAACACAAAAAGGAGCTTCAGTTGAAAATCTAAATTTTTTTCTTCTGAAAGAAGTTTCTAAATACCCTTCTCTCAAAACTTCTATAAATTGTAATGTTCTGAACACATGAAATATTTTTGGAGGGTTAACTGTTCTAGACAATACTACACTTTCACAAATTAAAATTAAGGAACAGAAAGTAGCTTAATGGTGTTTACATGCCAGTCATAAAAAACTAAAAAAAAAAAGTTTTAATTTCATGGGTCCTAAACATAACGTACTTCACACAGGTTTACAACTATAACATTATGATTTGTGAACATTCTTCAGAACACCAGACAAATTACTACAATCTAGCAATGGTTCCAATTGTACTTTGCATGCAAATTTACACCAACTGCATAGATCAGGGGTTCCCAAACTTTTTTGTTTCATGGCGCCCAACTCAGAATGTAGGCCTATCTAACACTTGCAAAGCTCTCTTAGTGTGGTTAGGTTGTTAGCCTTAAGTTAAAAAAATAACGTATATTTTAAATTCACAAACAATTTATGTGTAAAGAGTACTAAATAAGCACATATTTGCAACAATCATATCATGGATTGAATTTCAGTGAAATTTTTTGAACATTTCGCAGCGCCCCTGTAAACCAGCCACGGTGATCCAGGGCACCGCGGCACACACTTTGGGAACCTCAGTCCCTGTCCTTATTTTATTTGGATACCAGCATACAAAAAATATTCATGCTATAGGAAAGACAGAATTAAAACAAGTGGACCCTAGCAATGAGAAAATTCTCTTGGAATTGAACTCAAATGACCCATGTGACAATCATGATGCCTTTCTGCATGTATAATAAAAAAGAAAGTTAGTTTTCAAAAATATGAACCAACCAGAAGCAAAATGAATTGAAGGTAGCTGAGAACTGCCAAAGTAAAATTGATCAAGTGTCAAGTTGGGAAAGTTGCTGAGAAATGTTAGAAAGCACATTGCTCAAATTAAAGTATCATCTTGCAGTTGGAGAAGTGAAAATGGCATAACTACAAAACTGAAGTAGCACGATACTACAGAGTGGTCCATAAGCATGTAAACACAAATTTAAAACATATATTGATGGTGAAACATGAATAAAACATACCGTTACATGATACAAGGAAGGGGGAAACCAGATAGGTTATGTGACAAACATGGTGGCTATCTTGGATGCAATTTCAGTTTTTTTTTTTAAATTGAAAGGTGGGCATGTGAAATATGAAAATCAGCTGGAATTTCAAGAGAAATACATTGTTATGTTTCATTCTTATGTAACTTTAACTCAAAATATGTGTAAAACTGAACATTGCGATACCGAGGAAGTTCACTTTTAAACAGCTTTAGGATTAAAGTTACACAAAAATGAAGCATACCATCGTGTTTCTCTTGAAAATCTAGCCCATTTTCATATTTCACAACATGCCAACATTCCAATTTAAAAAAAAAAAGTCTAATCCAAAATACCCTATCTGGTCTCCCCCCCCCTTCCCTGTATCATGTACATTTTATTCATATTTCACCATCGACATTTGTTTTCAATGGGTGTTTTCATACTTACGGGCCATCTAAAAATGTTCATTTTACAACTGAAACAGATTCACAGTAAAGGCTAAGTACAAATCAGTAGTCTTCAGGAGATAGATATGGGCATGTGTGTATGTGTGTGTACAGATAACTTTTATCATAAAGATTATAATATTTTGGAGTGTGAAGGCTCATACTGGTTGGGCAAACTGATATTGTAGTAGTAGCTATGACAAATACAGTGGAACTTCAAATGTGTGTTCTTCAGGTTAATGTTGTTAAAACGTAAACTCCGAGCACTTCAAAATAGAAACGACTACTTACACCTAAGACTTTTAATTAATGCCATCGAATATTAAATCTCTGTACCTTATTGTCACCTGTAATCACAATAACACGGATACCAGCAGCTCTGCATCTCTGGATGGAATCGAATACCTCCTTGCGGGGAGGATCAAGCATGCCAACAACTCCAACAAAGGTGAGATTGACCTGGAACAAAAATCAATAATGAATCAACACTTTCTATCAAAAATAATCAGCATTAAAAAAATCTGACGCACACCTGCTTACTAATGTAGTATAATGAATGGGTACTTTTAAAGTTTAAACACTGGTCAACTTTACTTCTGGTCAAAAAGCTTACTGGTTATTCATATTGGTTTGGCAGATTGGTTATCCAGCTGGATCTACAGTTTAAGGCGAGATCCAAAGATTGAACTGAATTGCGATCCCACCAGGAATCGCAAGCCCTTGTTCATTATCAAGTAATGACAAATTCCATTTGGGCTATTTACTCCACTCCACAAATATTTCAATGAATCTATGGTTAACTTGGATAGTTTTAATCAAACAAGCTGCTTTAGTAAACGAACTCACCTCATATGTGTAGAATTTGTTGGAGTCTCCCAAGTCCATTTCGTCGGGCTTGATGGGGTTGTCAGCAGTTGCAAGAGCAAGGCATCGCAGAGTGTCTCTGCCTGTACCGTATTGTCTTGTGAGTTCAAGGATGCGGTTCTTCAGAGTGGAGGTCAATGGGTACTGCAAATTAAAGAAAATCATACAGAATCTGGTATAAACATACGGAACATTGAAAAGTGTACATTCTCACTGAGGAAGTCTATAGTAAATAAAATGCTGAAGGCATATGCGGTACATAGGTATTTCATTTAAAATTTAGTGATTTTCATTTGTGCAATCTACAATCTGAAACCTTTGACAATTTTTTGAATCTGAATCATCCTCAAATTGTGAAAATATGATAGTACAGAAATCTTCTAGCTAAACTGCAAAAGACAATTTGACGCAAGTCGAACTTCTATGCATGTACTATTAAATAAAGGTAAAGGTAAAGAAAAGTGTCGAATAACATGGGTACCTGGGGGAAACCCTGGGGGGTAAAGGCGGTCAGGGGCGTGATGCTGATCACATCACCCCCACTCACGACCGGATCAACGCCTTCATGGCGTGGTGCTAAGCACAGGGGAACACTTTACCTTTAAAGGTAAAAGGTAAAGTGCTCCCCTGTGCTTAGCACCACACCATGAAGAACATACAAAGGTTTGAAACTGGCTTGAAACCAAACTCTCTAATACCATAAAGCCTAAAGTTTCACTGTTGCAGTAATTGTAAAGAATTCCCACTATGAACAACATGTCTAGTACTTTCAACCATTTTTAATAAAATGTTAATCACCTTCTGGGTTCCAATACGAGCATGTGTGCAGCGATCAAGTACACCCTCAGGAGCACCCTTAACGAACAGCTTGGGTCCATTGCCAAGACGAGTTGGTTTAAGAGGAACACAGTAGCTGGACATGGATTTGCGGTCCCTGGAGAACTCCAATGTAAATTCCTGTATAGAAGAAGAAACAATGAAATTAAAACAAGATTATATATTTTGCAAAAAATAAGATATGCCAAGTACAAGATATACTTTTGTTTGGGCATTTCGACAATTTCTTCCAACAGCAGTGCATAGAGAAGTGAAATTAACATATAATGCTTATCATTTTGGAGGCATTTCAACTGTTGAAACTACAGTTTGAAGCGAGATTCAAACCACCATTGCAATTAAAACATGGATTTAAGATGTTTAAAATTATGACAACCCCATATCTATGATAAAAGCTGAGATTGTAAAGGGAAAGACAGCACACACAAGATTGAAACACAACACACAAAAACCCACCAAGGAAAACATACTGGCTGTATGTCCAGGTGCCTGCGTGTTGTGTTACTCAATCCCGAGAGACAGTTACTGTAATCCAACCCTATCTCTTATGAAGACATGAGAATTATAGCAAAATATTGAGGAAAATATCCACGAAACAAAACTAAAGTATTGTGTAAGTGAAGTTTCATTTCCAAATTGCCCTTTGTGTTGTTTGTCAGATTAATTTTCAAGAGCCACTTCCTTCATAAATACAGGATATGACATTACTGCAACCAGGAGCAAACGAAGTACGTGTAGTGACATGTGTCCTACATGCCTTAATCTGTGTTAATGAAGGTAGTGGTCCTTCAAAACTAATCAATCAACCAAAATAGCAAAACAGAAACACCAAAACTTTACCTACACAATATTTTAAATGCATTTAACGTGTCCAACCACGAAAAGCAACATGTTTATTAATATTACAAATGTACTGAATCAATTAACTTTTAAATAATGTATATACTTTATTCTAGTGCGGCACAATGTAGTTATTCTGTTTGCCACATCTTCCCGACCTTACCTCACCCCTCTTCCTGCCGAAATCTCAATGCATGCCACATCTTTTACTCGTGTGTCAGCAGCCAGCACTCCTCTATGGTCGCTGCATCGCCCAGCGGCATGTTGGGGGAGGGGTGAAGACAGGCTGTAGGAGGAGTAGGAGAGGGGGCTGGCAAAGGGCACCATAGAATGCTTTTTTTTAATGCCAGCAAAGTCAGATATTTACAATTACAAGATGTATTCTGGTTACACACTGCTAAAATGTTTCCCAAATTAGTAGTAATAGTAAGTTTTACAAATCTTTAAATATAACCTTTATTGAAATATTTCTTGAAGCTTTCTTGGCGGTGAATAATGAGTAAGTATCACGGGCATCCTAGCTTCCCAGAGCTAACGTCACTCCCATCTTCAGGGATAGAAGTGCAGAGACAATAATAATGACAACACGGCCCCCAAAGCTCTCCATCGTATTGAGTGGGGCCCATCTCATCTCAAACGGCGCTGCAGTGTGGTGGCAGCCTCTGTTGGCCCTACCACCTGTGTGGCAGGTACAGTAGAACTCTAGAGAGCCCTCCTTGTGTTAACTACTTGAAAGCACACCTAGTGTATGTTGCAAACCTAACTTCTGCCTTTTGGCACTTATCGGGATATCTCATTTTTGAAGAAAAGGAAGAAGCAAGAAAAATGAGGAGGGGATAAAGTGATTTTTCGTATTGAAGGAGAAAAAACCTGCCTTAGGGACAGGAAAAAGCCTTCCAGTCTACTTTAATTGGTGTGAGTAATCTTGTTGCAGGGGGTGTTTGCATGCATTAATAAAAATAAAAAGGGCCGGGCTGGGGGTGCCGGGGATCGGGTTCCTTTCTAGGCTCTTCTGCGCCATCAACGCTTACCCACGGATGGAAGAAAGTCTCCATTTTCACTACACAGTCTAACAAACACAACTAAATGGCAACCAGAAGTGAACATTCATTCACTTTGGGCTGAGGGTAGTGGTGTATGTTGTAAGGGTGTCAATAATGATTTGACTGCGAAACATTCAGAATTCTTGGAAGTCTGATGCTTTTCTTCTTCTTCATTCATTTCGCTTTATAATAAATACAAGTACGTTAAAATAATAATATACATGTATATTATTATTATACAAGTGTACTTTTAAAATTGTTCTTAAAATCGATGTAATTAAACATATTTGTCATTGACACATTTTAAAGAAGTATAGAACACCCAGAATGACATGAATTGCGGGAAATATGTGAACTAAACGACACACCTCCCTGCCTAGCCAATAGAGTATAGAACACCCAGAATGACATGAATTGCGGGAAATATGTGAACTAAACGACACACCTCCGTGCCTAGCCAATAGAATCGACACAACGCCAGCGTACGTCATTGCCAAACTTCTGTTGTCGTTCACCTGCCAGAAGTCCAAGTAGGAGCAACAAACAGCATTTTTCTTCCTTTTTTGAGCGCTTTTTTCCGTGTGTTCATTGTTTTGATTGAAGTTTGATTGTGTTGTATTTCATTGTGTGCGTGGTGTGGTGTATATTTGTTTCTTATGAAGAGAGACCTGTAGTACACAGCGAGGCCAGAAATATAATCAGGAACGTCGTCAAGTTTTGTGATGAAGAGAAAAGATTGAAATCGTGGCGGTTTCCAATAGAATAGCGTCCGAGCAAGCTGCCGCTGACACAGGGAAACCAGTTTCAACAATCTCCCTGATAAGAAGAGAAGCTAAGGTTACAGCACAAAAGTTGTGTACCCCTGGTAAGGCTACGCGTGGTAGACCAAAAAAGATTGTGATGGATGATATGGAACGGTGCATTTTACGTAGAAAGGTCCTGGAATTTTACACAATAATAAGACTCTGGCTACTTTAAAGAAAGTGCTGTAGGTTGCCAAAGGTAAAATGGGTTTTATCGGGGGAAGAAGAATGCTTCAAGTTTTTGAAAGAGATTGGTTTTATTTTTGCAAAATGCAAAAACAGAAGACACTTGTTGATAGAGAGGAACAATATTTTTGCTGAACGTGCCCAGTTTCTGGGAAAATTGAGAAAAAATGACATGAATGAGAAAAGACCAGTTGTTTATTTTACTGAAACTTACATTCACCCTACATATGTTGTGGGTAAATGTTGGCAGGTGGAAGGTGAGGGTGGGGTTTACTCAAGTGGAAGAGTTGGGCAAAAGGTTTATTACAGTACACACATGTGGGAAAGTGGTTTTATCCCAGGTGTTCTTCTAATTTTTAAAGTGAAGTCCACAACGGGAGATTATCACAATGAAATGAATGGAGATAATTTTTTAAAGTGGCTATGTGAACATCTGTTGCCTGGTTTACTATGACACGAGGAGTCCCGGGATCGAATCCTGGCCTGGGCATGGATGTTTGTGAGTGTCCATCAATTTCATCACATGATCACTCATCCCCATCTTTGCAAATTAGCCAAAAGTGGCACAAAAAGCAAAGTAAAATATAGCAAATCAATCAATCAAACTACTGAGATACCACAGTTTTCTATTTTGGAATATCTCTCATTGAACTGGGCCTCTTCCAGGACGTAGTGACAACATCGTCGCTCTGAAAATGGGGGTGCAGAATTTCTTACCCGGTAAAGGCACAATGTGGTTGGAATCCCACTTTGAGCTGTAGGTTCAACCCAGATTAGCCTTTTTGGGCATGAAGTCAACTTTATAAAATCAATCTTTCGTTGAACTTGATATTGGTTTACATTTTTGGATGCAAGTTTGAATATGTATAATAATAATGACTATAATTAATAGACGTAATAAAAGCTGAAAACGTAAGAGATTTGATCAAATTGTCCTTTGTTCGAGATGTTAATGGCACTGGTATTGATGGAAGGGACTGGACCGAATATTTTTCTTGAAGGTAAAGAAATAATAAAGGAACCAGGGAAGAACGCCCGCCTCTCGTCTCCCTGCTCTGTTTAAATAGGGGGAGTGGATGGTCGAACGCTTGGCAACTCTGAACTAGCCTTTCTTTGTCGGTGTGTACTACACCCCAAGATTTATGGTTGTTGTTTTGTGTCCGATGGGGGACACAGAGGTCGCGAAGGCATGGCGAACAGAATATGCATCATAATTTTGAATGTTAATTTCATAGTGGCAACACCAATGGAGCTTTCAGATTGAAGAGACATGCAACATAGTAGTTTCACACTGAAGTGACAGATGACAAGCAACATGGGCCTCTCCAGTCTGTATAAAAGCATTCACTGTGCACCAGCAACCAATACACCGAGGCAACATGGTACACACTATCGTGGAAAACAGTCCAGTCTGAGCGACATGCATGCAAAAAAACAACATTTGCAGATTTTTGTGTCACTCTTGTTCGAAAAGGTTGCAGTTATTTCTGACTGTTCATTCCTAAGTGACAAGTGTCACTTGCCACTTCGGCCTGAAAGCTTCCTAAGAAGGATTAGTTTTACTGTCCTGTCAGGTAAGCCTCCCTGTTCAATCCAAGTCCATGGCTATTTTGGCATCAAACTCGCAAAACTTTGAAAAAAAAAATTTAAAAAAATACAATAGTCTTACATTTTTTTCAGATGGAATCTATACTTATACCAGGGACAAATGAAAAGTCCACACAAGCCTACAGAGGAAGTAAATAAATAAGCTTTAAGTGCTCGTCTTACCTTCTTCCACTTGGTCTCAAAGTCCTGTCTCACAACAATGGCACTAGATCTGCGGTCAAGACCAACCTTGTTCAAGCCAAAGGGATTCATTTTCTCAGCCAATACAATCAGAGCTGTTTCTGTGGCCTCACCAACCTTTTCAAAGGCTTGCTTGAACTGTAAGCAATAATTTAAAATTAGGTGGTTGTTCAACATAACCTTATATTGTACACAGTACACTAAAAAACTAGTCAAACAATTTTTAGTAAACTATAAAAATACATAAAACACAGTTATCTGAACTTAAAACCAAACACAAGCAATTTCACGTGATACAACATAGTACATGTATAATACATGTTTAATGCAATATATTCTGGAAAATTTGAAATTTCATTTATCTGAAAGAGGCACAGTCCTATCAAATTTTGGATAGTTTTCAGTGAACATCATCATTCTTAAATCCCATACACGAAATATCTATCTATCTATGTGTGTGTGTGTGTGTATATATATATATGTACACACACACACACACACACACACACATACCCACACAGGGTGTTTCTAAAGGTCATTTACAACGCTTGGGAGGCGATTCCTCACATGAAAACAAGCAAAAAGTGTGAGTTCCATTTTTACGACTGAGGCTTCGTTTCCGAGATAGGAGCCTCGCAAAAGGTGACAAAGTGAACGTCACACCTAACTGGGACGAATACTATCACAGATAAGAGAGGCGGTTCCAAGAGAATCATGAAGGAATCGTATGTGCTCAGTCCGGAAGTCACTATGAAAAGGTCACTGCACGTATGCGCAATGGATTCCTCAAAGGAATTGGGGATTTCCAGCACGAACAATGCATCGAAAGGGTATGTAACGCAGCAAGAAGGACCGTGACAATGAGAAATGCGTTAAAGACAACACATCCCGACCTCAAACATCAAAACATGAGCACGGAACACAAAATCCGAAAAGTTGAGCACGGTTGCATACCCCAGTTACACGCGAGGAATGAACGAATCATGTCATGTGGCATACGAGAGACACATTACTCCACCAGGAGGAGGGAAAGAAAAACACAATATCAGATGATTGCGACAACGTGTATTTTTACACGTGACAACTATGTAATATCATCCCCCCCCCCCCCACACACACAACAAACAACAAATGCTACAATGTCTTACGCACAGACTGTCACTGTACACCAACTGAAGATGTCACTTTCACCACACAAAGAGGGTGGGGAGCAATACCAAGGGCGTTTATATATTTATATATATATAAATTAGGGATGGGACCGATTAATCGGTACTCTATCGGTATCGGCCAATATGGGCATATCATTGTATCGGTTTATCGGTAAAATTACCGATTATTCTAGCGATCCGATATATCGATAAATATCTTATAATTTAGTGCAAAATTCTGCCATTTTGTTGTAATTTTTATGGATAATCTCCATGCACTACTTTCTGAAAAAGTAAATGTCTAAATATTCAACTTCTTTTGCATTGCAATCAGCTCGAAACATGCATTTACTACAGAGATCAATGAAAATTTCAGGGTCTTCAAGGACCATTTCTAATTTTATATCGGATCGGGAGAATATCGGTTATCACTATCGGTAAATTTTATATCGGTACTGTATCGGTATCGGCCAAAGTTTCATATCGGCCCATCCCTAATATAAATCAAAGAAGGTAAAAGGAAACCCTCACCGGACAGTAGAAAAATTCAAAATTTTCGCTAATTTCATAGTATCATCGGTGTGAGGAGAAAGAGATGGAACCGGGTGGGTACCCACACTCCCGCCCTCCCTCCCAACTCATCCTACACACTCACAGTTTACGACGAGCCTGGTGACGAAACAGTGTTTTTTTCGTTCTACGCACCGCTTCTTCTTCAATGGGGACCTGGCAACTCTGCAGGACCCCAACTTCCGGTTCCGTCTTCTGTTTCTTCTCACACCGATGATGCTATAAATTAGCGAAAATTTTGAATTTTCCTACTGTCCGGTGAGTGTTTCCTTTTACCTTATTTGATTTATATATATATATATATATATATATAAGTGAAAGAGGAGAGAGGAAACACTCACCGGACAAAGAAAAAATTCAAATTTTCGTGATAGTATGTCACATCTTCAGGAGTAGAGAGAGACGTTGTAGAACTAAGTGACTAGAGGGAAGAGTAAGCATGACCTGCAGTGTTGCCAGGTCCCGAAGGAAAAAAAGTGTTGACAGTACTACAAAAAAAAAAAAAAGATGGTTCTTTCACCTGGCTTGTCAAAAACTGTGAGTGGTGGTGGTGGGGGGGGGGGGGGGTTGGTTGGGAAAAGGTGGTGGTGAGGGTGAGGATAGGGGATTGGGGGTGGGGTTACTGGGTGGCCTTGTTCAGGCCTGGAGGTGTGGTTGCATTCATGGTCGATATGTAGGCCCTCTCCCATCTTCTACGTATTGAGGTGTTGGTGGATTGGGGCAATTTAATCTATTTTTTTAAATATTTTTTTGTGGTACTGTCAACACTTTTTTTTCCCTTCGGGACCTGGCAACACTGCAGGTCATGCTTACTCTTCCCTGTAGTCACTTAGTTTTACGTCTCTCTACTCCTGAAGATGTGACATACCATCACGGAAATTTGAATTTTATCTTTGTCCGGTGAGTGTTTCCTCTCTCCTCTTTCACTTTATTTATTTATTTATATATATAAAAATCAAAAAAGGTAAAAGGAAACACTCACCGGACAGTAGAAAAATTCAAAATTTTCGCTAATTTCATAGCATCATCGGTGTTAGGAGAAATATACGGAACCGGAACTTGGAGCCCTGCAGAGTTGCCAGGTCCCCATCGAAGAAGCAGTGCGTAGAATGAAAAAAACACTGTTTTGTAACCAGCCTCATCGTAAACTGTGAGTGTGTAGGATGAGTTGGGAGGTTGGGTGAGGGTTGGGCATTACTGGGTGGCCTTGTTCAGGCCAGGTGGAGTGGTTGCACTCATGGCCGATATATAGGCCCTCTCCCATCTTTTGCGAACAGAGGTGTTGGCTGGTTGGGGTAGGAGATGGATGATCGCTACCCGGAAGCAGTCGTTGAAACTGATGTTGTGGTGGTTGGTGTGGACGGTGACAGTGAAGTCCAGGTTGTGGGTGGAGGAGCGGTGGTTATTGATGCGGAGGTTGAGGGCTGTTGATGTTTCCCCCAGGTAAAAATCACCACAGATGTTGCAGGTGAGGATGTAGATAAGGTTTGAGGCATGGCAGGTCCCTTTGGGATGGAGGGGAAATTTGCCAGTGGCCGTGTGCACC
Source organism: Lepisma saccharinum (assembly GCF_977018435.1). NCBI lineage: Eukaryota > Metazoa > Arthropoda > Insecta > Zygentoma > Lepismatidae > Lepisma > Lepisma saccharinum. The sequence goes on from NC_139237.1 coordinate 72,777,621, forward strand.
TGGAGGGTGTGAGAAGTGATGAGGATGGGGCAGGTCTTGCACCTGGGGGCGGTTGCATTTATGGGCAGGGGGGTGTTGGATGTGTGGTGAAGGAGTGTTGTGGGCCAGGATGATTTGGAGGTTGGGGGGGGGGAACGTTTGAAAACCACTCTGGGTTTGTCGGGAAATATGTTTTTGGTTTCAGGATCACTCTGGAGAATTGGGAGAAGAGAGTGCAGTGTGTGCCTGATTTTGTTGAGGTGGGGATGATATTGGGTGATGAGTACAGGTGGGTTGGTGGCAGCAGGTTTCTTGGTGGTAGTGGTATGTGAGGCAGCTCGCGATATTTGCTTGGTGACCAGGATGGAGGGATATCCACGGTTAACCAGGGCCTGGTGTAGGCAGAGGTTATAATTCTGGCGGGAGGTGGGTGAAGTGTTCAGGCGCTGTCCCCTGAGGGCCAGAGAGAATGGAATGACTTTTTTGGTGTGGAACGGGTGGGAGCTGGAGAAGTGTAGGTATTGCATGTGGTTGGTGAGTTTTATGTGGATGGAGGTAGTCAGTGTCCTCCCTCGATGTGCACGTCCACATCCAGGAAGGTGATCTGGTTGGGGGAGTGCGTCCAGGTGAATTTGAGGGAACGGAAGTGGTTAAGTTGATCCAGGAAAGCTGACAAGGATGGTTCTCCATGTGTCCAGAGCATGAAGATGTCGTCGATGAAGCGGAGCCAGAGGAGGGGTTGGGTAGCCAAAAACTCTTGCTCAAGTTTGCCCATGAAGAGGTTTGCATAGGAACTTCCGGTTCCGTCTATATATATATATCCATATATACCACGTGAGGCACCTAAAAGTACCACCTGAAATAGCGAAGAAACCAGAAACAGTAGCGAGGTGAGGTTTGCGGGAAACAATAATATCAAATGGGGCTCGTAAATCGGAGGTATGGGGTGGGTCGAAAAATATCGACAAATGGGGCATCTGGAGCAAAGTCATATTTTTTTTAATGGAACGATATACAATAACATGCATAATAGAAAAGAGCACACGCAAAGAAACACAACGCCGTTGGTCTCATGCATCTACTGCACATAGGAACGAAGATATGGCCATGTGAAAATATGTAAACAAACTAACAAGTGGCCCACCTGACCGTCAGTACCACGGCATGTACAAGTATGAGATGTCGGAAGCCATTGGACAAGATGAAGACAGAACGTGTTAAAGGAAGAAAAAATGCAGTAGACATTGTCAGCACCATGTATTTGACAGTGTTACAGCATAATGAAAATGACCATGACAGTATGTCGAAGAACCACTGCTTAAGAAGCGAAAAACTGTCAAAGTGTGTGTTCAAAGTGGTGGCCGTCAGCTGCGATACAGGCAACGAGGTGCCCACGCAAAGATTGTTGCACAGAATGTAGCATATCGTAGGGAATGTCCCTAGAGGCCGCAGTAATGTGGTGTTGCATGTCCTCTGGAGTTGTTGGCACATCCCGGTAGACAATGTCCTTCAGCTTTCCCCACAGGAAAAAGTCTAACGGTGTCAAATCTGGGGAACGAGCCGGCCATTTGACAGGCCCTCCACGTCCAATCCAACGATTTGGAAATGTATTTTCCACACATGCTGTAGCGCGTCTTGCACTGTGAGCTGGGCACCCGTCATGTTGGTACCACATGTCCCTCCTTGTCTGAAGTGGTATGTCCTCCAATAGTACAGGCAGTTCATGTTGTAAAAACTGTATGTATCGGTCAGCATTCAGAGTCCCTTGTATAAAAAAGGGCCAATGAGATGTTCACCCACTATACCACACCACACTTTCACACTCCATGGACGCTGGCGTTCCACTTGGCGAAGCCAATGTGGATTTGTCACCGACCAATAGTGCATGTTCCTTAGGTTGACATTTCCATGATTGGTAAAAGTTGCCTCGTCAGTGAAGAGGATACGTGACAAATCGGGTGTGTCGTGTCGTATCAACCATGTGCAAAACCGAACACGGTCCACAAAATCATTCCCGTGAAGTTTCTGATGGAGGGAGATATGATATGGGTGAAACTTGTGTGTGTGCAGAATGCGCAATACACTTCGCTGACTCATCCCAGCATCCCTGGCAATTTCACGGGAGCTAACGTGCGGATTCACAGCAACAGCGGCGAGAACATTTGTTGCACCTGCCTCACCTGTAGTTGGCTTGTTCCGCACACGTGCTCGTGGTGTTACACTTCCGGTGTCTCATAATTTAATAAATAACTTACCAAACAGACGTCGAGATGGCTGTCGTCTGTCCGGATATCTCTCTGCGTACACACGGTAGGCTTCTGAGGCATTCTTTCGGCATTTCCCATAAATCAGGATCATGTCCGTTTTTTCTATGTTTGTGAACACCATAATCTTTGCTCTTACCACTACGACTGCTTGCTATGAACTAACACTATCTCGTGGACCTGCTATCAAAACTTACTCTGCGTAAAGGCAGTTCTGTCAGGCACCTGAGAAGTCTTACATGCCGTGGTACTGACGGTCAAGTGGGCCACTTGTTAGTTTGTTTACATATTTTCACATGGTCATATCTTCGTTCCTATGTGCAGAAGATGCATGAGACAAACGGCGTTTCTCTGCGTGTGCTCTTTTCTATTATGCATGTTATTGTATATCGTTCCATTTAAAAAAATATAACTTTGCTCCAGATGCCCCATTTGTCGATATTTTTCGACCCACCCCATACCTCCGATTTACGAGCCCCATTTGATATTATTGTTTCCCGCAAACCTCACCTCGCTACTGTTTCTGGTTTCTTCGCTATTTCAGGTGGTACTTTTAGGTGCCTCACGCGGGGGGGGGGGGGGGTGTGTGTGTGTGTGTGTGTGTGTGTGTGTGTGTGTGTGTGTGTGTGTGTGTGTGTGTGTGTGTGTGTGTGTGTGTGTGTGTGTGTGTGTGTGTGTGTGTGTGTGTGTGTGTGTGTGTGTGTGTGTGTGTGTGTGTGTGTGTGTGTGTGTGTGTGTGTGTGTGTGTGTGTGTGTGTGTGTGTGTGTGTGTGTGTGTGTGTGTGTGTGTGTGTGTGTGTGTGTGTGTGTGTGTGTGTGTGTGTGTGTGTGTGTGTGTGTGTGTGTGTGTGTGTGTGTGTGTGTGTGTGTGTGTGTGTGTGTGTGTGTGTGTGTGTGTGTGTGTGTGTGTGTGTGTGTGTGTGTGTGTGTGTGTACACACACACACACACACACACACAGGAATAGGGTTAGAAATGGTGCCAGAAGGGCAGATAAATACAAATAATGAAGGAGACAGTAAACACTTACCACACGAATAGAAATAATTCAATATTTCGCGATCTGAGTCGCATTTTCAAGAAGGTAGATAAAAGGACACTGTGGGTAGAGGCACAGAATACCTGTGCCTTCTTGAAAATGCGACTCAGATCGCGAAATATTGAATTATTTCTATTCGTGTGGTAAGTGTTTACTGTCTCCTTCATTATTTGTGTGTGTGTATATATATATATATATATATATATATATAATGGATAAAAGCAAGGAGGGCCAAAAGGGCTAAGTAAAAATCAAATAAGGTAAAAGGAAACACTCACCGGACAGTAGGAAAATTCAAAATTTTCGCTAATTTATAGCATCATCGGTGCGAGAAGAAACAGAAGACGGAACCGGAAGTTGGGGTCCTGCAGAGTTGCCAGGTCCCCATTGAAGAAGCAGCGGTGCGTAGAACGAAAAAAACACTGTTTCGTCACCAGGCTCGTCGTAAACTGTGAGTGTCTAGGATGAGTTGGGAGGGTGGGTGAGGGTTGGGCATTACTGGGTGGCCTTGTTCAGGCCAGGTGGAGTGGTTGCACTCATGGCCGATATATAGGCCCTCTCCCATCTTTTGCGAACAGAGGTGTTGGCTGGTTGGGGTAGGAGGTGGATGATCGCTACCCGGAAGCAGTCGTGGAACTGATGTTGTGGTGGTTGGTGTGGACGGCGACAGTGAAGTCAAGGTTGTGGGTGGAGGAGCGGTGGTTATTGATGCGGAGGTTGAGGGCCGTTGATGTTTCCCCCAGGTAAAAATCACCACAGATGTTGCAGGTGAGGATGTAGATAAGGTTTGAGGCATGGCAGGTCCCTTTGGGATGGAGGGTAAATTTGCCAGTGGCCGTGTGCACCTGGAGGGTGTGAGAAGTGATAAGGATGGGACAGGTCTTGCACCTGGGTCGGTTGCATTTATGGGCAGGGGGGTGTTGGATGTGTGGTGAAGGAGTGTTGTGGACCAGGATGTTTTGGAGGTTAGGGGGGCGTTTGAAAACCACCCTGGGTTTGTCGGGAAATATGTTTTTGGTTTCGGGATCACTGTGGAGGATTGGGAGAAGAGAGTGCAGAGTGTGCCTGATTTTGTTGAGGTGGGGATGATATTGGGTGATGAGTGCAGGTGGGTTGGTGGCAGCAGGTTTCTTGGTGGTGGTGGTATGTGAGGCAGCTCGTGATATTTGCTTGGTGACCAGGATGGAGGGATATCCACGGTTAACCAGGGCCTGGTGTAGGCGGAGGTTATAATTCTGGCGGGAGGTGGGTGAAGTGTTCAGGCACTGTCCCCTAAGGGCCAGAGAGAATGGAATTGCTTTTTTGGTGTGGAACGGGTGGGAGCTGGAGAAGTGTAGGTATTGCATGTGGTTGGTGGGTTTTATGTGGATGGAGGTAGTCAGGTGTCCTCCCTCGATGTGCACGTCCACATCCAGGAAGGTGACGTGGACGTGCACATCGAGGGAGGACACACACACACACACACAGGAATAGGGTTAGAAATGGTGCCAGAAGGGCAGATAAATACAAATAATGAAGGAGACAGTAAACACTTACCACACGAATAGAAATAATTCAATATTTCGCGATCTGAGTCGCATTTTCAAGAAGGTAGATAAAAGATCGACGACACTGTGGGTAGAGGCACAGAATACCTGTGCCTTCTTGAAAATGCGACTCAGATCGCGAAATATTGAATTATTTCTATTCGTGTGGTAAGTGTTTACTGTCTCCTTCATTATTTGTGTGTGTATATATATATATATATATATATATATATAATGGATAAAAGCAAGGAGGGCCAAAAGGGCTAAGTAAAAATCAAATAAGGTAAAAGGAAACACTCACCGGACAGTAGGAAAATTCAAAATTTTCGCTAATTTATAGCATCATCGGTGCGAGAAGAAACAGAAGACGGAACCGGAAGTTGGGGTCCTGCAGAGTTGCCAGGTCCCCATTGAAGAAGCAGCGGTGCGTAGAACGAAAAAAACACTGTTTCGTCACCAGGCTCGTCGTAAACTGTGAGTGTGTAGGATGAGTTGGGAGGGTGGGTGAGGGTTGGGCATTACTGGGTGGCCTTGTTCAGGCCAGGTGGAGTGGTTGCACTCATGGCCGATATATAGGCCCTCTCCCATCTTTTGCGAAACAGAGGTGTTGGCTGGTTGGGGTAGGAGGTGGATGATCGCTACCCGGAAGCAGTCGTTGAAACTGATGTTGTGGTGGTTGGTGTGGACGGCGACAGTGAAGTCAAGGTTGTGGGTGGAGGAGCGGTGGTTATTGAT